>NC_000074.6:67708096-68029971 GCF_000001635.26 Mus musculus | reverse complement strand
GACTGTTTGAGAACATTGCACTTAGGTATGTATAGTTTGTTTTAGAAACAATGTTTACAGTTTTCATATAACATTTATTGTCTAGTAAAAGTTTTCTCAGCACCAGACTGTTTTGATTAGTCATAATTGACTTGGAAGCAGTTTTCTGAGCTAGGACACTTACTTATTGGATGAACTAGGAGGCAAGTGTCAGTGAGGTCGGTGGCTCCTAGAGCCAGAAGCAGGGTGCAGTACCTCTCAAGGGGGACAGTGTGTTCCTTACGTCTTTCCAGAGATAGGCTGGAAACCCCCGAGAACAAGAAGGTCCTTGAACTCTGGAAGTTTCGGGAGCAGGAGGGACATGAATATACAATCTTGATTTATTCCCAAGTCTAGAACTGCTGGGAAGAGTGGGGATTTAGTGTCTAGAATGCTCGCAGCCCTTTGTGGAGTTCCTTAAAGGTGTAGAGCTAAGTTTGGTGTTTTTAAAAACAATTCTCCTCTTCCTCTTCCTCCTCCTCTTTCTGCTTCTGCTGCTTCTGCTGCTTCTTCCATCTCCTCCTCTTCTTCTTGCTCCTCCTCCTCTTCCTCCTTCTCTTTTCTACTTCATCCACCTCCTTCTTCTCTACCTCCTCCTTCTCCATTTCCTTCTCTTTCTCCTCTTCCCTCCCTTCCTCCTCCTCCTTCCCCATTTTCTTTTCCTTCTCCCCCCTTCACTCCTTTCTTCTTCATTAGCCTTTTCTTGTCTGTCTTGTTTCATTGGGACAGAGTTTCACTGTGTATTTTCTTTGAACTTGTGTAGACTAGACTGAACTCAAACTTTTATCCTTTTACTTCTGCCTTATGTCTCTAGCCTGTTGTCAAGCATCTTGGTTGTTGGAAGTAATTATCCTTATATCTTGCAGGATTTATTTGTATGTGCCTTCCATACCTCATCTTAATTTTGAGGTTTTACAAATGATTTCCCCCATAATCGCACATTACCTTTATATACCTCTGCATTGGCTGGTTTTGTGTGCCAGCTTGACACAAGCTGGAGTTAACACAGAGAAAGGAGCCTCCCTTGAGGAAATGCCTCCATGGGATCCAACTGTAAGGCATTTTCTCCATCAAATGTGGTGCCATCCCTGGGCTGGTTGTCTTGGGTTCTATAAGAGAGCAGGCTGAGCAAGCCAGGGAAAGCAAGCCAGTAAGGAACATCCCTCCATGGCCTCTGCATCAGTTCCTGCTTCCTGACCTGCTTGACTTCCAGTCTTGACTTTGGTGAACAGCAGTGTGGAAGTGTAAGCTGAATAAACCCTTTCCTCCCCAACATGCTTCTTGGTCATGATGTTTGTGCATGAATAGAAAGCCTGACTAAGACAACCTCTAACTCTGTAACTAACTTGATCACTTCTTTTATGACTGATTTTAAAAGTTCATGTCAATTTGGCTTTTCATTTCAAAATACATTTTAATATAGTCATTTTCAGTGTGTGTGTGTGTGTGTGTGTGTGTATGTATGTGTGTAGGCTAGAGTTCCGTCAGTGTTGGACATCTTCCTTGATCACTTTCCACGTGAACATTTGAGACATGGTGTCTCATTGAACCTGTGGCTCATGGATTCAGCTAGGTAGGCTGGCCATAGAGCTCCAGGGATCTGCCTGTCTATTCATCTCTAGAGTTAGGATTATATATGTGTGGGAAGCTTTTATTTATATGGCTTTGGGAATTTGAACTCCAGTCCTCATGCTTGTATGACAAACAATTTATTAACTAAGGCATTTCTCTTCTAGCCCCTAAAATCAGATTTTAAATGACCATCTATTCAAACAGAGTACCAAGGAAATCTTTCTATATGTCAAAACCCAATGGGTCCCTCTTTGGCAACCTGCCTAGTAATACTGAGAACTTGAAGAGACCTATATTTTAGAAGTGCAGCCATAGGCCATAATGGTTTCAAGAAGTCTAGGGCAGTTTTTAGTTTTTTATTACTATGACAAATTCCCAAAGGAAACAAACTGAAAGGAGGGAAGCTTTATTTTGGCTTATAGTGTGTGGAGTTTTATTCCATGGCAGGCTGATTCCATGTTTCTGGGTCTTTGGCAAAGCATAAACTCACAGTAAAAGGATATGGTAGAGGAAACATGCTTTTCTCACCACACACACACACACACACACACACACACACACACACACACACGCACAATTTCTATGGTGGCTACCTTCCTCCTTTTTAAGATTTTATCCCTCAGCTATAGCCCACATGCCAGTTGTTTCTGCAGATACCTGTAGACCTGTGCACTCCAGGGAGATCTCTGGCCCAGCCAGATGCGAGGATTCAGGTGCAGGAACGAGAATGGGAGCAGGGAAGGGGAGTCACCTTCGCTGCTGCTACCTCTGCTGCTGCAGCTGCCTCCACCTCCCTTTCTGCCCCTCTGTAGCGGTAGCGGTAGCGGTAGCTGTCATTTCAGTTGCTCCAAGATGCTGCATTGGTCGCTCTGTGCTGAGTCAGGTGAGGCCAGCAGGAGGCTGACTAGCCAGCGAGTGGTGGATGGGTGGATGGGTGGGTGGGAGCTTTTGGTGGCATTTTCTGGAAAGCAGATCTCTTTACCTAGTGGCAGTGTTACAGCTCTTATGACAGAAGTTCTCAGATAGCAGAGTAATTCTCACATACCTGTATTCCTCATGGATGGGATTCTTATATACAGTTTTGGCATGGGTCAGGGTCTGACAGTAGGTACTTCCTATATTCTTGGGGATACCTTATCTACATGTGGGAGGGCTTGGGGTACTGCTCGTACATCACTGATGACCACGAACCTCTCTAAAGGGACTGTTGGGGGTTGGGGTGGGGCGCTGTAGCTATGTGACAGGAACCTTGGTGCCCAGGAACAGGCAAACCACCTACTGTCCCAGCAGGGTCACTGAGGTTTCTAACCTTAGCTCAGCCAGGAAGCAGTCTACATTTCACAGCCCAGCGCTCCACACTTATATTGAAGAGTGTTCCTTATTAATCATTGAGGTATTTTTCCATCTAGTCAGGCTGATGGTCAAGATTAGCTATCATAGGAAGTATGCATTTTTAAAAATTACTTTGACAGCTTATTATAGACTTTGAAGACTGAGAAATGGGATAACAGTGTAGCGTGTAGTGCCTTACTGAGAAATCCATCTCATCTTAGAGGCATTTCCTTTAAAGTAGCCTACTGTATTTTATCCGATGTCTGTCAAGTGTTTCCTAACTATAGGCTTGCATGCTGGTAGTTAGTACTGCAAAAAGTTATTCAGCCCACTTTCCATCTTATAAAGGGGAATTAAAATGCTTGCTGCCCACTCCTCTCATTGAAGAGACCTATATTTTAGAAGTACAGCCATAGGCCATAATGGTTTCATGAAGTCTAGGGCAGTTTTCAGTCTTTTATTATTATGACAAATTCCCAAGGGAAACAGACTGAAAGGAGGGACGCTTTATTTTTGCTATATGGATGAATGAGGTCGTGCTAGTAATGTTCATTAAACTCAGTGGAAGGAATGGGTATGGGGAACCCCAGGTGCTATATTACTAAGAGTTTTGGCTTTTACTCTGCTATTAAGCTTCCATTTATTTTGCTCACACGTTGCTTTGGACAATAAAGCAAAAAGCTATATTAAACTTGAGGCCCATCTAGTGGGAATGATAATATTCAGGTGTCAAAATGGAGGAGTGAGCCTATTGCTTCTCGTGTTTTAACTTTCATCCATTGCAAAAAAATCACACATGCTTGACTGGTGAAAGGGGACACCTTTTCTATAGCTCATAGGGTCTTCTTGTGTCCAATCAGTACTTTAAGAAGCTGTAAGTCTTTAGAGCAGTTCAAATCAAATAGTAAGTCCTGATTTTGTTACTTACTGTGTGTGCATTCCCACCTGAGGATATGGTTGGTGCACACACACGGTCACATGCACTGAGGTGTTGAGATGTAAGAGGAAAAGGCCGTGCTGTGCTGGCAGAGCTTGTGGCTCCTTTGTGAAGAGTCACTGCAGGTTTCTGAAGGACACATCCCTTTCTCCACAGGCAGGGCTTTCCCTGATTCCATTTGGAGGGGTTTCTTTTACACTTTTGCAGAACATGTGTATATATTTTTAGGTACTATAAACTATCTTGCATAACTGAATGTATTATTCAACTTCATGCTAGTACTATAATCAAATACTGGAGGCAGACAACCTCGAGAAAAATACCAGTGGAATCTGACAAGAAAGGGCCTCCCTGTGTCCAGTCAGTTCTCAGAAAAAGCTATTTGAGGAAACCAATTCATTTGTTGTTTGTTAGTTTGCTTGGTCATTGCTCACATACTTGAAGGCATAACAGTCTCTAGGTCATGAAAGAAAGTGATAAATCTGATGTTTGGTGAAGACAAATTAGGGGTAGGTAGTGACAGCTCTCAACATTTGATCAGTACCTCCTGTTGGTTAATGATACACAGTCTTGTGAACATTATTAGTTCTGGAATAAGAGTCACTTTCAGGTTCATGCCGGTATGACCTGCATGTACTTCAGACCCTGGGGTATCAGCTGTGTTTCATGTGGAGACTTGTCATATTGACAAACACAAGATCTTAGTGATAAGAAATGTAAGGATAGGTGTGTCTACCAATCACATTATTAAGAGTAAATATAAAAAGGTGAACACATGATTAGAGCCAAGATCTATGGTCAGACGGTTGGTAATTGAAATTTTTAGAGCCAGAGCCCCAAAATCTTTATTCAGATGGGAGAGGGAGGACAAAAACTAGCTATGTGACAAAGCTTCCAATTTACAATTCCCTATAAGGACACATACATACATATAGGACCCATATCTCCACGTGGCCTAACCCTTTAACATCTTGCCACTTCCCAACAGGGCCCAAGCCCGTAATACATAAGATTCCTGGGAGACATACAGCATCTGAATTGTAGCACTAGCTGAGTTAAAATCCACATGCCCAAATGTTCAGAGAGGCATTTATGAATGGCCTATAAATGGAGCTATTGTAATAGATAACAGCAAAGTTTAAAATAATGTTGATATTCAGGATGGCAGTTGGGGTGGGGAGGAAGAACTTAGATGGAAGGGAAATAATTCTGAACTTTCCTTTTTATTCCAGAGAAAGAGAGTGCCTAATTGTGAACATATTCTAAGCAATGAGCTGGGGAGTAAGGCACATTTAAAAATAGCAATTTAAAATGAATGAGCCTTTGTATGAGCTGAGGTTTAATAAAGAATAAAGTAGTCATGAAAATTGTATTTTAGTAGACTATTTTAAACTTTGGATTTTAAACAACATTTGAGAATTGTGAAAGAAAAGGAAAAAGTCTGACCCCAAAGCAACACAAATGATTAAAACTCTGGATAAGGGGGTATACCCTGTGAAGCTATCTTGGTTACCTTATTTATAGTGTTATGCTTTCTTTGAGTTTTATAATAAGCAAGAGGGGTTATAAAATAGGAGCCAGTGACTTGGAATGAGTTGAGAATCCATGTAGACACAGGAATCTTTGTGCCTCTCTGCAGAATAGTACTTCAGAGCCTCTCAGGACATTTTAGGGGCCCCGCCTAGAAGTCAAGAATAGCCCAGGAGGTAACTCTAAGGGAATAATCATTGCCTGCTCTGAGAACTCAAAAGAGGCAACTCAACCTTTGAAATAAAAAACCAAAACCAAAACAAACAAACAAAACCCCCCAAAATCAAAAAACTAATAAGAGTTCTGGATTATAAGAAATTTTGTGTGGAAAATTAAGAATAATTGAGTAGGGACTATTTTAATTCATCTATTTTATCTATATATGTAGAAATATTTGTTGCCTACTCAAGCTTGTATTTCTTCCCTCTGAACTGAACTTGAGGAAGTTGTGCCTATAGGGAACCCATTCTATGGGAAGTCATTTACCCGAACGGTGCCCCATCTGCCACAGAGTGGTAGCAAGCAGAAAGCACAGTGTGGAAACAGGAATGGCACATTTGTGGGCTGGCCACGCTTTTCTCTCCCTTTGGCTTCTGGTGCATTTGTTTCATGTTTCAAAACTATTTACTGTATATTTTCGACTAAAAGTTAGGGCTAGGGAGATAGATGGCTCTGTTGATCAAGTGCTTATACCTAGTAGTGTGAAGAGTGGAGTTTAGATACCTAGAATTTCAGTAACAGCTGGGCAGGCATTGTAGCCGCCTGGCACTGTAAAGGCCTGGTCCTTGGGAAGCAGAGATAAGGGGTCTCCAGGGCAAACTGCCTCAGTGAGTGAAGGTAGAGATAATCAATGAAGAAACCTAATATCAAGTTAGGGCTTCCACCTCCCTGTCCCCGCACATCTGCTCACGTATATGGACGTGCATATTCCCATATGTATGCCACACACATGCAAGGAAAAGCCACAAGTCTTAACGCCATTTTGAACTTTTGCAATACTAGTAATTCATTATTTATAATAGAGACTACTTGACCATTCCTTTCTTCCCTTTTCCAGTCATTTTTCCCCTCTGAACTATGCTCTATAATAGGAATTCTTGCATAGTATAAGATGTATTTAAGGAACTAATCAGTGGTTTTAGTGTTTCAAAGTTTTCTAATCAGTGGTACTAGTTTCTAAATGTTTTGATGGACTCTCTCCTTTTGGAGTAAATTTGAGGAAGAGATACTAGTTGGCAATGTTGATGCTTTTTATTTAGTTATTGCTAGACAGTTATATAGAAAAGACCCCACTAAAGTTTGTAAGTGAGAATTAATAGCACAGGGAACCCTGTGAGGCTCTGGTATGTGAATGAGACAAGTTTTAAGGGGAATTTTAGTTTTAGAAGGAGAAATCAAGAGGGAACGTTTATTATGGTAGTAGGTCAGACTACACATGGTGTCCAAGTCTATCTCTTCCAATGATCATGGCATGCTGTGGGTCTACTGCTGGTCTGATAGAACTTTCAACCTTTATATATTTCCTGCCTTGTGAGATAGCTATGATAAGAGAAAATAGAAAAATGATAATAGATTTTCAGGTGGTTGTAAGAGGATGTCATATTTAACTTTGGCTGTCAACTTGACACAGACAAGAGTCACTTGGGAAAAGAGAATGTCAGTTGAGGAATTGCCTCTGGAAGATTGACCTGTGGACATATCTGTGGGACATTTTCTTGACTGCTAACTGATGAAAGGTCCCATTCCACTGTGGGAAGTACCATTCTAGGCAGGAGGACTTTAGTTCTATAAGAAAGGTAGATAAACAAGCAAGGAGGAGAAGCCAGAGGGAGAAAGACAGTAAGCAGCATTTGTCTGTGGTTTCTGCTTTAAGTTCTTGCCTTGAGTTCATGCATTCGGTGCCTTTGATGGTGGACCTGTAAGGTACAGTAAACCTTTTCCTCCCCAAGTTGCTCTTGGGGTCATAGTGATGATCAGCAACACAAAGCAAACTAGAATAGAAGGTAACCTTCTGAGCATAGTCCCTGACTTATATCGTATGTAATCAAGCATAATGTTTTGAAAAACATTTTTTTTTAAATCTAAAATGAACAATTAGGATATAGTTTAAGCAAGTTGAGGCACTTCAGGTAATGGATGGAATAGAGGCACCAGATTAATGGTTATGTGGAATAACTCCAAGTCTTTTGGATATATCTTTAGCTATATTTTTAGCCAAAGAGGACAGACATATCAGGAGTGCCTTAACAACTCAGTTTGGCTTTTTTTTTTTCCTAAAAGAAAAAGCAACTACCTATTATGTGTTTGTATTTATTTATTTATTTGTTTGTTTGTTTGCTTGCTTATTTATTTGTATGCACACAGTGACTGTTTGGAGGTCAGATGACAACTTGCAAGAGTCAGGTTTTCAACCACGTGGGCCCCCAGGATTGGGCTCAGGTTTAGACTCAAAGAGCCATCTTAGGGACCCTAATATATTTAATGTTGGAAATAAAGGAAAAGGAGTCCCTGATGTCCATGACACGATTTTAAGAGTCACAGTCGACCTCCGTTCATTTTAAATATAAATTATTTATAAAGTGAATGTCATTGTCATGAGTTTAATATGGCCTTATCAGGAAAGCAAGTCAGTTATTGGCTAAATGGAATGCGTGCTGTGGAGTGGAAGGTGCGTCTACTGCTGATTATTACCTGGGAGTCTTTCTGTTAGATAGTATATATGATTTATTCTGGTATTTGCTAAGGAGAAACAAAATGGCTGCATAATCATAACTATAAGGTATGATTTATTTTTTAGAGAAAAGAGTTATTTGTGTGCGCGTGTGTGCGTGCACCTTTGGACATGAATTGCAGGTGCCTGCAGAGGCTGGAGACAGAGGCAGGGTCAAGAGATCCTAAAGGAGTTGGAGTTAAAAGGAAGTTGTGAGTGGGTTCTGGGAACTGAACTTGATTCCACTGCAAGAGTAATGCTTGCTCTTGACGGCTGAGTTCTCTCTAGTTCCCTGGTCTGCTGCTTATGTCTTCAGATAGTTTCAAGTACAGTTTCTAGTCTTCCCTTTTGTTTGACTGTAGATTCTTAAATATTGAATTGACTAATTACAGCCATTTCTTAGTTTGTGTTTAGCGAGTTTATCCTTTAAATGTAACTGAATTTTCTGTTTTGGTGAATTTATATACCTTTAATTAGAGTCGCAAAATGTTTGTTACATTTCTTTTTAACTTCTAATGTTTGACCACAGCCATATTAAATTGTATTTATTAGTTAAATAGGAGCGAGTTAAGATGTTAATGAGAATATAAAATTACTTTCTATCTTTTTTATCTTTAACTTCACTGATATGGATTGAACCTAGGGCCTCTTGTATTCTGGACAGTAACCCTTCTACTGTGCGGAGATTCTGGTCCCATGTCCTATTCCTAGTCAGATTATGCTGTGAGCGTTGTCCCTAAGCATACATTAATTCCTGCTCCTAGCTGGAGTACTCAGGGATTTTTCTACTTTCCTTATTTACTTCATTCATTTGTGGTTTGTGGGACTGCTTCCCACTGTGTCATGACTTTGGCTTTAATTCATTACTCTAACATTCCAAATCACCTTTGAGTAGCATTCTCCATTGCCGCTTCTCTTCGATCTTCTCTGTGCTGCTTATTTCTTGAATTCCAGTCAGATATGACATTGATTGGTAACCTTTAGAAGCACCTATTTAATCATGCTTTTCCTTAATTAAAACTCCTTCTTACCTATCTATCTAGGATCACACTCTACATTCTGACTTGATAATTTTAAAAATCAAATAATAATTGAGCAACATTTTTGCTGAATATTCATCTGAGAGAGTGCACTAGGATCAGGCGATTTATACTTATTATCTGTTTAACCTTGATGGGGGACCACTTATTGGTATGAGAGATATTATCCCAATGTCAAATGCAAGAGTAGCGGTAGTGTTGTTATATTTGTATCCCAAGAGACAGACAAACTCATAAATGTTGTCTGTGAGGACAGAGTTTTTGAGTTAGTTAGGTGTGGCACACACACCCATAATCCTAGCACCTATGCTACATAGCAGGTTAAGGACCAGCATGGGTAACAGTGTATAAGAATTTGTCTCAGAAATCTTTTAAAAGACGTACCGACTGTTAGTGATGCAGTCTAGCTTCTCTAGTATTGTTTTGAGATGAAGGACTATCGTGGGAAGAGCAAGGTAGGAAGACCAGGTTGATGCTGTCAGATTCATCACTGAGCAGATGAATACAGTTGTTTAGAATAATGGAAAAATGTGAAAAAATGGAGAAGGAGGAGGGTTGGGGAATGATTCCTGGATGGCGGATACAGAATTAGCCTCTGGTTATTTGCCTAGCCTGTTTTTTGTGTTTTTGTCTCTGTCTTTGTTCTTGGGTTGGGGGATTGGATTTGCTGTGATGCTATAGGAGAGTGCTTGCCTAGCATGTCTGAGGCCCTGGGGTCGATCCTGACATGGCACACAAAGAAAGAGACAGACAAAATATAGCCAAGTGGAGACAGACTGTATAGAATTAGAGTTCTTATTTTGTGGCCTAGGACCCATTGAGGTTTAAATGTCTTGAATATAGAATGGATTAATATTTTTTTGCTTTTTTTTATTTTGTTGTTCTTAAAATCTTACTGAAAGGCTTATTTGTTTGGAATTCATGGGATTCTTAGATTTGGAAGTTTGGAAGGGAAATGTACATGAAATAGAGTGAAGTGATTTGAAATAAATTTTAAAAGAATTATCTTTCTAAATATGGGTCAAGAGCTAGCATTAAATATGCTTGATATTGACTGTGTGTACTGCTATGTGGAGATCAGAAGTCAAACTCTGGTGCTCCCCAGTGCCTTCAACCTTTTGTTTTTTGAGACTGCATCTGTTTCTGGTATCTAAGACTGCCCAGTTAAGGTATACTGGGTGACCAGAGATCTCAACTGCACTGGGATTACAAGTGTATATTATTATGCTTAGCCTTTTCTGGGGGGTGATTGGGGTGCTGGGGGTTGACTTTATGTAGTCATGGCCCATATTCTGGCTTCATATAGTATATATAAGACTAAAATTAATAGCAACTTTAGAGTTAGGTTTTAATAGACAGCGCCTTTTTTGCCTGAGGACATTGAAAGCGTCTTGGCAAAGATTTGCCTTTCAAGCACAGGACACTTGGATTTGCTGTGATGCTGTATGCTCTCTTCCTCACTCCACATAGGCGTTGGTCATGGCCTTGGTGACCTCATAAGCTTTGGAAGCAGTGACTCGCTGCTAGAGAGCCTTCTGAGAACCTTGGGAGGAGAGGATGCTGGCAAAGCGCCTGAGGGCAGGATTGAGCTCAGTTATTCCTGCCTTCCCAGTTTTTGCTGTATCTCCTTTTCCAGGCCGTAATGTAATGACTGAAAGAGTTCCAGCGATGCCGGCTTCTTCCTGTCAGTGTTCCAACACTGATGGTGACTGGCAGGGACAGAAAGTGAATTAGCCTCTAGCTATTTGTCAAGGCTGTTTTCCCCTTTGCTGCATTTCCCTGAGTTGAGTGATCATGTGACAGTTGCTGGGGACTCGATTGTACCTGGAGTAAAAGACTATGCTAGAGAGCAAGTAGAGTGATGAAGTTGACTTATTTTGAATAAGCACCCTTCTTTTCCGTAAGAGTGCTTACTCTCTGTCTGAGGTGTGTTCAGATGACATATGCTCCAAGAACTGATAGTCGGTGCTTACTACATTTGAATGAGGTAGACCTGATGAGTTTGAGAGGGGAAATAAGTCTTGGTTCCCCTATGCCATTTTAATGACAAGATTTGTAACTGGGCCTTTGGTTGCCATGAAATGTGATAAAGCAGCACCATCGGCTTTGCGCTATGGCTCCAAGTGAATACGCCAGAGAAGATAGGAGGTAGGAAGACTAAACCCCATAATCCATTTGCTTACATTTGCTAAGTATCAGTTCCATTAGTAACAAGCATTTTTAGGGCATATATATGTATATAGCATGGTGTGAAAACCTTGCCAAAATAATCTCAGGATTTTATATGATATTAATTGAAGCAGAGAATACTAAAATGACAGAATATATTAAAATGATTGGTAATGTAAGTATTTTCCTTACCTAGTTTTACTTATGTGTTTATCTGTTGCCTTTAAACCTTTTATTCAGTCGACTACTGTGATCCAAAGCTTATTGGTGATATCTATTTCTTTAGTGTATTTCTTTACCGTATGCTTTTTACTATCTGAAATATGTTTCATGGACCAACAGCGTCAGTATTGCTAAACTTTTTTTTTTTTTTAGCAGTATTGCTAGAAAGTTTGATAGCATGGATCCCTAGGTTCTACCACAGACCTGTTGAATCATGACTAGAGTTTCAGCAAGATCTGCAGCACATTGAAGCAGTCAGGTGTACTTCATTTTCCTCAGCCTCTCTGTCTGTGCTATTCCGAGCTAGTGGCCAGCCTTTCCTGGGACAGGACTGCTTTCCCAGAAATCCCCTTCTCTCCAACTTCCTTCTCACTTTTCTTTGCATGTTGCTTCCACTTAGTTTACTAGATGCCTAAAGTATGCTAAGAGCTGTGACTGGACTTGAGATTAGAACATGCATGAAGATAGTCCGTGACCATCGCTGGCCAGACACTCTGGAGGTCAGTTTGGAAACATAAAGACTTGAGCCTTACATGTATGTTTTCTTCGATTTTTTTCATTCCACTTCCAGGAGATTTTCTTAAACTAACAATCGGAACAGAATGTAAAGAGATATATGAAAGGCAGAGCACCACAGCATTACTAATGATAGCAAAAAGTTAATAAGTTGCCCGTGGCAAAGTTATTTAAGAGAGTAATATATATATGTAATAACAAGGAAAAATATGTCAACATTAAAATTAATGTTATTACAATAAACAGTTACTGCATTTCAAGGAAATAAATATGTAAAGTAAGTTATTGGAGATTATATATATATATATACACACACACATATATATATATAAACTTAGTAATTTCAAAATATAAGCAGAGCATTAGGTACTTTCAGTGATCTAGGCTCTGTTTTGGTATCTTTCTTATCCATAAAAAGCTTGTAACTAGACTGTAAAAAATAAAAGCAATATTAAAAGAATAAGAAAAAGAAAAATGATATAAAAATCTGCATGCCCAAGTTTTCCATGTGACTAAGACAATGAGGACGGACATTCCGGATTATAAATGGTACGAGAGGCAAGAAGAGAGGTGGGGTCTGGGGCATCTGAGAAAGCCAGGAGAGAAGTAAGGTGAAAGGTGTCCTAGATGAAGTGTCACAAGTGGATACATGCTGTGACAATGCTTTGAGGACTTTATCTTGGACTTAGAAACAGTTGGAAAATTTCAAGATGGAAAAGGCAGACTTTAGAAATTCTCTAGGATGGGAAAAACTTTGAAAAAAGATGATCCCACCATGACCTCAGAAGTTCAGGTCTGCCATGATGGGGTCATGAATCAGAGCAGTGGAGATGGATGGGAGGGAGCATAGTGATCATGTGACAGTTGCTGGGGACTCCATTGTACCTGGAGTAAAAGACTATGCTAGAGAGCTAGTAGATTGATGAAGTTGACATTCTAGAAGATTGGTTAGAAGTGGGAGTGAGAGAGAAGACAGTATCTAGAATGACTTCTAGATTCGTGTGCATGTGTTAGGATTCTGTAGTAAAAGGAGGAATATACAGAGCCTGCCCTTAGAAGTTTTATCCTCAGTGGCTTTCATAACCTATAGTTGACGGCAGTCTGAAAACATTAAGTGGGAAATTCTAGATACAGAGTATTCGTAAGGTTAAATTATATGGTATTTGAGTGCCAAGATACTATTTTGTGTTATGTCCTTCTATCCTGCTTGGTATGTGAATAAGAATTTTCATAATGGTTTCTCTGTCAGGTCATCTGCTCCCAAAGAGAAGTGGAGTGGTTTGGCCTTCAGAATTAATTTCTCTCTCTCTCTCTCTCTCTCTCTCTCTCTCTCTTTCTTTCTTTCTTTCTTTCTTAGCTCAGCTATCTCATCCAAGAATATGAGAGGAAGTGATGGAAATAAACTGTGTTCTTTGGCTCCAGCTCTTTTGTGACATTATAGACAGGGCTTGCCGCACTGCTCTTAAGCCCAGGTTCCAGAAGGAAGGTGTAGTGAGCTTATTTGTAGCCGTCTTGCTCCTGGAGCAAAGCCACAATTGTCTCACAGCAGCCTCAGTAACGGAGCAATAAATAAGCATTCACCCCCAGCCACTAGTGTTTGAAGGTTAATTATTAACTGCTGCAGCCAGTTCTGTGGCAGCTGACCAATACAGCTGTCCCCTACTTGACTCCTCCATTGTCTGCAGGCTCCTTGAGGACCTGTGTTATTCATCTTCTTTGTCATCTGTCCAATATAACTTGATGTCATTTACAACGATGATCCAGTTCATTTAACTTGGGATGTGTGGGAAGGTTAATTCGTTGTATTAGAGCAGTGACTTCTCACAGTGTGATCCTTGAGACACCTTTATTAGAATCATTATGGAATTTTCCAGAAATAGATTTCTTGATTCCCACTGGAGGGTGAAGGCCCAATCAATTCTTAGATGCACTTAAGTTAGGAACTATTAGACTCAAAATTACCTACCATGATTTTATTTTTCCAGTCTACACTGACTTTGGTATAAAACTTTGGTATAAACTTCAACGAATTAGAAGGAGCAATTTGCAAATTCATCTGGAATAACAAAAAACCTAGGATAGCAAAAACTCTTCTCAAGGATAAAAGAACCTCTGGTGGAATCACCATGCCTGACCTAAAGCTTTACTACAGGGCAATTGTGATAAAAACTGCATGGTACTGGTATAGAGACAGACAAGTAGACCAATGGAATAGAATTGAAGACCCAGAAATGAACCCACACACCTATGGTCACTTGATCTTCGACAAGGGAGCTAAAACCATCCAGTGGAAGAAAGACAGCATTTTCAACAATTGGTGCTGGCACAACTGGTTGTTATCATGTAGAAGAATGCGAATCGATCCATACTTATCTCCTTGTACTAAGGTCAAATCTAAGTGGATCAAGGAACTTCACATAAAACCAGAGACACTGAAACTTATAGAGGAGAAAGTGGGGAAAAGCCTTGAAGATATGGGTACAGGGGAAAAATTCCTGAACAGAACAGCAATGGCTTGCTCTGTAAGATCGAGAATTGACAAATGGGACCTAATGAAACTCCAAAGTTTCTGCAAGGCAAAAGACACCGTCAATAAGACAAAAAGACCACCAACAGATTGGGAAAGGATCTTTACCTATCCTAAATCAGATAGGGGACTAATATCCAACATATATAAAGAACTCAAGAAGGTGGACTTCAGAAAATCAAATAACCCCATTAAAAAATGGGGCTCAGAACTGAACAAAGAATTCTCACCTGAGGAATACCGAATGGCAGAGAAGCACCTGAAAAAATGCTCAACATCCTTAATCATCAGGGAAATGCAAATCAAAACAACCCTGAGATTCCACCTCACACCAGTCAGAATGGCTAAGATCAAAAATTCAGGTGACAGCAGATGCTGGCGTGGATGTGGAGAAAGAGGAACACTCCTCCATTGTTGGTGGGATTGCAGGCTTGTACAACCACTATGGAAATCAGTCTGGCGGTTCCTCAGAAAACTGGATATAGTACTACCGGAGGATCCAGCAATACCTCTCCTGGGCATATATCCAGAAGATGCCCCAACTGGTAAGAAGGACACATGCTCCACTATGTTCATAGCAGCCTTATTTATAATAGCCAGAAGCTGGAAGGAACCCAGATGCCCCTCAACAGAGGAATGGATACAGAAAATGTGGTACATCTACACAATGGAGTACTACTCAGCTATTAAAAAGAATGAATTTATGAAATTCCTAGCCAAATGGATGGACCTGGAGGGCATCATCCTGAGTGAGGTAACACATTCACAAAGGAACTCACACAATATGTACTCACTGATAAGTGGATATTAGCCCAAAACCTAAGATACCCAAGATATAAGATACAATTTCCTAAACACATGAAACTCAAGAAAAATGAAGACTGAAGTGTGAACACTATGCCCCTCCTTAGAAGTGGGAACAAAACACCCTTGGAAGGAGTTACAGAGACAAAGTTTGGAGCTGAGATAAAAGGATGGACCATGTAGACACTAGCATATCCGGGGATCCATCCCATAATCAGCTTCCAAATGCTGACACCATTGCATACACTAGCAAGATTATGCTGAAAGGACCCTGATATAGCTGTCTCTTGTCAGAGTATGCCTGGGCCTAGCAAACATAGAAGTGGATGCTCACAGTCGGCTATTGGATGGATCACATGGCCCCCAATGAAGGAGCTAGAGAAAGTACCAAAGAAGCTAAAGGGATCTGCAACCCTATAGGTGGAACAACATTATGAACTAACCAGTACCCGGGAGCTCTTGACTCTAGCTGCATATGCATCAAAAGATGGCCTAGTCGGCCATCACTGGAAAGAGAGGCCCATTGGACACGCAAACTTTATATGCCCCAGTACAGGGGAACGCCAGGGCCATAAAAGGGGAGTGGGTGGGTAGGGGAGAGGGGGTGGGTGGCTATGGGGGACTTTTGGTATAGCATTGCAAATGTAAATGAGCGAAATACCTAATAAAAAATGGAAAAAAAAAAAAAAAAGCATTGCTATAAAACAAGTGGTTTCACTTGCTGTTTTTTCCCAGACCAGACCGGTTTTGTGATATGGTAGGATGGATGGATGGGTGGATGGACAGATGCACTGTGGATTGGTTGATGCATACATGCCCTACATTGCTTGCTTCCGGGTTAGGGAGCAAATATTGGTCAGTTACTAGTAAGGAAATTTTAGCTATATTTGATTGAAGGACTGCATAAGGTTGATTGCATGTATAAAGATCCAGTGTTTAGTTGGTATCCTTTCTCAATACTCTGTTATCGAGGTTTTGTTCTTAGAGGTTAAAGTTCACTTATATAACTAATACACGAGCATACTGAAAATTCAACACATTACTGATAGATCAAGGTTTTCTTTGTACTCTGAATCTTCGGCCCTTTCTATCTACTTTTAGGATTTTAACCTTCTAGTTTCTTTTCTCCCTTTCCCTCTCCTCCAGAGCCATAGCCTCAGCCAGAGTCTATGTATACATATGCATAGTTATAAAATAACAAAAATTTCTCATATCTAAGACACCATGGGGGGTCTTTTGAGAAAAGTATAAGGTAATGAATGATATCTTAGATTTTTTTTAAAAAAGTATTGTCTACTTTGGTCATTCTGAAAAAACTTTGCCTTCTGGATTGCGACTATGTTGGCTGGGTTATTGTTTTCCATACAGTAGAATTATACTCCAGTGATGCTACACCCCTCACAGTTCTAATTAATTTGCTCTTAAAGCACATTAAGGATTTGTAATCAGATTCATACCAAGAATCTTTGGTCGCAAGTTAATCAAAGCTATTAATTTCGTTTAGCCATATTTTATTATAATGGATGGTTATCAGTACAATTTGTAGGAAATTTTTACACTTTGTATGGATTTCCAAAGTTCATTTGTAATCGAATTATTTGGAGCTCTGCTTTTATTTTTCTCTGACATAAGTCAGGTTCCTTATTTCTAGCATGTACAAGCAAGTCTTAATACATCTCAAGAAGATTTGGTAAAAATATGTTCGTTGAACCACACCTGTCTTAGTTATTGCTGTGATAAAAATACCATGACCAAAGCAACTTGGCAGGGAAGAGGTTTATTTGGCTTACACTTCCCTATCATTGTTCATCATTGAAGAAAGTTGGGACAGGAACTCACACAAGGTAGGAACCTGGAGTGAGGAGCTGGTGCAGAGGCCATGAAGGGGTACTGTTTACTGCCTTGCTTCCCATGGCCTGGCTGGGCCCTTCCATCAATCACCAATTAACAAAATGTCCCACAGGCTTGCTCACAGCCTGATCTTATGGAGGTATTTTCTTGATTGAGGTTCCCTCCTCTCAGGTGACTTTAGATTATGTCAAGTTGATATAAAACTGTGTAGCACAGTATCTTCAGTAAAACATGACACACTTTTAAAAGTCTAAACCTGGGAAGTATAATTTATCACATTGAGTGTGTGTGTGTGTGTTTTCTATCCATCGATGCACAGGTCAAATGAATAAACCTCTGTTCTCAGAAGATCTGCAGAGTTAAGATGGCAGGATTGGGGTGAGGGTGAAGTTGGCTGTATACTTTATAAAAGCTATGAGCCATTTATTCTATCTGTGTCTAAGAGCATTGACAGTTTGCATTTACATTTTGTTCTTTAGCTCATGTACTTCTGTTGACAATTCACTGTGGGGATAACTTGTCTTAGGTAGCAAGGGTTGTTTCTCCAGTGTTGTCACATCCCTTGCATTGGATGATTCCAGAGCAGTTTCATCTCTGTTATTATTACTAACAATACAAATGTAAAACCATTGATTAAAAACAGTGAACGGCTTTAAGATACTCAGAATAAGTAGGAAATGCTAGCTTACCCACACATGTGTCCAGGTTCTTAGTGGTTGTAGCTTGTAATGCGGAGGTGGATGTGGCTTCAAAGGGACGGACTTTGCTCTATGTCCTCAGCTACACTGCTGTCTCTTAGGCCTTTTAGAACCTTTGGTAGCTCCAGAATGAATAGGTATAACTCAGACTTCAGCATGCCTAAGAGGTAGCCTCAGGCGTTCGGTCACAGTGCTTGCTAGTTCTCCAGCAACTCTCCTGGTAGTTGGGTGTAGTTGACGTCCCAGATGGTTCATCCTGGTGCATTTGCCCACACGCTCCCCACTTAGCGTGAGCAGTGCATAGAAGCTCTGCCCCAGGATGCCTTGCTCTGCCTTTGCTTTCTTAAGCTCAACTCTTGGCTCCTTTGTTTCTGAGGGTGAAGTTGATGACTTCTTAAAGCCTCAGGGAACAGCATGGCATTCCTGAAGTGGTGACTGGACAAATGGAATCTGAAACTTTTAAAGAAGATTCTTGAAAGAATCATCTGCTTAAAAAAATTACACTTTTTTTTTGGAAATTATTGTCAAATCATAGTTGTGTATACTTGCAGTTTTGTGAGGAAGTGAAATCAGCCAGGTGTACATAGAAAAAATAAATACTGTACATTCTCACTTTTATGTGAAACCAAAAACAATTGAACTAATAGAAGTAGACATCAGAATGGGAATTAAAAAAGCAGGGGTGTTGAGAACAGGACAAAAGAGTCAACTCCCCCTCTCTGTTACCCACCTTCCAGTCTTGCAACTGCCCCCCCCCAACATAGAAAAAACCTTGTTGTGGAAGTGTGGTGTGTCACAGTGTGTCCCACAGTATACCTTTTGCCCTTACTTCTTTGCTTGCAAATGTTACTGCAATGATCCCTTGGTCTGGTACGAGGCTTCTGGCTTCTGTTACTCTATTAATGCTGGAACCTCACTAGGCCTCCTCTCAGATAGGCTGTTGTTGACCCTGTGTCATGGAGGTCCTGTAGTTTTGGTTCTGTAGGACTGGTCCCTTTATACACTCCACCAGTTCATCGATGGGGAAGATGTTGTGGTGGGCCAATTTCCTTGATCTGGGCTTTACAGCCCTTTGGCTCTCCCCCTTTCAGGCCCTTGGGGGTTGGCTCAGCAGCAGCCCCTGCTACCAGGGGCAACTCTACCCTGATGCCCGAGCAAGGTGCAGGGTCTGCTCTTTCAAGTGCTGCAGCTGGTTAGGGGTAGGGCCAGCTCTCCTGCTCTAATGACCTCAGGGCCTGCTATCCTGTTTGCTGTAGGTGGAGAAGGGTGGGACTGGGTATATCTCTCCCTTGCCTATGCCCCTGCACAGCAGACAAGTGGCAGGGTCAGTTCTTACATGTTCATGACTACTCATCACACCTTCCATTCTTATTACACACCCAGGGTCAGCTCTACTGTGCTGCCCAGGTGAGGTGCAGGTCCCACTCACCTGAGTGCTGTAGCTGGTGAGGGCCACGGCCAGCTCTCTGGTTCACTCCCACCACAGTGGGGCTCTTTTGCTCTCCAGCTTGCTCCCTGTCCTGGGAGCATCTGGGCCTTCCTGGCGCTGCATTGGTGGTTGTCTCACTTTCAGGGAATGTCAGGCTACCATCATTCAGCTGTTCAAAGGTCAGAACACTGAGCTTAGGCACAGCCTGTCTCCTCTCTGCCACCTACTGACACACCGGTGACACAGCAGCCACACGTACAGTGCTTCTAGGGGCAGGGTTGGTTTTTTTGTTTGTTTGTTTTTTTGTTTGTTTGTTTGTTTTTGTTTTTTAATTTAAGGAAGAAATCGCAAAGATGGATGGGAAAGGGATGGGAAGATGGAGAAAGTGATTATGGGAAGAGTTGGAGGACTGGGTGTGTGTGCATGTCTTTAATAAAATACATTAACTAAAATTCTCAAAGAACAAGCAACGAAATTATTAAAATTCAGAAAACAAAATTCAGAAAGTATTTACTCTTAACAAGCATTTTGTTTCTTAGAAGTTTAACCCTTGTGGCTTACAATAAATGACTTGTATGTGAGCATTTACTACGAGTGGTAGTTTGTGTCTTTGTACAGCTAAAGCCATACAGTTGGAGGGAGCTGCTTGGTGCTGTAGGTAAAGTTACTGTCTCAAAGCCCTTTCACCCCTTTAGTTGTTTAAAAAAGCAATCTAAGCAACCTACGGGGAGCAAGCTGCTACGCAGTGTTCCTCCGTGATCCAAGCCCCAGGTCCTGCTTCTAGATTCTGGCCATGAGACCTTGCCAGTTCCCTTCATGATGAATTACAAGCTGTAAGAGGAAATAAGTTACTTTTGGTCATGGTGTTTATTACAGTAATAGCAAACTAAAATAATAAAACCTTACCAGGGCAGTTTGAAGAAATGATTTTATTAGTGAACTACTAATGTAACTTTTAGTATTTAACAGAAGTACCCACATAATAGATTTTGCTATCTATATATTTTTAAAATAAAATTTTGATAAGCAATTCATCTAGGCCACGAATAATGAATGTTTACCTGAGTCTTGGTATCATTTTTGTGTTCATTTCTGTTTTTCGGACCTAGTGTTCTTTTTGGTGTCCCTCTTTGCCTCAACCATATAGATGCTGTTTTGGGGGGAGTTTCTTACAACATTCTGTGCGTATTGCTTGTTTTCAGTGCCTTGCCACTTCCTGTTTATTAAATAATACACTGAGGAACATTTATAAACATCATAGAGTCTCCTTGAATTTTCATGGGTTCTGATTATGCTGTTGGATAGTCCCAGCATTCCTTGCTCATGTAGCTTAGCATAGGGTCAGGAGCATCCACTGCATGTGGTGTGGATGGATGGCTCTAGAGTTCTCCTTGCCAACCAGGAGTCTAGCAAGCAGGTTCAAAATTTTAAGAGTATTTGTTTTGATTTTCTAAAATGTGAACCTTAATTTCGTTTGCTTTATTTGTGAATTTTAATGTATCAGTACATAGACCCAGAGCTTGAGGCAGCCAAAAAAAAAAAAAAAAAAAAAAAAAAGGTAAGTTTGGGCAGGTAAAGACAGATAGGTGAAGTAGAGACTTGACTCACTGGGCCTGCTCATTTGCTGGCCAAGGCCCACCCATCAATCATTACTAATTGTGAAATGGTGGGAAAGGCGGAGGAGGGGATATTGTGAGCTAATAGTATTTGGTTGTTAATTTTCTTTTAAAGCCTTTCTTTGAAGCTCCCCAGCTAGTGAGCTAGACACTTGCCATTTTAACAGAGCAAGCTGTGAGGAAAACTTGATTCTGGTATCTTGACTTTGTTTTATAGAAAGCTGTTTTAGACGAATGCTTAGCATCTTATCTTCCTAACATTTTATACCACACTCTCAATAAACAGGTAAATGAGTAAAGGATTGAATAGTAAATAAAGAAATGAATAAATAAATAAAGCAAGCTTCTACTGTCTTACAGGTTAGAATTGTATCCAAGGTAGGTTCAGTTCCTTGCAGAGGGAATATAATCTTCACTCTTGCAAGGCAATTGAAGCAGGTCTAAGCTAAGGTGGTCAGTGGAAGGTGTGTTTGGGTCTGTGACAGGCTTATTTTCATATGATTTCTACAGCTTTCCATGCTTGTTGATAAAAGGTGGTGTGGCTGGGCTGTGTTTGGAGCTTCTGCCTCCTCTCCCCATTGGTGCACAGGCTCTGATTTCCACCTCCCTCAGGGAGCAGCAGAGTGTCCATTTGCCCTTGGCCCAGGGGAGCTGCTTTCAGGAAGTTGGCATAGTCAGTAGACAGCAGCTGGTAGGAAAATGAGAATGGACCTCCAGGGCTTTTCAAAAGGGCATGGATTCAGGTTTGTCTCTTTTGCTCACACTGTTAAAGAGACTGGCAGCCAAGCCGGCAAAAGGGCTAGCTGAGAGGCAGGGTTACCGCTCTTTGCACCTCTTCCGACCCTGTGGCCCCTTTCCTGCATTAGCCCTTTCTTTTGATGTTCATCTCTTCAGTCTCAGAAGTGAAGGATTTAGCCTCTCACTTCCTCTACTGTTCTCCTGGATGCTTTTAGCTTCTCTTGAGAGGCTTCCTGTCCCAGCTCGATGTCCTTACTGACTTTGGGAAGATGCAGTTAGCCTACTGAGGGAAAAGGGAAGAGTTAGTTGTAGGGAGTGGTTATCCCCTTCTTCCCAAGCACCAGAGTTTGCTTCTCTGGAGACTCCAGGAGATAATGTTTCCTTGCACTGCAGATGCCCTGCTCTGCTCTGGATCCCTTCCTTCACTGCAAAGCCAGGAACATTACCATCTTTTCTGTGAGCCCCTCTTGGTGGTTTTTTTTTTTTTTTTGTCACAAAGTTTCTGTCTGGTGTCTCTCTTGCTTCCCCAGGACACTTGTCATTGCATTTAAGGCCCACTTGAATCATAGAGGAGAGTCCTGCAACTTAATTTAATGACGCCTGCACTCCTCTTTATGAGTTTAAACACATGACTCCCACTCCCCTTCCTCTGGTCTGAGTACGGATTGAATTTGTTCTTTGCTTCTCCAAACTTTTGATTTCTCTAACCCTAACCCTAACTCTTAGATTATTTGCTTAAAAAGTATCATGGCCCTTTTCATAATTACATGTTTATAATTTTATATATAAACGTTGCTGTCTGCGGAGTCCTATAAGGATACAGCCCCTCATCCTTACTGCTATTCTAGGAACGGGAACACCTCGCGCTTACAGTTCTGTCACTGTGCTGCAGTGAGAGCAGAAGCTCTGGCCTGGGTGTAGACCAACGTTTCAGTTCACGTCTGGCCATTTTGTTTGTTTGTTTGTTTGTATGTATGTATGTATGTATGTATGTATGTATTTATTTATTTATTTGGCCCAGGGACCATTCCCAGGAAAGAGAGGTCAGCTTAAGGCATGCTAAAGAGATAGGTGGAACAATTTGACCATTTCTTTTTCCAATTTTTCTTCCTCCAGAACAGTAAATCTAGCCACATAGAAAGTATCCAGGAAAACCTGATTTCCCCTTTCCCTCTTTATCTGTTTCAAACATGCTTTCTGTAACCCGTTGGACTCTCCCCAGCATTTTGAGCTTCCTTATTCTTTCTCTAAATTCTCCTTCCCCACCTTGCTTGCTTCTTGACCTCTGTGCTAGCTTAAATGGAATGCTCCCCCCACCCTCCCCTCTCCTCCTCTGGGCTGCCTCTGCAGTTTATAGCTGGGCTGCCCTGGGGGTTTTCTGGCAAACTCTAGTAACATTGTCTTTGAGCTTCTATTTGAGTCCATTCTTAGGTTCTTCTGGTAATGATTTTAAGAACCCCGAGAGGGAACCTTGACTTACCATTTGTCTACTCTAGACAACGTCTCTTTTGCCTTTGCTTACTCCAGGTTTCCCTGATGTATTTGCTAGGCTCTTAACATACCACAGACTGAGTGGCTTATGCAGTAGAACTAAACTGTCTCCTGTGTTTAAAAATCAGCAGTCCATGACTATTGAGTTGATACTGCTGAGGTCCCTTCCCATGGCTTCAGATGGCACCTTCTCCCTTTGTCTTCACGTGGTCTTTGTTTTGGCTATCTCTCTGTGTCTCTCATATTGTTTTCTTAGAAAGTCACCAGCTACCTTAGTTTAAGACCTAATCTGCTGATCTCATTGTAATGACCTCCAAATACAGTTGTGGTTGAAGTCAGGGCTTCAACATGGGTTGTTCAGAATACAGTTCATCCAAGAACACCTAACCAAGTGTCTGCAGCATCAGCTCCAATCTTCAGCTCTCTGACGGCAATTGTTGGTAAGTGCACACAGTACCCTGTTGCACACAGTACCCTGTTGCACACAGTACCCTGTTGCAGTGGACTCAGCTTCTGCAGATAAAGGGAACAGAAGGGATTAAACAGGATTGAACGTGGACGTGAATGTTGGAATTAAGTGTTGGCTTAAAGGGAGTTGTGAAATATTATTTTTATTATTTTCAATTTAGCTTTTAATCTCTTCTGGCCCAAAGAGCTCTGGAATACTCAACTGACTCTCAAATCATATTGAAGTTGAGATAATTAGAACAATACAGTGCATGGTGCTGCTTTAGGCCCATTCTCCTTCCCCTCCACCACTCCTGTGGCCCCAGTCGTTTTCTGCCCACTTCACTGAAAGTGACTTTTACTTATGAAGTTTTCTACTTTGTTTTCTTTCCCCTCCCCTATTTTGTAGCCAGACAGAAATTTTATATGATGTTTTTATTGTGCCTTCATTTCAACTATGTTCTGTGACATGAGGTAGAATTTGTGTGTCTTCTTAGTTCCTAAAAGTTTCAGATTTCAAATTAGAGATGTACATTGTAATACTGGCTTACCTACTTCTTAGCCCTCCTGAGTGCCAAGATCAGGGTTGTGTCAACAAGTCCGCTATCCAGATTCTTTAGCGCTTTTATATAGCAGGGGATCGGAAGTCCAGACATTTATGTTAATTGAAGAGTAGCAAAACTGGATTTTAGTCCTGATCACCCAAATCAAGTTATAAGTCCTTTACTGCCTTTTAAATTACATTTTCGGGGTCAGGCTTTGAACCTAGGCCCTCATGTATGCGAAACATGCACGCTAACTGCTGAGCTTATCCTAGCCCCTATTCTGTATGCTTATCGAAGAGATTTGTGCTCCTAAGTGATTGTGATAAATCAAAAGGAGTAAGTTTTATTCAAGGAGTAATACAGATTGAAAAGCGTGTTACTGAATCATGCATGTCTTTAATCAAGCTGATTATCTCAAATACAGTCGTTCAGAGGTCTACAATTATTGTAGAGCTAGGTGAAGATTTCAAAGCATTAGCATGGGGAGAGCAGAATCAGCAGAGCTCACAGTCTCAGGATAATGGAAGGCAGGAGAGTGCGTTTTATTTCACTTAGCAAAGCGGATGGATATTAATGCCTTGACTTCAGCCTGGATGAAGGTGTCCCCATAACTGCCAAAATATGGAGTGCTTTGTTAAATTGAGACACTTTCATCGCTGTTATTTCTAGATAGAGCAGCCCATAAAATTTTTTTTTTTCTTGTGTGAGAGTCTGAGTATGCTTTGAGTATGCTGCTTCACTCTCAGCTTCAGAGCCTGCGAGTCTAGGCACTCAAACTGTGGTCCGCTCAATATCAGATCAGACCTGCAAACACAACAGGACGACTGCCAGTTGATTCTTACATACAATAACATATGAAGAGCAGACCTATCAGGAGCTGTGCTGCCGGCCGTGTGATGCCGGACCACCAGCGTCACCTGGAATATTGGGAGGAAGTGCACATTTTCAGGCCCTGCACTAACTGAATTTGAAGCTCTTGTGTGCATTACAAGAAACATTTGTTTTAATAAGTGCTATGGACTATTTTAATTTGTGCTGAATGTTGAGAACTCCCTTGTATCAGTGTATTTTAAACAGTTTTGATCATGATATATGGAGAAGTATACTTTAAATTATGACTGTGTATACTCACTGGGCTGGGTAGTTTGTATTACCAACTTAAAACAACCAAGAGTCACTTGGGAAGAAAGGGGAAGCTCAATTGAGGACCTTTTTGGTTGGGGCTGGAGAGATGGCTTAAAGGTTAAGAGCAGTGGGTGTTCTTCCAGAGAACTTAGCTTCAGCTCCCAGCACCCACACAGTGGATCACAACCATATGTAACTCCAGCTCTAGGGGATAATGCCCCCTCTGGCCTCTGAGGGGCACGGGGCATGCAAATGGGGCACACACACACACACACACACACACACACACGTATGCAGGCAAATACCTGTATGTGATATTGATGATGGTAATCATAAGGATAATAATAAAATTGCCTAATTTGATAGACCTTTGACTACACCTGTGAGAGGTTATCTTGGCTGATGATTGATGTGAAGGGCCCCGCTCATTCTGAGCTGTATCACCTCTAGTGGGTAGACCTGGGGAGTATGAAAGCTAGCTGAGTTATAGCAAGTCAATAAGCCCAGGAAGCTGTGTTTCTACGTGGTTTTCCCTTGGCTCCTCCCATGAATTCTCTCTTTTTTTTTTTTTTTTTGAGACAGGGTTTCTCTGTATAGCTCTGGCTGTCCTGGAACTTACTTTGTAGACCAGGCTGGCCTCGAACTGAACTCAGAAATCCTCCTATCTCTGCCTCCTGAGTGCTGGGATTAAAGGTGTGCGACTATGGTCATGGTCTAGAAGTTTGAGCTGAAAAAAACTCTTTTCCTCCCCCAAGTTGCTTTTGATTAAAGTATTTTATCTCAGAAAAAGAAAGGTAACCTGGACACTTACGTACAACCATACATTTTCCCAATACCCTCCTGGAGATACACAGACATAGACTCATGACTTAGAAGTTTGAGAAAAAAATCTTTAAATGTCCTTTTAGTTGTCCTTGTTTTTTTTTTTTTTTTGATTTAAAAAAGTTTTAGTTTAAGTGTATGATACCTTCATGTATGTATATACATCATGTGTGCCCTGTGACCTTGGAGGTCAGAACAGTGTGTTGAATCCCCTGGAACTTAAGGAAGATTGTAAGCTATCATGTGGATTCTGAGCGCCAAACCTGTGTCCTCTGTAAGAGGAACAGGTCTATGTTTGATTGCATCTGTGGATTTACAATCTGCAGATAGGGAGGGCTAACTATGTATTTAAAATACATTAATATTTAAAATAAACTGCCAAATTTTATCTTAAGTGAGAATCAGAATGTAAGTATTTTTCCTGAGTATGGACTTCCAGAAATCTTCTGATAGGCTCCCCCTAGACCAAAAGCCAAAGATTAGTGCTCAAATGAAACTTTTCTTTAGAATAGTCTTCAAGCTCTAATTGTGAGTCTAAGCCAAAAAGATTATCTTTCTTGACCTGCTGAAAGTGCATCATGCATTGCATCCTGGATATTTGCTGGTTGTGTACTGGTGAGCTTCTTCTTTACAGTATACGTCTGTGGCATGCTAAGTGGCTTTGGAGGTTACCTGGCAGTTGCAAGTTCAAGCTGAAGGTAATAATCCTTCTCTAATCTCTTCCCATCTCACTCCATATTCCCAGACATGCAAGCCTGACTCCTGGATGCCAGCTCAAGAGCTATGTGCTCTGGATTTAGACTGCATAGAATCAAATCCAGAACGTGTAATTTATTATCTGTACTACCTTGGACACCTTGTTTATCGAATCATTTTGTCATCCATGAGACAGGGATGAGAGCTGTACTCAGTTTATGTGATTGCTCTGAGCATTAAATGATGCATTCCATACATAGCACTAGAGGAGCAGTGCTTGCCACAGAGTAAGTGGTTAATAAATCTTATCCATTATAATTATCCTTGATTTAATCTTCTTTTTACTTTCTTAAATCTGACTGACCAGAGCATTCCACAGACCATCTCTATGCAAAGATCTAAATTAACCCACTTTAGTCTACTTGCCATGAGCTCTATTCTCTCATAGACTATTAAGCTCCTTTGTATGATAGGCCTATAGCTTTTAAAAATGTAAGTGAACAATATTTGAAATGTAAATAAATAAAAATATTTGCCAAAATGTTTTGATGGCTTTCTTTCAAGTTCTGATTAAAATGAGGCCTCACTCCCCAGGTACCCCATGCTGGTTTGCTATTGCTTCTGAGAGCCCTGTTGCTCTCTGTCTGCTCTGAAATGGGCCCCTTACATGTTCTTCTGAGCTGCTTGGCCTGCTCTCAGTGTAGGTATGGGTCATTGTCCCTCTGCATAGTACATGTTTCTGACCTTCCAAGCATCTCGTGTTTCTCGTTTCTGCAGCGATCACTTCCTCAGAAAACCCTACATAAGCATCTTCCCCAAATTAGGTCACCTTCTTTGGGAATTCCTGGGAGAGTTCCTTTTATTAGCCAGAGCTCTCTACATACACAGATTATCATTATTTTCTCTCTGTTGGGGAAAAGGTTAATTAATCTGTACTTGTTAAACACACTACACTAAGAAGAATTTCCAGAGATGAATTTTATACATTATAAAAAATAAATGATTGCAGAAGTATTTTAAGGAATGCTGTCTCAAACTTCTGCAAGTTAACCTTTTGATAGTGGCATAGAAGAGCCAGGGGAGAGCACCAGGGATGACACCACATGCTGTACTTGGCTGTTGTAGGGTGCTGGAGTTGTAATTGGTCCTTCTGTCACCGACAGACATTTCTGCTTCACAGGCAGGAAGTCTGAGGTACCCTTGTTTCGAGTGGTTACTTGATTGTTCACAGAACCCTTGATGTCAGCGTTGCCCAGAGAAGAGTCCTACATGAGAGTAGATGTTTTGTAGTCAAGACAGAACCCAGTGTAGATAATATCATATCTTGGATGTGTTCATTCACAGTAGAGGCAAGGGGATGACTGCACGGTGGGCATAGATCAAATTTCATCTATTACTTAATTCTAGGCCAGAAATGGGAACCACTCAAATTTCAATACTTGTCTAAAAGCAGTCAGGAAGGAAGTCTTAGGAATTATGATGTGAACCAATTTTACCCCTGTAGTTTTTCTTTAAATAGCAGCCTTTTAAGAATCTGGGCAGATGCTCAAATTTAAGACAGATTGTATCAATGGAATTACTTACAGTTCGGTATACTCCTTGACTAGCTGAGTGGTATTTCTGATGTACAGATATGGTAAGTTTTGGAGAAAGGCTACTTTCTCTTTGGTGTGGCTCAACCAAACACATAGAAAGAATTACTTGAAGTTAATCATGCAGAAAATAAAATAAGGTTTTTAATAGCTAAAAGCTAGCATAAACTTACTGTGTGTGTATGCATGCATGTGAGAGCCTGTTCATGTGGGTGCATATATGTGAGTGTGTGTGTGCAAGCCAGAGGTTACCCCTTGGTATCATTCCTGAGGAGCCAGTCACTTTGTTTGAAACAGAGTCTCATTGGTCTGGAGTTCACTGAGTAGGCATGGCCAGCCGGCCTTCCCAGGGCTGGAGTTACAGACTGATAGCTCTCATGTTTGTTTGTTGATTTCAACATATGTTCCAGATATTGGACTCAGGTCATTGTGCTTACATGGCAAGCACGTTACTGAGTCATGGCAGGCTTTGTGTGTGGTGTTCCCCCACCCCCATAGACATGACATGTATACTATTTTCTGGCTGGATCTCATTGATGAAATCGTGTGTCCTGATTATATTCTGATTTTTTGTTTGATTAATTTTGAGTGATTATATAGTAGTGTATCAAGCATATTTACCGCGGTGGTGTAATCATTCCCTTCTTGGGTAATTTGTTTTGTCATTACTTGTTATGCTGTATTTGTGATAATGTCTTCGTTTGGTTCTCATTTTGCAGGCAGAGCCGTTTGTTTGGGTTAACAGTGCATCAGCACATTCTCAGAGTGTTGCCAAGGCAAAGTACGAATTTCTGTTTGGCAAGTCAGAAGAGAAAACTCCGGATTCTAGTAAGTGTCTTAAACATTGTCTTCTAGGTAAAAGATGTGTGGTCCTACTTATTTCTGCATCCTGTACTTACCTACATCACTTCCTGCTTACCCCTGTGAAGCCTGTGTGCTCCAACTGTTCTCTAGAGCTGTCTTCCCAAAACTAGAGTTGGATATAGTTCCTACAGCTTGCTCTAGGTAATTTCAAGTCTGTTTTTTGAAGAATTTTCAGCTTCCCATACTTCAAGTTTCAAGAATTAACTACTTGTTGTTAAGATTTTATTTTCCACATTTACCATCATTCTGTATAACTATACTTTATTTTTGGCTACCATCATATGTTATGGAGAGTCAATTCCACAAATTTTTTTAGACAATGTAATCTTAAGAGAGCTCTCACTTGAAAATTACTGTCACATTCTATAATTAGAAGCAACAGTCTTCCAAACAGCTTAGAACAAATAGAACTAATATTAGTACCTGTATCAGTAATCCTACCGACTGACTTCCTTAGCATTCCAATACTATACTATGCACTTTGAATATTGTATCTTATTTGATCCTCAGGGAAATCCCATAAATTGCCTCTGTTATCCCCATTCTCAAGGGGTGGCATCTGAAATAATTTCCTTTCAGTTACAATTTCCTGACCCCAAAGCTTGGCCTTTCAGTGCATGGGAGCAGCACATTTCTGAATACACTTTCCTTAGAGAGAGTGTGAGATACACAGTCTTAAGAGTTTCAGAGCACTTATCCGAGTCTACAGAAAAGTGGTGGTGGAGGTGTCTTTTGGGAGACAGGAAGAGGTGAGAACTTGTGCTTTGGAGTTAGACTTTCTGAGTTTGAGTCCAGGGTTTGTAACTCACAACCTTGTGGCACTGTGTACATTATCCAATTTCCACTTTCTTGTCGTAGAAAGTGATTTCAGTGGCATGTCTCAATTATTTTGTGATATGCAAACACCTCAGAATCATGCAAGTGCTTCTGATTCTGTTTGTTGCATTAATAAGGATGATAGCGGGTCCTCATGTCTGTGCCTCTGACCTCCAACTGTACAGTGGAATGATAATCGTCACTCCTTCTACCTGTATTGTTACTTAGCCCTTGTTTTACTGGATAAGGGGTTTGACCTAATGTGGTTGGCATTTGGTTGAAAACAGAACAAGCAATTCTCTGTTTCAGATTGGCGTGTTAGTTGGGTTTGTGTAACAGCATTTAAAGATTTCCAAGAAGTTAGTGCATGTGTATGTACTTAACTCCTGTAGTCTTTTTATGGTTTTCTACATTTATAATCACCTTAACACAGTTTGGAAGTCTTCCATTGCTCTGAATTTTAGATGCCATCTTGTGGGTTTCTGCTTTTTTTTTTTACTCTGATGAAGCACAATTTTTACTTAATTATGTGTCTTAGTTAGGGTTTTACTGCTGTGAACAGACACCATGACCAAGGCAGCTCTCATAAGGACAACATTTAATTGGGGCTGGCTTACAGGTTCAGAGATTCAGTTCATTATCATCAAGGCGGGAGCATGGCAGTGTCCAGGCAGGCATGACGCAGGAGGAGCTGAGAGTTCTATATTTCCATCTGAAGGCTGCTAGTGGAAGGCTGACTTCCAGGCAGCTAGGATGAGGGGTCTTATAGCCCACACCCACAGTGACACACCTACTCCAACAGGGCCACACCTTCTAATAGTGCCACTCCCTGGGCTGAGCATATATAAACCATCACATTATGTAAACAGTGTATAATACTCTCTGTCAATAGCGAATAGAGCTATTGGCAAGAATGTGCATCTGCTGGGCTTCTTACCCACAGCTGTGTGAAATATTTAAAAAGCAGTTAAGTGAGACACCCTTTGTACCACCTGGTCATTCTATTCCTCGATATTTACTAAAGAGAAATTCAGGTTTATACCCACTTTTTCAGGAAGTTTGTGACCTGCCCTTTTGTTTTGCTGTTTGGGAAACCAAGCACACTTAGAGTTCATGCTTTTTAAAAGTAACAACAGAAGACTGAAATGAATGATAGGTAATGGTAGATGACTGTGTGGTACTTTCCAAAACTTGTCATTTCTGCCTTAACAGTAATTGTCTTTGATTCAGTATATAGTATATGCTGCAGTCTCTTCCTTAGTCCTTTGAGATTTGTCCTTGAAAACTACAAAACAAAGCACTTGAAAAGGGAGAATCATACATAAGTCACTGGGCCAGAGGCATGCTTTGAGTTTTTTCTTTCTTCTTTTTCAGATCATTATTGTTAAGTCATGTGAGAACGTGAATGAAACTTTAAACTGTAGAGCCAAAGGATAAAGTGGAAAGGGCAAGAGAAATGTGTAATTTTACAATCTTAAGACTGTACTAGCTCAAGTCTAATGTTTTATAATTCTTTTGAATCATATAGTTTAAAGTGTAGTGCTATAAATATAAATACATATAGAAGTAATAGAATTTTAGAAATATTTTAGAAAAATTATATTGATAAATTGAAGATCTGTTTTCTACTAAGTCTTGTTAAAGGATTAAATGATATTTTTAATGTTCTTGGTCCATCACCTTATTTCTCTTGATGTCAACATTTAACATTTATGGTAATTGTACCCAAATTGGTAATTCTCCTAGGGCTATAGAGTTGAGTTCATGGTATGGAGTATCTAAACTTAAAGAAGTATATAGTGGTTCCTGTTAATGTGATGTCCTCTAAAGAATGGACTGTATTCGGATTATTCCTTCAGCATGGTACATTGGGGGCTGAGACAGAACATGAGAAACAACAGACCTTGAGTAGACAGAAGAGAATGAGAGGAAGTTCCCCGTGTTGGACAGAGGATTCAGAGTCAGAGGAAAGCTGGACTCCATCATCAGGTCCAGGAAAGGGTGATCTTGCTCCGATGAGAATAATTCAGGTGCCCCACAGCAGCAGCACAAGAATCGAGCATGGAGTTTTTGCGAAACTCGACACTGGGCATGGAAATTTTGAGTAGAAAAGTTGTGCATTACCTAGAAGCTAGTGGCTTGACATACCAGTTTTCCCAGAGTTCTGAGGGTAGGGCAAAATTGATTTCTTGTGGAATTGAAGCCCAAGTAGGGATAGGGCACTACTGTTAGTTTGTGCAATGTCTAGGAAATGACATAAGGAAATGTCACAAAGTGCTGTAGAATTTAATGCAAAAAATTTCTTTTTTTTTTTGCAGTGAATGACAGATAAAGCTCTACATTAACAAATAAATCCCTAAAATGACAAGCTCACAATTAGTATCATTTACATAAAGCAAGGAACCTCTATGGGGAAGGATAGTCAGCATTTATAATGCAGATATCAAGACCTAAAGAGTGAGAGCAACTGAATATTCTGAAACTCCAGAATGGTTTTCTGTAAACATAAACTGGGGTCAACCACGTGATGCAGCAGGAACCTATGGGGAAGATGTGCACATGGCCAGGAAACAATCTGCGAGCGTCTGTGAGCTCAGTTACAGATGGTGAACTGGAACTGAAACAGTGGGTGGGGTACTGGTATTCTAGTTAGCTTGGTTGTTCAGTACTGAAACAGTGGGTGGGGTACTAGTATTCTAGTTAGTGTGGTTGTTCAGTCCACACATTTGCTGAGAGAAGCTCCGTGAGGGATGGTCTAGGTCTGGGCGTGCCTGTGAGGGATTCTTCTATGAATCAACTGAGGTGGAAAGACGGCTCATCCTGAATGTGGGCTGCCCTAGGTAGGGTTGGACTTTGATCCGCATGAACAGAAAAAGGAAGCTGAGCAGGAAACATGCTTGCACAGTTTCTGTGTTCTCTTGCATGTGGACATAACCAGCTGCTTCCAGTGCCTGCCTTGGCTCTCCTGCAGTCATGCACTATAATCTGGAATTAACTGAAAGGCAGGCTGGTTTTTGTCAGTGTGTGTGTGTGTGTGTTTTTTTTTTCCTCACAGCAAGAGCAATGGAACTGAGGCAGGTTTGTGTTTGGTTTCTCAACTAGAGCCTGATTTTACTTCATGATCTACCTACCGTTGCCCCTGCCTACCAAGTGCTACCACAGGGAAGTGAGAGAGAGAGAGAGAGAGAGAGAGAGAGAGAGAGAGAGAGAGAGAAGAGAAGAGACAGAGAGAGACACACACAGACAGAAACACAGAGACAGAGACAGAGACACAGAGATAGAGAGACACAGAGAGAGACAGAGAGAGACAGAGACACAGAGGCAGAGACACAGAGAGAGACACAGAGAGACAGAGAGACAGAGACACAGAGAGAGAGCACATCCTGAATCCCAAGCAGTCACCTCTCATATCATGTCTATTTTCTTGTTCCAGATAGGAGTGTTGTGTTCATTTGCTCAGTGTTCAATTAACTGAAGAGTGCATTGGTACAGATCTCTGTGGTAGTTTTTTGTTGTCTATTTCTGTATTTATTTATTGACCAGATTTTTTTTTATAAGGGTCAGGGAGCAAATTTTATTATACACCCTAGGATTGCCTCTAACTTACTGTTCTCCTGCCTCATCTTCCTGAGTTTTGGGATTCCAGGCATGTTCTACCATATGTAATAGGATAGTTTTATACCTTAACTAAATGAAAGTCTCCATTTATCGAACTGCCTAGCAGAAAGATTGTTCTGGTTATATATATATATAGTTTTTGTTTGTTTGTTTGTTTTTGTTTTTGTTTTGTTTTTTGAGACAGGGTTTCTCTGTATAGCTCTGGCTGTCCTGGAACTCACTTTGTAGACCAGGCTGGCCTCGAACTCAGAAATCCGCCTGCCTCTGCCTCCCGAGTGCTGGGATTAAAGGCGTGTGCCACCACCGCCCAGCTCTGGTTTATATTCTTATTGCCAAATTTGATTAGGAAAATGGGCTGATTCACTTTTAGTCTGCTAGATATAGATACTTATTTTCTATTTTAAAATAGTATATATGTTATCTTAAGTATAATGTGAATTTTAGGCTTTTAGGTCTAAAACAATGTGTATGTATGTGTAAGAAATATTGTCTTGAGTAAATTATACAGGGCAAAAGAAATTGGGAGGGTCAGCTCTTCTCCTCACCATCTTCCAGGGCTCCACTGCTAACACAGCTCTTTAGCCATGATCTTGCACATGCTGCGAGTACTTTCTCTACACCTTCAGCCAAGGTTCATCCCTTCTTCATTTGGTTTTTCTTCTTGCATGTAGGTTTGCTATTATAAACATTGCTGGCAGTTGCCTCATAGTTACTGCTTACAAATTCCCTATGTAAAATGAAAAAGTTGGCTTATTATAGTCTATCTAAAGCAAATTTATATGATGAGTGTGTGTGTGTGTGTGTGTGTGTGTGTGTGTGTGTATGTATGTGTGTTCTCTTGCTTGCATCTTAGGTATTATTATGTAAAACTTTCTTCTCAAGGTAACTGAGTGGTTGGCTCATGACATTGTCATGGAAATGAGGATATGAGGATATCTTGGCTTCTTCTCCAGCGCTCCGACAGGAGCCTCTGGAATCTGTCTTTACTCTTTCCAGACTTTTGGTGTTTATATTCTATATTTTAATAATAGCAAAGGCTTTTGAACTTTTAATTCAGGCTGACTCTAAATAGATGAATGTGGCTGTTGCACTTAAGAGTTGCCAGACCGAAGTGTCTGTAGCTGCTGCACCTGAGGCAGAAGAGATGTAGAGCCTATGTGTGCGACCTCTGCTGGCCACGAAGGTAGGCTGCACACGAGCACTGCATTTTCTTAGACTGATTGATCGTCACGTTTCCTTTTTCGTTAATTAATTAATTTATTTATTTATCTAAATATATCCTTACTATGTTATTTGTAGGAGGAATCTATTTTCCTCTGGAAGGTGTGCTTCTTATCCTAACCTTCCGATAATTGAATTGTGTTAAATTTTTTCTAGGTCATTACACAACTGTTGTCTGTAGACTTAGACTTAATTCTGCTTAGGTGTAGTGCTTGGATCGCTGTCTCATTCTTGGATATGTGTGTGTCTATGTGTCTCTATATATGTGTGTGTCTGTGTGTGTTTCTCTGTGTGTGCGTAAGCGAGTGTGAGTGCTTCATTACTTTGCCCCTGGAACTGAAGTCTTAGTTTACCCATTTCCTTTGGACTTCTATGCCATTAGTGATGTTTTGCATCCTTTAATGCGCCTGCTACCTTTCTGTTTGCTGTCGTTGGAGAAATGTTCATGCATATCCATTTTTCATTGTTTTTAAGCATGGTTTATCAGTCTTTCACCGTTGAGTTATAAGAGCTCCTTATGTGTTCTGTACACAGGTCCCTTGTCAGATATGTGACTTGAAGGTTGTTCCTTTCTTGATAATATCAAAAAGTTTAACCATGCCATAATAAAGTCAAGTTTCCTGTTTATTCTTTTGGTGTAATATCTATTTGCCTACTCCAAGGTTAAATATATTTATGCCAGTGTTTTCTTTCAGCTTTTAAGTTCTCTTATTTGTTGGTCTGTGATACACTTTGAGTTAAATAAAGAACAGAAATGTTTTATGGTTGTTATTGGTGGTGGTGGCGGTGGTGTCTGTGTGATTGTGGGTGTAAACCACAGGACAACATGCAGGGAAGTAGATTTTCTTCCTTTACCGTTGGGGTCCCAGAGATTAAATTCAGGTCATCTTACTGGCAGCCAAGAGCCTTAACACACTGAGATATCCATTTTTTTTCCCAAGACAGGGTTTCTCTGTGTAGCCCTGGCTGTCCTGGAACTCACTTTGTAGACCAGGCTGGCCTCAAACTCAGAAATCCGCCTGTCTCTGCCTCCCAAGTGCTAGGATTAAAGGCATGCTCCACCACGCCCGGCTGCCAGTCCATTTTTGAAGAGTAATGTTTTAGTTTGTCATATAAAGATGTTCAGCTAGGTAATCTTGATAACAGAGAAAACATGCCAGAATATTACTGATTGAGTGAATACTACTCTATATACACAAAACAAAAAGTAAAGGAGAAATATAACAAGAACAACAGCAAACAAACAAACAAAAATTGGCATTATAGCACTATAGGATGCAAGTTAGTCCTTATTCTAATTTTTGTGTGTAGCTGTAGGATCTAGGAAAGCTAGGAGTCATTACTTTACGAAAAACACAATTTGGCATAGAAACCACAGACATACAAAGGAATGAATGATAAATCCACTAATTATAAGGTTTTCTGTTGACTTATTTTCTTGTCTCCACCACAGATTTAAGTCAGTTTATAATTTCATGGTGAGTCTTTTAGAAAGACTCTTTTTGGGACATTTTGTCGAGTTTATCTTTTCTCTACTCAGTTGGCTTTCGATCTGTGTAAACAGCAGAAAAACTGACTTTATAGTTTTTATACAGTTATTATGTTAAATGTGCTCAGTAGTGCTTGGCCTTTACTAAATGGACAGATGGTCTCCATTACTTTATCTGGACCACAGACCCTGCTTGGTAGACCATAATTTCATCTAGTTTTGGTTTGGTCAAATGAGCTGGAGAGTGATTATAAACTCTCCTTTTGGGTAGGGTCATTTATGTAATGGGCCCACTTCATACAATGCTGGTCCCACGTATCTGTAGAAAGAGCTGTTCCTTAGCAGCCTCAGCTGTCTGATTGGAACTACTTGGTGCTTTATATACATACATAGCCATGGAGTGTTGCAGAAACAACCTGGAGGGGGTGCTAAAGGTTCCCACTGTCCAGTATAATATTTTTGCCATTTTCAGACTGATGTCCATTCCTGCATTATTTTATTTATGTGGTGCTATGGATGGCGGGCCTAGTGCATGCCAGACATGCACTCTAAGGATTCAACTGTATACCTAGCCCTGACTTTTTTCTACCCTTCCCCTCTTCTTTCCTTCTTTTGGTCAGGTCTCACTGCAGTCCAGGTGATCTTTGAACTCACAAAACTGCTTTAAGCAGTGAGTGCTAGGGTCACAGTGTAGGACAACACACCAAGCTCTGATTTGCAGCCCCCTCCACCGTCCCTTTCAATCCTCTTTGTCCCCTCCCTCCCTTTTTGTCCTGTTCTGTATTGAAAAGCTGAGGAGCCAAGGATTACGACATAGGTTTGTTAGTCTCGTTACTTCGGAGGCTGAGGCAAAATAAGCATTTAGTCCTGACAATTCAAATCAGTTTGCACACAAAATGTGAACACACACACACACACACACACATACACACACACACACACAACTGATAAGCAGAATCTACATTTTTCTTGAGAGTAAAATCAGGTCACCTTTGGGATGGATAATTGTAGATCTGTTAGAACCAAAAAATTCTTATCTTGAGAAGTTTGCTGCACGAAGTATAATTAACACCAGTCCTCCTTCATGAGCATACTAACCATTTGTGATTAATTTGAAATGATTTCTCTGTTTGCCTATGTTTTATATTGAAGAGATAGTTATGCAGCTCTTTGGATGCTGTTAGGACTATATCCTTGAGATGTAAAATTCGGAAGGAAGAATATTTTATTTGTTGGTGTATGACCTGTTTCACAAAGTGTGTTTTAGCAGTGTCTCCCTGAATTTTTCCTTGCCAAACTGTCTCAGTTCAGATTTCCTTCTCTTTTTATGTATCTAGTTCAAATTTCCTCTTCTTTTTATTTATCTCCCCACTTTCATTTTGCAAAGCAGAGATTACATGTTGGGGTATCTTTATGCTTTACTTGATCCACTTGTGTGAAAATAGAACCAGCTGTTAAAATTGGGGAAGTTTCATGTAACAATACAGTTCTGAAGCTCCTGGTAATGAGGTTGTGACTGCATTCAGCTGTGCTATCACTGCTTGTAAAAACCAGGTCCCCATCCACAGCCCTCTAGTGTGCTCTCATCCTAGTCCTCTGTACCAGTAGGCGCTGCCTTACGGCCCAGCATTAAAATGTTAGCTTGTGCCCACGTTTGTGTTTGTGATTTCAAGGAAGTCACACGTTGCAATCCAAAGTTGCATCCTATAATAGATTTTCTTAAATCCAATGAATGCTTGTGGCTTCCAAGGCTCTAAGGCACACAACATGCTGTTTTTCTTTCTCTTAAAGAGCTCCCCTCCCCCCAGACTGTATAGAGAGAGGTTAGGACCACATATGTGCATCTGCCCTTGCCAACCTCTAATTTGTGGAGGCCAAAACATTTAGAGTTCTATGAGGGTGGGATGGGACAATACTGGAAACAGTTGTTTTATGTGCTGTAGTGACTTTTAATGTGGGGAACATTTGCGTGGTGTGGGAACAATATGATTCTAATTATTTGTGCTTAGAGTATGCTATGTAAAGACTTTCTGAATGCCCTTTAATATAGGTTTTCTTACGCAGCCACTTCCGTATACATCAAGGGCAGATTAGGCTTCTGGTTTTGGCTTCGGGGATGTATTACCCGTCGGGTGAGGATGTTGAAGTTTCCCTCACTAGGCAGCAGTCGGGCAGCTGAGTCGTAGTGTAATGTGCTTGTCCCTCTTGACTCCTGCCTTCCTCAGGGAGGTTTTTCCCTTGACAAATACTGTCTCACTAGCATGAACAGTCATGTAATTTCAGTTACGTTTTACTTTTCCTTTGCACTGTATTTAGGAGATTATATTGATTATTTTGAATTTTATCTTCTACTTGTTACATTGTGAATTTTTTGTTTCACGATAATAAGGGATTGTTGCAACTTGTATGTTATTTTAGAGTTGAAACTTGTATTTTTAGCATCACAATTCTTAAAAAGGAGTGTGTACATATCAAAGGATCACTGTGGCCTCCTAAGGAACACTAATTCAGCCATTATCTAGGGAACCCCGAGGTTCTGCATTTCACAGAACACTTAGAAGGTGATATTCTTCGTGTCATGGTACACTGGAAGCGATGGATAAAGGCACCTGCTTCCATTTCTGCCCCAGTCCACTTGGCCCACTTTCAAGTGCCCTGTAGATAGATACCTTGGATGCTGCTCATGCTTGTTAAAAATTTAGGATCTTCTCAGTCTCTCCAGTGACTCTGATTCTGTGCTACTGTAATGAACTCTGTAGATATGCAGATCTAGGCAGTCTCACTGTGAACATGGAGAGGCTGGGGCCCTTCCTAAGGACACGAGAGGTAATGGTAAGGGGTTCTGAGATACAGCAGAGGCAGGGTAGTTCCTGGTTGGTTGGATTTTCTCTATCGATGAGTCCAATCCCCATGTTGGAGGTGGTGTGACACGCACCACTAGAAGATCAAGAAGAGATCACCTAGCTCCTTTTACATCAGTTCAACTCTGAGGACGGTGACCTAAAAAGCGGAGTACATTTGCAGATAATCTACAGATTTATTGTAGGATTATTTGGAAGTCAGATGAAAGGACAGCTGCTTTAATAAGGGGGCGGCAAGCCCATTTTTTAAAGGAGAATTAAGAGAACTGTAGCAAGTGATGAGTTTCTGATGGTCATCAGGTGCACATTAGCAGATTAATAAAAGGTGTGCAGGGAGTTGGGCTTCCTCTGCTGGCACTGTGATCAGTGGTGGGAACCAGCCAAGGGCCCAGGCCAAGGTGAACCATCTTCCAGCTTAAAGGAACGTACATGGGTGGGGAACTTGAAGGCTGGGAGAGTTGATAGGTCAGTAACCCTGAAAGCCTGCGGTGTGGCTGCAAGCTTACACGTAGCGAACATTATAAACATTCCCCAGCTTACATGGATGCACTTATTGGGGAAATGCTGGTGTGTTGAAAAAGACCTTAAACAAATAATCAAGATGCCTGTATTTTCCTATAATGGCAGGTATCAGATCCCCTAAATATTCCCCCTGCCAAATGAAGGCTCTCTTGGGGGCATTTTCTGAGTCATTCCTTCAGTTGCTAAACTGGAGAGAGATGTGTATATGGTTTGGTTGGAGTAGCAGACACGTACTATGATGGTTCTAACGATATGATTCCTATTGGAATAAAAGTAGGGACATATGGCAACCTACTGAAGGCACATAATCAGTTAGGCTGGAAAAGGAGAGTACCCAGACAGTGGCAGAAGCTGTTTGGAGACAGTCTCTGCAGAGGACAAAGGAGAAGGACTTGGGGCAGATGCTGAAACATGCTAACATATGTTCTTACTGATTGAAAATGAGGTTCTTTGTTTACTGGTCTTAGAAGAGCAGTATGAAGTCAGTGCAGGTAAGCTGAGAAGAGAAGTCTGGGGAATGTCTGTTCCCAAACGTGTTCATGGCGACAGATTGCAAGAAGTATTAATTCTGGGGGCTGCTCAGCCAAAACACCTTTAAAGTATGCTTAGGACATGCCAGTTTGTCCTTCTATGTTCTCTCTTTCTTCTTTCTGTTCTCAAGAATGTACTAGGGCTTACGCAAGCATACCAGTGGTGGGGAATTCTCAGATGGCAGATCAACAGGCTCAAAGTAACCAGGATCATTTAAGTTCTGAATCATCTGTCTAATTTGCATAGAAAATATTTTGATTAGGCCAGTGTGCGTGTGCCTCTGTGTGTGTGTGCATGCCTGTGAGTTGTGTTCATGTGGGACGTGCATTTGGCATAGTAGTTGAGTCAGAGGACAACTCTGTGGAGTTTGTTTTTTTCCCACTTTTATGTGGATTCTGAGAGCAAATTTAGGTCATCAGGCTTGTGTGACCTGTGTCTTTACCCCATAGGTCATCTTGCTGGTCCTTGACTTTTGAAACATTCTACATGTGAGATCATACAATATTGTTGTTTTGTTCTTGTCTTATTTTACTTAGCAAAATGTTCTTCATATTTATTCAATTGCAAATAGCAGGATTTTGCTTTTTGATGTATCATATTTCATTATGTACATATATATCTCACTTTCCCCCTCGACTTAAGTCTCCAGATATCAGTATCTTGGGTATTTTGAATAACTGTGTGAAAACTTTGGGTGTTTGGGTGTTGTTTAATTAACTGGCTGTCCTTGGGCTGTGTACTTGGATTAGCGGATCACATGTTCATCCCATTTCTATGTTTGTAGGAGTCTCCATTCTCTTTTTCATAACGTCTTACACTTCTAGCAGCAATGTACAGAGGACCTATTTTTCCCTGCATCCTCTCCAACACATCTTTGCCTCTTTCGTAATAGTCTTTCTAGCAGGTATGAGGCGGTGTCTCCTAGGGGTTTAACTCCCCCGCTCCCAAATTATGAGTCTCTCAGTTACTTTGTTTTTGCTGTGATGAGGCACAGTGACCTGGGCATCCTACAGAAGGAAGGGTTTATTTGGAGTTTGCTTATGGTTTCAGGTGGGACGAGTCCATGATCATCCTGGCACGGTAGCTTGGCAGCAGGCAGACAGGCATGGTGTAGCTATAGCTGAGGGCGTTATCCTGATGCAGAGGCACGAGCAAGGGAGAGACACATTGGAAATTGTGTGGAGTTTTGAAACCTCCAAGCCTGCGATGAAGCACCTCCTCCAGTAAGGCCCCTAAGCCTTCCCAAATGTTGCCAGCAGCTGGGAAGCAAATAATCAAACATGAGCTTACTGGGGCCATTCTCATTCAAACCACAGCTAGTGATGCGAAACATAGTCTCCTGTGCAGTTGGCTAAGTCTGTCCTCCCCTAAGCTATTGAGACATGTCTGTTCAGAGGCTGCCCGTTAAAAAAGCCGTTGCTTGTTTTCTTGGTATTGAATTATTTAAGTTATATTTACTTATCAGATGTTCGCTTCACAAATATTTTCTCCTATTATGTAGGTTGTCTCTTTATTCTGTTGACCGTTTCCTTTGCTGCACAGCAGTTGAGTTTGTTTCTCAGATGGATGTGGTCCTGATTTTTTCTTGAAATTCTTTTTGAGATTTTTATATATGACTGCTGTATTTAATTAATTTTTTTATGCCTTCATCTCCGTCTTTCAGTTCCTTCTGAGTCCCCAAATTCCCTTTCATTTTCATGACCTCTTTTCTCTTAATTAGTATTGTTACATACATATATACATATATGTATATATTCATATGTATATAGAAACGCAGTGTGCTGAGCTCATTTGTTGGCCCCTTCACTCGTGGTGTGTGTGTGTGTGTGTGAGTGAATGTGTGTGAGGGCTGGTTATTTGGGATTGGATTATCAGGGGCTTGTCTCTGAGTCTCTTAAGAAGGCCTCTCTCCCTTGCTCATGTCTTTGCAGCCTTTTTTTTTCTTTGCCTGTGCTTTTGGTGTTTCACACAAGAAAAATAAATAGCCAGTATCAGTGTCAAGAAGCAATTTTCCTTATGCCGTTCTCTAGTTGTTTTATAGTTTTGGCTATTTAAGACAGTTTATTTGCTTGGGTTGATCCAAAATATTTTTTTAAATAATAATAGACTGTTAAATGAGTTATGATATGTTTGCTGCCTCCTTTAAAGACCTGGAATATAATGTAAATCACCCTGGCCACTGACACCTTGGCACTCTACTTTGGGCCTTTGTCACTAGGACAGGATGATAACCATCTCTTTCAAGGTAAAATGTTGGGTATATGTTGGAGTGGTTTTTTGTTGTTGTTGTTTGTTTGTTTGTTTTGTTGTTGTTTGTCATTTTGTTTTGTTTTTGTTTTACAGACAGGGTTTCAGTGTGCACCCCTGGCAAATACGGTATTGGTTATATCGACCAGGATGTCCCGAGACTCACAGGGATCTCCCTGGCTCTGGTTTCTAAGTGCTTGCATTCAAGGCATGCACAATCACACCTGGCTACTTATAGGGGTTTTATTCATTGTTGGGAGATAATTTAAGTAGGGCCATCATAAAGTGGCTTGAAGTTTGGTGGGGCAGTAGGGTTCTGGGTAGCCAGTGGTCACCACTTCCTTTGCCTGTTCACAGCAGATCACAGGTGAGGATGGCGCTTGTGGTGGGGACTGAAGCAGTCCTGGGCGGAGTGGAAAACCACATGAGGAGTCTTCAGTTCCTTCTGGGGTCATCTTTGATCTAGAGGCATGTGAGGCCTAGTGCTTGTGAGCAGTGGATGGTGAGGTTGTGAGGTTGTGAGGACGTTGTAATCTGATTAAAGAGACTTAATAGAAACATTTTAGATTTTCCTTCGAACCTGAGAAATCTTTCCCCTGAAAATCTTTAGGAAGGAGTTTATTTCTGTTCATGCTGAGTACTCTTTAATAGTTAGACAACACTGCCCCCTGGTGGACAGAGTCTGCGATGCTTTCAGTGGCACTTCCCCAGCTGTGAGGCACCATTTCAGTTTCTTGCTGGCAGCTTTCTCCCACTTAGATCTGAGATGAGGGTGGGGTGTGGAGGGAGACAGAGTGAGCATCTTTGTGTTCTGTTTAAGTTAACTTGGAGGTTTAGGAAATTTCCATTCATTCCTTAGTCTCATTAGGACATCATGGAATAAAGGTTTAAAATTTTCTTTTTCTTTTTTTTTTCTCTTTCTTTTTTTTTTTTTTAATTAGGTATTTTCCTCGTTTACATTTTCAATGCTATCCCAAAGGTCCCCCATACCCACCCCCACAATCCCCTACCCACCCACTCCCCCTTTTTGGCCCTGGCGTTCCCCTGTACTGGGGCATATAAAGTTTGCAAGTCCAATGGGCCTCTCTTTGCAGTGATGGCCGACTAGGCCATCTTTTGATACATATGCAGCTAAAGACAAGAGCTCCCGGGTACTGGTTAGTTCATATTGTTGTTCCACCTATAGGGTTGCAGTTCCCTTTAGCTCCTTGGGTAATTTCTCTAGCTCCTCCATTGGGGGCCGTGTGACCCATCCAATAGCTGACTGTGATCATCCACTTCTGTGTTTGCTAGGCCCCGGCATAGTCTCACAAGAGACAGCTATATCTGGGTCCTTTCAGCGAAATCTTGCTAGTGTATGCAATGGTGTCAGCATTTGGAAGCTGATTATGGGATGGATCCCTGCATATGGCAATCACTAGATGGTCCATCCTTTCATCACAGCTCCAAATTTTGTCTCTGTAACTCCTTCTATGGGTGTTTTGTTCCCATTTCTAAGAAAGGATAAAGTGTCCACACTTTGGTCTTCGTTCTTCTTGAATTTCATGCATTTGGCAAGTTGTATCTTATATCTTGGGTATCCTAAGTTTCTGGGCTATTATCCACTTATCAGTGAGTACATATTGTGCGAGTTCCTTTGTGATTGGGTTACTTCACTCAGGATGATACCCTCCAGGTCCATCCATTTGCCTAGGAATTTCATAAATTCATTTTTTTAAATAGCTGAGTAGTATTCCATTGTGTAAATGTACCACATTTTCTGTATCCATTCCTCTGTTGAGGAAAATACTCAGATTTAAAAGGTGAGAGACATGAATGATCTCTCCTAAGTGAGCTAAGATGAACTAAGATGGTGTGAAACAAGAACTGGAGTGTTACTGGCATTCTCTACTGTAAGTCTTTGAAAAGCTTCTGAAGAAACACAAATTGACGTAGAAATAGATTCTGTGGAAGTTTCTCAACCGGTACTTGTTAACTGATATATTTTTGTGTGTGTTTGTGTATATATGTGTGTGTGTGTAAAATTTTGGGGTCCAGCCTGATTTCTCTGTCCCAATTAATTACTGACCTTTGTTTACATCCATATTTGTGCATCTGTAATCTATATATCTAAACATTAATCTGTGACATACACCTTATAATTCTAAATATCTATACATTTATTTCTACCTATCTGTAATGTACACATCACCTATACAGTAATCTTTGACATGCATCTTATAATTCTACATGTCTATACATTGATCTGTGATGTACATCTTTATCATTCTAAAGCTATAAAATGCTATCTGGGAATCTAGGAAGCAAAGGTCACACCTCCATCTTCTGCACGATTAGACTAAAATGTGCCCAGCTGTAAAGCTTCTGTCAGGGACTCTGGTACCTTGCACAGGGCTCTTCAGCCCTCAGGATGAGCTGATACGGTTCTTCCTCGGATGAGGTCACTCAGACTTAACCCTGGCTAAGTCACTACCTCAGGTCACACGGCATCTACGTTACTATCTCACTTCATTTAGCATCTGCGTCATGCTGTTGGCATGGCTGTGCAAATGTGAATTTAGGAGCTGAGTTTTCTCACCAAGTCCTGTAGCCTTCCAGAAAAGCACAGCTTAAAACAGTTCTCTAACTCAAGGTTCTGTGTCTCCTGGAGCGTTGGGGAACGAGGCTAGAGTGGAAGTTCCTGCTTCCGTCCCCAGGGAGCCAGAACTACCTTCTATCTGATTTGCTTACTGAACTTCTACACTAAATACCATGTGAAGGAACTTAGTTTTTTAACCTGTTAAGATAAAGCCAAAAACCTTTCGGATATTGACATATAGCAGTATGTGTGGTATCCCCTCTTATTTTTCTTTTGGAAGGGGAAGTATATGTGTATAGCCCAAAGCATTGGATTATTTAGTACAGATTACTTTCAGTTATTAGCATTCTAGAGCGGATGACAGGGCTATTAAAGGGGAAAACAAAGTCTTCATGGGACATTCTTTTCTTAAGGGCCAAGACCTGGGTGTTCTTTGTCCCTTATACTTGGAACACCCATCCCTCCACTTTTCCTTGTATAACTTTCAGAACTCCAAGTTAGAAGCTATGGTTTCAACTTGCAGTGCTGCCAAATTGGAAATTTCTTGAAAACGAATACAAAATAACTAGGAAGCAAGTATTGACGCTCATTGTACTCACTACTAAATAAGCTCTGTCTTTGTTATTGTTATTCCTGTGCTAGTCAGAGACTGAGGTACCTAGACATTTATTAAGCTGATGGTATTAATGAGACTATGGCCATAAAATTTTACTATATGAGGAACTTGGCATTATATTATTCATAAATATTTCTGTTGCCTAAAATGGAACCTTGAGATTTGATAGAAGTAGCACATTGCAAAACAAAACAAAATACCTTGGGTGGCTTCTTTTTTTTTTTTTTTCCCTTAAGGCTGACATTGCTGTGTAACTCAGGCTGGTCTTAAGGTCACTGTAAAGTTCAGGCTTGCCTTAAACTCATCATGATTCTGCTTTAGTTTTCCAAGTACTGACATTCCATGTGTGTGAGTAGGAAAAATCAGCTTAGTGTTTACCTTTCTGATGGTGGGTGGCTAATTATTTCAAATTTGGGCCTTTTAGTTATCCTTGGAAGAACTGCCCTGGTGAATTTTGAGTCAATCATAGTTAAATAGAATTAAACATTGAGGTGTTGTTTTAAATTTTTAATTAAAGGAAAATGAGACTTTTTAAATGTGGCGACATGTTTTCCACAGTTTGTTGGGAACTGAAATACGTAGTTTGGATTCCTATATGTGTCTAGTTTAAAAGAAAAGAAGGACCAATTAGTTATTAAATAAAGATACTAGGGCTGGAGAGATGGCTCAGTGGTTAAGAGCACTGACTGCTCTTCTGGAGGCCATGAATACAATTCCCAGCAACCACATGGTAGCTCACAACCATCTGTAATGGATTCTGATACCCTCTGCTGGTGTGTCTGTGGACAGTTACAGTGTACTCATATACATGAAATAAATGAATAAATAAATCTAAAAACAGATCTAGGGATGAGCTATCTTCTGAGGATGATAGGGATGATCAGGGAAACCCCTAAGGGCCCTGAAATGATACAAGTTGTATCAGGGCCTGCTGCTGTCAGTTGCCCACCAGAACCAGAAGCTAGGATACCATTGCCAAAGATACTGCATACTTGGTTTCAGAACAGAAAAATCAGGTTGGAAACGAGCTGGAAGCTTCTCTGTTGCCTATATTTTGTGGTCCCTGAAGGAAGGTGCTATTCAGTTTGCTAGGGGGTCGGGTGGGGTGGGGTTGTCATCAGTAGTCTTCCTTAGCTGTGGACCCTGAGTGCTACACTCTCAGCACTGGACTTGTGGAGAGGCACAACACTGACATGATTGTTAGAGAGTAGACAACAACTTTCTAGTTGGATTTGTGGCTTTCTAAATAGCAGGGAATTGACATCTCAGACTGAAGTCAAACTCTGAAGTCAAAAACCTGTGGCTGAGGAAGTCATAGGCCCGAAGGGGGAACTTACTGAATGGACTTGTCAAACTGCCTTCTAAGTATTTATCGTCATGTCCATAGATGAGTGATGCTGAAAGCCTTGGTCACTATAGCTTCTCTTTTGAAGTGGGTGGCAGTTTCTGCAGGAACCCATAACTAAGAACAAATAACTGCTCAGCCTTAACTGGGTAGTGTTCATCATCCCCTCCAAGGGAACAACACAGAAGAGGCAGAAAAAAAAATATAGCTAGAGGACGGAGAGGGATCCCGGGGGCTGCTGTCTTTTGAGCATGGCAAGGACGCCCTCTTGAACGCTCAGTATCTGTGATTGCCTGCATAAGGTCTACTGGCAGCTCAAGGTTGATGCAGGAAGCGGGGAGGGGAATTCTTTAGTGGTGTAGGCACTTATAAGTTGTCCGTGCTCCTATCTAGAGACTTACTGTTAAAGTTATTGGGTTGGGAACAGAAAGGGGATCAGTGAATCAGGAGGGGACTAAACAGGCATGGCAGGGGATGAACATAACCGAAATATGTTCAATGCTTGTATGAAAATGTCATCTGTTGTTATGTATAGGTAATACATGGCTATGAAAATAACAACAAAAGGAAAGGATCTTCAACACACTCAATTTCTACAAGTATGTTGGGTCTGCTGCCTATCCCTCACTGCTAAATCTTGGCTCACAAGAAGCTAGTAAATTAACAAACAAGGCCACATTCATAGGGACTATTTTGTTGCATGTTGTTTTACATGCTACCCTCCTTTAGCTCCAGAAGGTGACCGTGCTACCAGGCCCCACTGGGATTCCCTTGACTCTTCGGATAAAAGACACAGACATACAGTTGCTCAACCACAACTTGCCCTCTGGCACAATTGCTGGGTGCTACCATCTCCTGCTTGGGAAAGCATGCCCTTACTAATTTCTCATCTCAGCCTCTTCCACCTGCCCTAAACTTCACCTGCTAAACTCCCCTGACCACCTGCCTGTAGGAGCAGCCTGTGTGGCCATTCTGTTTTCAGATCTCACATGGTTGCCTGGTTCTCCTCTCTTCAAAGCAAAAATCTGTCCTTCCTTGCATCTCTCCACCTGCCTCCTAGGACCTGGAAATCCTGCCTGTACCTTCCACCCAGCTATTGGCCCAAGGCTTCCTTTACTGACAGATCAAGAACCAATTGGGGAGCAGGACCTTAGCATTAGACCACCCCCCAATGGTATTTAATAGGAAACGGTACATGCTTTAGTGTCAAATGACTGATGTAAGTCTAATGAAAGGATGCTTAATTGTATGCCAAGATCCTGCATAAAAGCAAACCGTAGCTTCTGCAAGGTGACAATATAAATGCCAAGATCATTACATACCCTCAATCAATACTACAAATATTGGAGATGAAGATCAGCAGGGAACCTGGGGATGTGTGGTCAGTGTATTGTATGGAGGAAGAGTGCATTACATGGGCATGGGTGGTGCCCTGTGAGGGAGTGCAGCTAGAGACATGAGTGAGTCAAGAAATGGCTATTGAGGAAGTACAGTACTGCGATGATCCAGAGTGGATACTCCAGGGGAACCTTACTTGTATCTCAGTCTCACTGGCCGCTCATTTGGGAGGCTGCCACTTTGTCATCCTTCAGGCTTGCCTTTGCTGCTGAACCAGTTGTCCAGAAAGGCACTGCTGAGTTGAAGATTACATCTGATTTCTTGTCTGGTATTTGCCTTTGCATTCTGTATGCATTGTTTATTATTGATTATTATTGATCCATTAGTTTACCCGCATCCATCAGTTCATTTGTATCCTACGGATTGTTTGCTTTTTAACCAATTCATGATGTAAACTTAAGTTGTTTTTTTTTTTAGTGTATGTATGTATGTATATATGCATGCATACATTTTTATTTTTCTGAGGCAGGATTTTTCTGTGTAGCCCTCACTGTCCTACAATTTCCTTTGTAGACCAGGCCGGTCTCGAACTCAGAGATCATCCTGCCTCTGCCTCCCGAGTGCTGCGTTTGGTTTTCTGTGACATCTTATACTCATTCTTTGGTGCAAAGTTCAATAGAAAAAAAAGTCTATTTGGCAAAACATTTAATAAATCTGACTTTTGTTTATGAAAGTTGAATGAAAAGAAACTAAAATTTATGAATATATCATGAATATTGTTATTATTCACTTCTAGTTTTATTTAAGGATGTGGTAATGCTGTTGGCATTTGGTTTTGGAGGTTATTTGTGTGTCAGAGCTTGAATGTGGTGTGTATGTGTGTGTGTGTGTGTGTGTGTGTGTGTGTGTGTGTTTGTTATGTGTCAATGCAAGTGTAAATGTACCACTGAACATATATGGAGGTCAGAGGACAAGCTTTGTTGTTGAACCTAGTGTTTTAATTTTAAACTTGAGGAATTTATAGTTATCTGTTCTTGGTTTGTTTCTTTGTCTGGGTTGTTGTTTTAGGACTTGAAACCACTGATCGTGGAGGCTTTGCATAAAGGAATGTCTGAAATCTACAGAAACTCTGTGCTGTGCCTTTTCACAGACCATGAAAGTGTTCCCAGGAGCATCGAAGGAACCAGAGATCCTTCAGACTGGTCCAGCCTTCCTCTCCTCTCCATCTCTCTGCTTTTCTCTGTAAATTACCTCCTTTTCATTGATAATAGTTTTTAAAAGTACTTTTTATTTCATGTCTTGTGAGCATATATGTTTGTCTGAGTACCATGTGTGTGCTATGCCCTCAGAGGGCAGAAAAAGTATCAGATTGGAAACTAGAGTTACTGATTCTTGTTAGCTGCCACATGGGTGTTGGGAGTTTAACTCTGTCTTCTGGAAGCGCGGTCAGTACTTAACCGTTGAGCAATCTTTTCAGACCTTGTTTATGGGTTCCTTTCTTTTTTCTTTCTTTTTTTTTTTCAAATACTATGGTACAATAGTTTGTTATACAAAAACTAAAAGTCAAAAGAAAACCAAAAAACCCTGCCACATTCTTTTAGTACAAAGAAGTCTCTCTAAATGTAGTAACATTAAAATGAAAACTTAAGCAATTCAAGCTATGAGCAGATAATATGAGACCCTCTGAGGAGTTTTTTATTTTTAACTTTAAAAAATAGGCCCCTAGACCTTTTATGCAAAATTTGTATAAATATTTGTGCGTGTTTTCTGTGGGAGGAGGATCGAAAGGTTGTTCTGTGAGACTTCTCTTATGTCTAGGTAGCAGAAAGCCGTATAAGGATTATATTTTCCTATTTCCAGAAATCCACAAGTTACTCTAAATCAATCATTTCTGTAAGATGTTTACTATAAAATCACAGAACAGGCTTTTCTAAGTCGTTCATATGAAAATGTGGTATTCCAGTTGTTTTTGAAAGACTTCACACTGGGAAGATCAAAAGGATTTTTTTTTTTTTAGAAATGATATAATTACCTTGAAGAGACTAGTTGTTTTAATCTTTATAAATATAAAAGAGGGTTACATTTGTTTCATGTCTGTATATTCATGGAAGGCTTCGGATGTTAACATGCTATGGTAGTTTTCTAGGATAGTCCATAGACATTGTAGGCCATCGAGATAACAATCACTAAGCAAGACAGTATAAAATCATGAAAATGTAAGGGGCTGGGGTAAAAGTGCAGGCCACGTGTGTTAGGGCTTCATAAAAGGGGGATTTGATCCGGGGGTGAGAAGTGTAGAGCATAGTTGGATATAAGGGGATAACTGAGTGAAGATCTGGAAGTGAGCACGATTTCCACAGTTGGCTAATGGAGTGGCAGCATTCCCTTCCTTTTCTTTAATGGAACGGATTCTTCATCCTGGCATCATGGCATCCTGGGTCCTTCCTGGGACCAGCATGCATGGTCTGTCTCTAGCTCTCTGTCTTGCTTTCTCTCTCTGCCTCTCTCTGTCTTTGTCTCTGTCTCTCTCTTTCTCTCTAAAATGCTAGAAAGACAAAGCAGTAGGTGAGCAAGTAAGAGATTAATGGCCCAGTCATCAAAGATCTCTAAAAAAGGTCAAACAGGGGCTGGCAGACTATGTATGGCCCTTGGGCCAATTTCTTATACCTTTGTAGGAATGTTTCATTGGTGTGTGGTCTTGTATTAATTTACTGTTGCTTATGGCTGGCTCTGCTGCCTTGGTAGAGTTATTACTATGGAGACCACAAAGGTGAATTTATTATTTGGACATAGAGTTTTGTTATGTATTCCTTGTTGGGCTTGGTACAGTCCAGGATGACCTGGAACTTATGTAATCTTCCCCCTGCTTCCCAAGTACTTAGATTTTGGCCTGTGATAGTATGCCTTACAATTTTCTCATCTTTTAAGGAAAAAGTGCCAATCCCTGAGTTAAAGAATTATAGATAAAAGTTTGCTGGAAATCTGTTTCCAGTTTCTGTTTACTTTTGCTTTGGGCAAGGGTTGCACCCAATTGGATGCTGGTGACAATATTGCCACCAAAGTATGGAGCTGGGGATGTAATCAGTGGAAGGATGTGTGTTCAGCATACATCCTCTTGGACTCTATACACAACACGTATACACATGTAAGATGACTGATTAAAAGATGTAAGAATATTAAATACAGTGGAGGATGTTGATGATCAGGTTTGTAGTTAAGATCAGCCATTAACTTCTAAGCAGTACTCTGCTTAGAACTCTTAGAAAAGTTTAAGTGCATGGATGCATGGGACTTCAAGAAATAACTATAGCCTTGGTGATGAGAACCTGGGAGACCTGAAGACTCTGAATATGTCAGTAAAGTAACAGGAGATGCTAACGATACATTTAGATTAGGAATTCTTCTACTTTTGGTTGTGAGTTTAGCCTTTAACAGCTGAGTCATCTCTCCAGCCTCAAGCCTCCAGCCATTGTTTATTAGGAGCTAGCTGCTCTTCATAGAAAGCAGTCACTACGGTCTTGACATGTTGAATGTGTGACATGGAACATACGAAAGACGGAAATTAACTCTGCCTCTGGGACAGGGTCTGCTTTCCAGGTTAGACGAGGAGCAGATTTAGAGAGTAAGCTACTCTTATTCAGCCCCTTTACATACCCCAGGAAAGTAAGACTCTTGCTCGCAAGTCCAGGCTTTCTCCTGGTGGTACCTGTAGAAGACAGACGTAAGCTTGTGAGAGTGGTGAGATGCTGTGCATGTTTAACGGCTTTTGTTATGGGAAACGACTTGACCACGTGTGGAGCATAAGGCACGGTGCCAAAATGGTCCTCTGTGTATGTAGCACACCTTAACCCTTCATGCACGATGCAGGCCTTTCCTTTCCCTGAGACTCACAGGAGACTCAGGCCCCTTCTAGGGGTGGTGGAAATGGTCTGGGCTGTGCAGAACTGCTTCCACTTACGCTTTACTTACATTTATATAATCCTATAGCGACAGTTATATTTATATCCTCATTGTGTTTAATTATCTCAGGTGCCTTTGCCTCATTACTTTGATGAAATGATTTGGGTAAGCCGTTGTGTCTCATTTTTATAGTCCTTTGTATTCACTGATTTTTTTTTTCTTTTTGAGACAAAATCTTGTTACATAGATGAAGTTTCTCCTGAACTCACAATGTTTCCTATACTGCCCTCAAATTAATAATGTTCTCCTAGTCTCCTGAGTTCTGGAACTATACCAGGCTTGGAATAAAATTTTACTGTTAGTTTCTCAGTATAATTAAAACAGTAACTGGGGAAAAGTGATGCACTTTTCTCATAAAGTTGGTTTAAGATGAAAACTGACAGATATTCTGTGAAACTGTCTTTATAATCATGAAATGGCATTACAGTAAGTCTCAACATTGATACCACTAGCCATAATTATGGTTCCACATTGATGGCCTTAGGTGTCCGCACCAGACCTCTTTCCTTAGCTTCAGTCTACCTCACTCTTCTATTGAGTGGGAAGACTGGATCTAAAGAGATTATGTTGTAGGATAAAGGAAGTCTGCCAATCATTAGTAAATTCAAAAGTACCTGTAAACCTGCTAGAGCAGACATCTGAGGTGTAGAACAAGGTTAGACTCTGATAGTAGAACCAGGAGAGGAAACGAGGCAAGTGCAGACGAGCTGTGCTCTGTTGACTTTATAAAGTCAAATGCAGTAGCAGTCGTACAAGAAGGACCTAAAGTTCTCAGAGCTACATTTTCATCTGTTCTGTAGTTGCTTCAGAAAAGATGGATCCTGGGAGATTTCTAACAGAAGGAAGGTACTGGGACGTAACCAGTGACTGAAACTGAGGCGAAAGAACTCAAGAGGTTTTTCTCTTTATTACAGAAGTTACTAGGGTTGTGAGAGTCTTCGTGGGGTATAGGGTTCTTATTTTGTCTCCCCAGCTGTTTGGAATGCTTACCATTCAGGCTGTTTCATTCCTGACTCCTCTTCTGCAGCCCATGCTTAAGAAAGCAGAGAGCCAAGGGTGTCTGTCCTATGCTTTCCATCGTAAGGACTCTCGGAAGGCTGCCATCAATATTAGATTGCATCTTTTGGAAACCCGTGATTTGTGGATTGGTTAACATGTGGATGAAGCCAACAGAAATTGTCCTCTCTTCCTTTCTACTCATCCCTCTGCCCAATCCTAGCAGCTTTGCTTAGAGTTTTGGAAAAAGAAGAACCGGGCAGCTTAGTTTAAAATAAGCTGGTGGCATATGCCTATAAACTCAGCATTCAGAAGACTGAGGCAGGAAGATCAGCAGTTATGGCCATCCTGGGGTATTTGAGACCCTGTCTCTACACCAAGCAATGGTAGTTGTTGATAATAAGAGTTACAATAATTACTTTTGAGCTTTTATCATTATTTACTATCTGAGTGGTTTATTTGTATTTGTAGTTTATTTAATCCTTAGTGTAACCCTATTATTATTTGTGTGGTTTTGAATGAAGAAGCTGACTAGAAACGTTAAATAACCTTAAAGTGACACAATTGGAAGGTAACGGAGTCTAGATTACAAGTCCGGATCCTGTGCCTTCACCACAGCGTTTACTAATCAAGAAGCTAAACATCCACAGCTTGGAGGTTAATAAACTAAAGCTGGGAGATTTTAAGCCTTTCCCCAAGTAAGACAAGCTGCCAGCTGTCAAGCTGGACTTCTCAGCTTCATTTCTGTCACCAAGTCTGCTGTCCCTAGATACACCATCTGATCTTTGTCCCCTGCGTATGAATTGGTCTTCTTGAGAGATGGGCCTACTTGGTTTGTTGTAGTTTCAAACCCTGAACATTTCTTTCAGAATTCTTTCTTGGCATGCAGACTTGTGGGAAGTGTAGCTTGGTGGTACAGAGGCTGAGCTTTCGAGCCGTAGTGTCTGAGTTTGAGTCCCTTCCAGTGGTGCCTCTTTTACTCATCTGATCTGACAAGACTCACACCTCTTTTGTATTTTAGTAGTCTCATCAATAAAATGGGTTCATAATAGTAGCTATTGTAGAGACTTCTGGGGGATAGAAGGATTCACAAAATGAAACTTCTTAGTGCAGTGTCTAGCATATTACTACACATTTTCTAACCTAATTATATTATTTATAAAAGTGGCCATTCATTTTTTATAAATTAAAATAAAATTTATAAATTAATATTTTTTATAAATTAAAGTGAGCACATTTTCTGGCTCTTGGTTGCTGGTTACTGAGTGTATGAAATAGGAAAGTTTTTTGAAGTGTCTGTGTTTCTCATGCTGATTGCAATATTAATGATACTGAAGATGAGTTACTTACTTTTTATTTTTTCCAGTGTTGGGGAATCAAACTCAGGGTTAGGTAGGCGCTGTAGCACAAATGGACACTCTCCACCCAAGATTTATTTTTAATATTTATATCAAGTCCAAGAGTCAGTGTTATGTTACTAACTATGTATTAATTTTATATTATTATTTACAAAAGGAGTGCTTTTACTGAGATTGCTTGAAAAGTATTGCATGCATCCAAAGTACTGTAGGTGATGTGAAAGTTTATCCCATTGCTTTTAAAACTGGATCACAACATCTTTGAATCTTTTCATGGGACGTTTCCAATTACTATCAATTACTGTGAAATATTAATTTGTCACAGGAACAGTAATGTAATCATTAGTAAAATGACTGTGTGGCAGCAGCACTTACAAGTGAGATAAAGACTGTCAGCTCTGGATTGACATGGAAGCAGCTTTTGGGCAGTGTTTTTGCATTTGCCTCTTCCGTCGGAACAGCGTGAGAATTAAATGCTTTTAAAGGGAACCGGCCCATCTCGGTTCATGTGTGTCATTCCAGCATCAGAGAAAATGCTGCATAATACTAGGATGACAGCCCCACCTCTGATGTCACCCAGGATGGTACGATCCTCTCAGAGCCTCTGCCGGCTTCCTGCTGCTGCACTGGGGGAATGGTTACATTAAAGCTAACTCCCGACATCTCAGTTATCTCCTTGGAAGTAGTTTTGACAATTATAGAAAAGCCCCACAGTGGCTGTCTTCGGTAAGCTACCAAGGTAGAGAGCGACCGAGGCTGAGCACAGCAGGAGAGCGGGCTGCTCTGCCTTTGTGAGGGGCTGAGGCGGCAGTTCCTGGGCTCGGCTCAGCTCTGGTTCCAAGTGCTCAAAGTGCTTCCATTTACATCACCGTGTGCAGTGCAGGGCAAGAGGGGCCTCCAGGAAATTTGAAACTAATTTGCTTCCAGTTGACTAGAACAGCACATTTTGCATTAGCTTGCTTCTTTTCTCGTTAACTTTTCTCAAGCGTTAAACTGATGAACTGGGCATTTTCTATGATCAATGGGTAACTGCTGGAGCTACAGTAATCTCTGTGAGTAACCTCTATTTGTAGGTCTATGCAGGCAAATATATATTATCTATCTCTTGTGCAATGCTGCTGTGACATTTTCCGTCTGTATTATTGACTGCTTGTGTTGTCTTTCGGCCATCCCAGTAGGAGACTTCTGGGGGCTAGCCCAAGTTCTGCTGAATCCTGCCATAGAAAAGAGCAGACTGCATTCATTCTGGGGCATCCCTGCCAAGCACTCTTTAATTGCCCAGAAAACGGAAAGATGCAACGGGGGCCTCTGAACGCCTTTGCCCAGTACCTCACTTGGCTTTAGCTTTTAATATTTGTTTTAGTGTCTGATGCTGAATGTTCTAATTTTTAAAAAAAAATGTAAGTGGAGAGTAGAGTATCATGCTTACCTATAATTTTACTTCCTTTCATTCCCCGTCCCCAAGCAGGTTTCCCAGGAACAGGGCATTCTATCATCCTATAGAAACAAGCACCCTTTCTGTGCTGCATGATTTAGGCAGAAAGAAGGAAACAGGCTATTCCTTAGTTTAGTGTTGGATGGGATGGGGAGGAGTTTCTCTTAAAGAACCCAAGCTGCTTTTGTCCGAAGCACAGCCAGGAACTGAAGTAGCCTGGAGGGGGTGGGGGTGACTTCAGGATATTCTCATTGGAGTTGACGCTGAAGTCATCACAGCCTTTCCAGGAAGTTTATAGCAACTGTCTTCTTATTTCTCAGTGTGTCTTTCCTATCTGTCAAAAACATTTTATAGTATTTTAAGATTTATTTCTCTCTCTAGAGAAACCAAGTTTCAACGTTCTGTTGACCGGTCAATGTTGATGTGCTTGGAATTGTTCGTGTCAGTCTGCAGGACGAAACCTGACTTTAGACTCTGATGGGAGTGCCAGTGTGGATCAGCTGAGGCTTAGCCCCAGCTCAGTGAGGCTGCTTCTCTAACCTCACCCTGCCTTGCCCACAGCTGTCGTTGGCTATCACGGCCAATCACTCTAGCTGCTTGGCAATTGGCACTCACAGTTTTAAAAGAACTATACAGTGTTTTGAACATCACTTTAAATTTCTTCACTGTTAAATGATTTAACAAAAATGTGCAAGAAAAATTTATTCTAATATTACCACATGTGTGTTAACCTTAGCAAAAGATGGCTGCTCAAATGATATTGTGGAGCTGCAAAGGGTTCAGTGTGAACCATTATTCTCTTTAAAAAAACCTTAATATAAACTAGAGTCAGTGTAGAGGAAACTTAAAAGTGGATATTAGAGGTGTGGATGTGTAAACAGGAGGAAGTGTAGAAAGTGGACAGAATGGATAAAATAGAGGAGAGAGAAGAGGTAAGGCTAAAGGAAGACATCTGCAGGGACTTACAATTATGAGAAGTAGTTGCTCTCAGATGGGCTCCTGCTGCAAGCTTTCTTCTCTCTGTGCTGTTGCAGAGACTTTGCTCTACAATTAATGGCTTGCTTCTTATCCCATCCTCTGACCTGAACGCTGTTCGTGTGCTGCTCTGTAGTTTTTAAAGCTTCCGCCGACATTGACAGACATGGTAAACTACTGTCGCTCCTGTAGGGAGAGGGGCTGAATGAGAACAATTGGGTTCAGAATCATTAGCCTGTGGGATTTAGACTGTGGTAAGCACAGCTGTAACTGTTAATCACCAGGGGGAGAATGTCCAGTTAATGGAACCTTCTGCATTTGTATGCACATGCTAAAAGCTTGGATAATGCTTGGCAGGTCTTTCCGGCCTTTGAAGCACATAAAACCTTGAATATGCATGCATTTAGAGAGCTAGCAGACTCCAGAAAATAGTGAGCATCATTCAGTATATATCATAGTCTTCTCCCAAATGTGACTTTTATCAGGGTGGAGAGTGCGTCCCAAAGTTTAAAGAAGTACATTACTCGCTTGGCAGGTCTGCATTATTTACACTCACTTTCTGATATTTTTATCATACCAAATACATCTTCTATTGTCTAGTAAGTGGATTAGATTATCCCCTGCTTTGTTTTAATGAGCCCCTTTCCATTGCTTTGAGAATGTAAGCTCTGCTCTGTTTCTGGCGAGGTTATTGGTCACTGTTTTTCATAGTTCAGAATTATAGTTACTTATAGACAAAACTCAGTTGAGGTCTTTAATTCTGCAAGGGTTAATTTTTCTATTTGTAAATGAGGCGTCTTTGCCACGGCTGTTCATTAGTAAAGTTACAGGCTGAGTGGTCAGAATCGGCACTCCATTTCCATCCTTGCTTCAGCACAAGTCAGAGTGGGTTGCCTTTCGATGGTTTCTGTGAAACTCCCACTGTTGAAGTAATTCAAGAAGGTGTAGTTTTCCTTACACATTACTACAGTTTGAAACCTCACATGTGAGAAGGAGGGGCAGAAGTTTACGGTGGTTTATAAAGGGTTGAGAACGTGATGATTCGCGTTAGTCTCGGAAAACAGATTATAAATTCTTAGTGCAGGCTCACTGAGTGTGCCCATGAGTATTTTCTATTAACAAGGAATGTAGCCAAGAACCTGAATGGGAAATTATGGAAAATTTACTGGTTTTTATATACTGAAAAACCTTAGTTTTCCTCAACTTCTATCTTTTAGACTCCCATTTAATTTATTTAAGGACAACTAGATGGTAATATTCATATTTTTAGGGGAGGGTCAAGATCACAGTTGCAATTCTTGATAAGTGTAGTCACTACACTAACAATGAGCTCTAAACTCAGGAAGTGCACTGTTCCAGCCAAGGCCCTTAATCTATTTTTCTTTGGAGAGGACTCCGGATGGATGGACTCCTTGGTATGAGGGCAAACTCACATCAGAATGATAAAACTAGGAATAGAGACTTTTGACCTCTGGATACTTTGTTGGTTGTCTATTCTATTGATTGGACAGTTGGAACATTCATTAGGAGGAGGAAACTTCTAATTTTTAAAAAGAATAAAAATGTAGTCATGTATTAAATAGTGTCAGAATGACTTCTAGATGGCTGTGTGGTTTCTGGAGCAGTGCTTCATTTCACTGTGAGTGTGAGTCTCTGGCCTGCTTGACTTACTTTTATTTATTTTTTTTGCGTGTGTGTGTGTGTGTGTGTGTGTGTACAATGCATACACTTGGGCATATATGTATGTACTCATGGCAGTTCATGCAAGAGCTTTGGTTTCTGTCTGCCTTATCATGTCTTGAAGAGAGGTCTTTGAATCGAAAGCTTGTCGTTTTCAGCCCGCCTGGCTGAATGCTGAGTTCTCAGACTCTTCCAGTTTGGACAGTGAGGAGGCTAAGTGTTGAGTGAACAGGCTGCCATGCCTAATGACCTTAGTTCTGTCTTCAGAATCCATTCACATGGTAGCAGGAGAGATCCAACTCACACAGGGTGTCCCATGAACTCTAAATCAAGCCATGGCATGCATTCTCCCAAACAGACACATGTAAAACAATTAAATATAATATACATATGTTCACTCACACACCCCGAGTGAGATTAATAGGCACATGTAGTCAAGCCTGAATTTTTTGTTTTAATATTTACTTATTTGTGTGTGTGTGTGTGTGTGTGTGTGTGTGTATGTTTTGCCTATGTGTATATATGTATACCACAGTTATGTGGTGCCTGCAGAGGCCAGAAGAGGGCATTTGGGTTCCCTAGAATGGGAACTGCAGACAGTTGTGAACTGCTATGTTGGTTCTGGGAATGGAATCCTGGTGTTTTGCAAGTGCTCATATCACTGAGCTAGCTCTCTACCCCATGCCTGGCTGATGTGAGTGCCAGGGAGCTCAGGACTTAGGTCTGAGCTGTAAGCAGTTTTGCTCACCTGACCATCTCCACAGCCCCTCCTTTATGTTTCTGCCTCAAGGTTCTGCCTTAGATGGTCTGAACAGCGCTTCTGTGACATCCTTCTGTGTGATGTCTATGTTGCTGTCTCAAGGTCATACTAAGTATCTAGGACAGCACTTTCAAGTAAAACATACTGTGATGATTGAAATGATCTCTACAGAGTTGTTTGAGAGCTGTTAAAGATACTCATGGAATACTGACTGGAGAATTAAAATATTTTTAGATTTATTTATTTTTATTTAATGGGTATGAGTATTTTGCCTGTATGTATATCTGTATACCATGTGCATGTCTGCTGCCCCTGCAGGCCAGAGGAGTTGGATGCCCTGGAATTGGAGTTACAGACGGTTGTAGGCCACCATGTGGGTGCTGGGAATTGAACCCTTGTCTTCTGGAAGAGCAATAAGTGCTCTTAACCCACTGAGCCATCATCTCCTCAGTCCCTAACTTTGCAGTTTTATGATGTTGATATGAGTGATAAAATGCTGATATGGCTATGTTTACATAGTGGTTAGTTGGGAAAGGTATGTTTTATGTTATTAATCTGGCTTGCATCATGCTACGTTCTAGAAGTGCAGGTAAAGTTGTCTCTATTGAACTTACCACTCAGTAAAGTGTCTGCAGGTAGTGTAACCAGAAGGTATTGATTGCCAGCTGAATTTCCATCATTCTGTTCAAGCTGGCTATCAGGAGCCAGAACTTGGGTGGTACTTCCCTGTCCTGTCCCACTGGTGTTTAAGGAGGCATCTTTGTTTTGTTTCTGCCTTGAACTTCTCCTAATTGACATACCATTGATTGTATGACATTCTTTATTTCACTTAGACAGCATCCATTTGCTAGACTGTAGTGTTGTAAGGGATATAATGGCAAAGAACAGACCAGATGTCCTCAATTTGAAGTTTATATCTAATTGTGACTATGAAAAACAAGCTAGGTCCTCCTAAAAACTACTGGACCCAGGTTCCAGGAGACACATATGCAGAATTCATAATTGTCCTCCCATAGGACCTAGGCTGGACACAGCTGCTGTGATACCCGGGAAGCCTAAACCCTGCTTTTTAGGATCACTATAGAAAGCTGCTTTTCTTTTTTCAAGTTTCAGTGACCAAGTGTGTGGTACATGTGCCAAATGGTCTGTGGGTTGTTCTTCCTGGAACCATTTTCTCTTGTGTTTGCTAGCCAAAGTGGAAGAGTGTATTTCATATACTGGTTTTCAAAGACCATTCTTAGGAAGGCATAGTCTCTCTGCAGCTAGCCTTGCGAAACAGGCTCATTTCCTCAAGATTGAAACACATTATGTTTTTATTCCATCATTTTATTACATCCCTGTCCCCATGTTGCAGAAACAGATGGCTACTTAATACAGAGCGCAAAGCAGTGCTAAAATTGATCTTGTAACATACAAAATTATCCTACTTCTTTCTCAGTATATTAAATCAAATTTTTAAAAAAGCCAGTGGATTTATAGATCCCAGAAAAGTAGCTTTACCAAATACCTGGAAACATAATTTACTAGAAGTTTTGCCAGATGTACAAGGTAGGAGATAAAATTTCAGAAAGAAAAAGGCAAGTTTTCATGAAATAAAATTTCCTCCTAAATGCATTTTCTAATGACCATTCACCCTGCCTTCCCACAAACTTTAGCTTATATTTACATTATTTTTGAAAGGAAAAAGAAGTGCAGTTAAGCTCTCTCTGTACCTGTGATTTCAATTCTGTGCGCATGTGGTCTGTATTCGGGGAAGTGCTAGAGTTCTTCTTCTTAATACTTATTTAGCAAATCTCCTTGTCAGACTTGGACTGATTCCAGTAAGCCTTCCTGCAGAAAGAACGTTTACTAGAGTCTTATATTAGTATTAGGCTGGTGGTTGTGGTAGCGGTAGGTGTGTGGGGAGCATTTTAAGTCAGGGGTGAGAATCTGTCTCAGGCCCTAAGGTCTGTTTCTGCCCAAGCCTCTGGTTATCCCGAGTCTGTTTATGCCCATCCTCCCTCCCCTCGGATGTCCTTCACTGGCCACCCAGGTGTCTTTTTGCCATGTCAAGTGCACACATCGCATCTGACAATGCCCTTGTGACTTCCCTATGTTGGTTACATAACAGCTTATTGATATAAACGTTTGCTGAGTGAGTAACGAAGGCCAGAAACAGTGGCAGTGTTTTTGAAAGGGACCAGAGGAACAAAACAAACAAAATAAAACATCCCAGTAAAATAAAAATGGCCTCATTTTCTTTCTTTTCAAGAAATAGTCACACTAGAATAATGATCTCCACAGGAATTACGTTAATGGGATAAAAACAAAACTCAAAGTAAAAGGTCAGGAATAATATTTTGCAAAGTTTTGTTTGTTGTTAAAGGCAGTTTACAGAAACATAAACAGCAAAGGGAAGCAGCTCTTGCCTGTAACAACAAAAGTGTCCTTCTTTAGCATGGAAAGACCTGCAGAGTTCTGTGACATGTCCTCTGTGTGTGGCGTACCCATGGTTTGTATGCAGAAACTACTACAGTTAGAAGATTATTTGTTTGGTTGGTTACTGAAAACAGTGACCTCACTGTTTAATAGCGTCTGAGTCTTTCCCATATATTTATTCCTACGAAGCTCAAGACTGCCAGTATAGTCCAGTCTTAGCTCCAGTAGAGTGCTTTGTTTAATGATGTTTTACACATCTTAGTTAGGTCCTTAACCCCTCAGAATATCATTTGCCCCTGACTGTTTGTGCCATCTTTACTTATTCGAAGGTAAATGACACTTATTAAGTTAGTTCTTTCTATGACAGTAAACTCAGATCTGAGAGCCTGTGGAAGAGTGAAGCCATGGAGTCCTCCAGGCCTTTTCTGCCTCCTTTCCTTCATCTCTTTGCCTGGACCAGTTGCCGAGTTGTGTTAAGCATCACAAGCATTTCCTATACCGGATGTATTTCCTTTTTCTTTCTGAAGGAGATTTCAGTACAACTTCTGAAACTAAAGTGAAGGACTTAACATATTTATGAGACCCTGTTTCTCCCTTCCCTGTTCCCTCTCTCATTACATCTCTGGGTCAGTGCTTATTTTCATGCTTATTTTGTAGATGATAAACTAAGGTTAGGACGAAGTGGACTCCCAGATGATGTTCATTAACACTTTGCTCTTGTAAATGAATTTCACCATAGTGGATTTGAGTGTTCATATGAATTTAGTGTTCCTGTGGTAGAGTTTCTTCAAGTACTTCATGGGCCACTTAAAACTTGTAGTTGTTTGGGGATGGCTCACTGGTTAAAAAGCCCTGTGCTCCTCTAGAGGAACCATTTTGATCCCAGCCTCAATTTTGGATGGCTCACAACTGCAACTGAGGCTCCCAGGGGATGGGGGCCCTCATACAGACATGGCAGGTACTCGCACAGTTTAAGGATTGTAGCTGTTTGAACCTTAAAATGTGAATTAATGTTAATGCTCCTATTTTATGTATGTGATCAGCTAAAGTTCTATTGGCGTTTCCAGTGAGGGAAAGTGTTCTATTTCATCCAAGAACTGGTATTAAAAGAAGATTTAATTAAAAATAGTGAATTGGAGTTGGATCTGGAAGGGTAAATAAAAGTAATCTGATCATTTCAGATCTGAAGAAGAATGTCACGTTAAAAAGACACTGAACACAGGGAAAGACAGAATATAAAGTTCGGAATGTCCACAGGGTTAACTTTATTTCCAGGATATGCCAGAATTAAAACCTGTTCAGTGTGTGATGTCTGATACCCATCCTTCAGTTAAGAAGCAAAGACCAAAAATTGCAAGGGCAACTGAGAGAGGCTATATGGGAAAGAGAGTTTAGGACAGGAAAGATGCAAAGCTCTCTATTCACAGACAACAAGGTATTTCATGAGAAAACCTCAAGCAATGCATAAAATGCTATGAGGTCTAAAACACAAGCTCCTCCGTAGTTGAGTCTAACACTAGTGAATAGCAGCCCACTATACTTCTATGTATTTGCTCGGGAGTGTCAATAAGAATAAAGTAAACTTACTGTGGTAATTAGAATCATGTTCACAAAACTATAAAACACGACTGGAATTAAAAGGCATGAAATAGTGGCAGGACCGTCCAAGTAGTAGTGATATGGCTAAGAGTGCAGCACACTGGTTAACTGCCGCTCTTGTTAAAAATCTCAGCTGTCTGGTAAGTTGATTCTAAAATTCACATAGGAAATACAAGGGGCCCAGAGGGACCAAAACAGTCTGGGAAAGGAATAACAAAGTTGGGAGAATTTCTTAGCTCTACATTTACCTACTGCAGAGTAACAGTGATCAAGAGAGGCATCCTGGCATGAAGATACGGCTCAATATGAGAGAATTAAGAGTTACAATAAAACCTAACAGTGTTAGTCAGTTGAGTATTTGTAAAGGTATCAGGGCAATTGAGATAGCTGGGAGAATAGTCTTTTTAGCAAATAGTAGTGAGATAACTAGATGTCCACATGTGATAGAATGAACTCAAATCTCTAATTCACACCATACACAAAGATTAACTTAAAATAGCTAACCTTATAAAAGCTATTTAAATAAAGCAGGAGTATATCTTTTTAACTTTGTATGAAATAGTGGTTTATCACATATAACAACAACAACAATAAAAAGCAACCAAAGAAAATCAGGTTGCACCTTAAATCAAAATTATAACCTTGTGTAATTCAAAGGTGCTGTCAATCAATTAAAAAGATAACGCATAAGATGTTTATGAGTTTTCTTGTAGTTAAATGATAAATGAAGTAATTGTAAGATGGGTAAAAGATCTGAATAGACAAGTTTTTAAATAAGACATAGAAATGGCCACCACATGGCAAGATGTTCAATATCATTAGTTAACAGGACAATCAGAAGCATGGTGAGATACAGTTTGTACCTTGTATGAGGTTATCTATGATCAAACACAGACACTAGTGGAACCCTTGACATACTGGCAGGAAATTAACAGTGTAGTTGCTTTTAAAAATCCATTCCACCCTTTTGTAAAAGATTATAAATACATAAAAGATTATAAATACATTCACTAGCTTATCAAAAAATTCCATGTTTAACCATGAGAAATTAAACTATATGTAGACAGGAAACTTACATGCAAATTTGTTACCTATAATAGCTAAAGGGGTAAACAACAATAGCTAAAGGGGTATTAATGAGTGAATAAAGAAAATATGTTATTCTGTGTAATTAAATATAATTTGATGAAAAAATGTGATAAAAATCTGACATGTATTACAGCTTGAATCTTTGTAAAAATACAATTGTTGCATCAATAAGAAAATGTCATTTATTGTATGTATGTATGTACGTATAGGAAGTGTTCAGAATAAAGGGGAAACATTTGGAATGTAAACAAAGAAAATATCCAATAAAAATATATACTTTTACTTAAAAAATGAAAATAAATAAAATGTAGAATAATTACAAGAAGATTTTTCAAGTGGAAATCCAGAAGTCTTCCAAGCACTGTTTCTTTTTTTAAAATTATTGTTATTTTGACTTCATTGTCACTCTTGATAGAAATTTTAGAAATGTTTCCCTCCCCCCAAAATATGTCAAGCTGGGAAATTTTTTTTTACTGACTTTAAATAAATCTTTCTTTTTCCGAGGTTTAGTCTCAGATTTCATATCCATGTTCATTATTTTACCAGTGGTATTGAATAAAGTACTTACTGTAATTTTAGTATTTATGCATACGAAGGGACTGAGTTACTACAGCCTCCTTCCTTGGACTTCATGAGAAGTAGTGTTAAATATGGTGTGAGTCATTAGACTGCTTCCTCCTGTGCAGAAACTTTTGTGTTGATGTTTATGTAGGATGACTGGAAGTGGTCACTGCTAAGTTATAAGTGTGTGTTACAGGGTTGGGTGGAAGGAAAATAGTAAATGAATAAGTCATTATTATTGAGAACCTAGAATGAATACTTATTATTCCACACTAGACTCTGATGTCGTGTTTCCATTCTGTTCCATTCTTAGGTGATCATGGAGGAAGCACTTTACTCCCACCGACTGTCACAAATGAATTTCCAGAATATGGGACCATGGAAGAAGGAGGGGAAGGCCTCAGAGCCTCTCTAGACTTTGATGCAAAGTCTCCACCATGCCGCTTGCCTGGGCAGCAGGCAGTCCACCTTCTTGCGGGACAAGACTCTATACTTAACAGTGTTACAGAAGGACCAAACGACGCCCCACAGTGTCACCCTCAGGAACAAAGTTTACAACCCATCGACTCTTTAATTTCTGCTCTGAAAGCTACGGAAGCCAGAATAGCTTCAGGAACATTTCAAGCTACAAAGGTACTGGACAAAGATGCTAACTTTTCAGTTTACCAGGTGGATAAAGAACTGAGTACTGCCAGTCATAAGCCACAGAGAGCCCATAGAACATTTCCTGTTGGCCCAGGAAAATCACCAGATATACCTCTTTCAGCGGAAGTACCAACGGAGGAAAACTTGTCTTTGCACATCCAGGAGGATCTGTCTGCACTCTTACCTGAAGAAGCTCAAGCACATCGGTCCCAGATAACTAATTACAGGAGGCAGGGGCCTCTCCGTGTGCCAGAGTCAGCATGTCCTGTGTCCTCAAGCTCAGCAGGGAGCCATAACCCTGTGGACAGAGTTGGTGCTTTAAGAGAGCAGAGGTCTGACCTTGGAAGAGAGCACCCTAGAGGCTATGATCGGGGAGGCTCCATGGGGCGCCAAGGCCGGATCAAACATGTAGAATTTCAAGGAGTAGAGATACTGTGGACAGGAGAGGAGGCTGAGAGCCGACATCCACCAGAAAGGACAGCCTCGCCTGTGAGCAAGGAGTTTGCCAAACGGCCAAGTCATTCTAGCCCAGCTTGTGGTGTGTGTAGCACCTCCACTCATTTAACTGGGGATGTTTGGGATGAAACTTGCAAAGCCCCTTCCGAAAGGCCGGGCACAAGCGCAGGCACACTGTCCCCTATGCCTCTCGGTGAGAGTGGAGAGGATGACGTCTTTCTGAGAGAAAGCAAAGAACACCTTGAGGAGAACTTTGCTATACAGGGAGACAAAGAAAGGTAAGCTCTAGAGTTGTCCTGTAATTTGTGATGCCTGGAACATGCTATAGGAAATCACTGCCTGTGCTTAATGGGGGAACGCACCACACTGCTCCATAGTCTTACCTTAGCAGTCAGTTTGCTTTACAAGATCGACTCCATTTACCTGGAATTAACCCTGATGGTCAAAAACATTAAATGAAAAATTCAAGAAATAAATAATTCCCGTTTTATGTGACTTTCTGTTGTTACAGTTGTTCCATTTGTTATGATTATTAACTCTTACTATGGCTAAGATGCAGTAACTATATCATAGGTATGCATGTATAGGAATGACATATTTAGGAATTATTATAGTCTTTGATTTCATATCAATGGCAATTTATCCCTATGTATATATGGGAGGGTTGCAGTATTTATTGTTCTTATTGCCATAGAATGGAAGAGAAATTACTATAATCTAGGCTATTCTTAGATTATACGTTTCAAAGACAGAAAAGTGATCATGTAATGAAGTTGTCTGTTAGCCAAGGATCAAGGGAGGAAAGCTGAAGAGACTGTGAACACTCATCCATACAAATGCATTTTTGACATGAAAGAGTAAAACTATAATGACATCTATGCAGTCATTGCAGCTCATCCGGCCTTCCTCTGAGTGCACACAATAGTTCTAGTACAGCATGCATCCAGCCTGTAGTGTAGCCTGCTTCCCTGTATGGACATAGAGGTTTGGGCCATGTAGTTCTCTATGGTTCAGAGGGCATCTCAGAAGGTCAGAGGTAGATTAGACTCCAACTCGTTTGTTCTGTGATAGTCACAAATGGATCTTTTCTTTCAAATAGCAAATGTGTTTCAAATGTGTTCTGATGTATGGCCTGGATAAGTAAACTTAGCATTTCCTGATATTTTCTGGCCTTCCTCAACATTTCTATCTACTATTCTACCTTAGAGCCTGGAAGACACAGCTATCTATCTTCAGTCTCTTTGATCATGTCTGGTCATTGTTTCTGACAAATTCTTTGTTGTATCCTTCACTACTAAACCATGAATGTTAGTGTTCTGTCATTCCTCAATGTCCATGTTATGGTTTATCATCAGTGGTTCACAACCTGATAAACTTAAGATGAGGTTCCTTTTGGGTCACTATTAAGATCACAAAATCTCTAGACTTCTATTAAAAGCAGCCTTGATATATGTCACGTGGCTCTGTCTTTGTATCACTCTGAAATGTACTCTTGCACTGTTAGTAGATCAGTAATTCATTGCTCCCATTTCCCCCTCCTTCCCCCCTTTCCCCTAGAAATTCTTTCAAGTTCCCTATTGTATTTCTGACCCTGTTAGATGCTGGACATGAAAGAATGGGCAACACACGTGAGATCCCTGGTCTGTGAACTTTGTGGTGCTAAATATACAAAGTGACCACATAAACACTATATAGATCCTGAATAGGCAAAGAACAGCAGTCTAATGGGAAGGTAAACTTGCCTGGAAAGGAAGAGGCTTGGACAGTATGTTTCTGTAAACTTATCTAAGTTGTCTGAATGTCCATTTCAGTATTTGAAGCCCTTGCTGGATATTAATTCTTCATATAATTGTGAGCTGAACACGGACAGCAACAGTAGGCATGCTAATGTGCACAGGGGCAAGGATGGAAGGGTGCAAGAGACCCTAACCCTACCCACAGGAAAATAGGCAGCTAAGGAATGCTGAAGTCCAGAGAAGCAGTCCTCTCTGGGGAAGAAAGAGGACACTAGTTGTTAGCTTTTTACAAGTTCCTAGGTGCTCCCCAGCTGTGAACGTGAAGTCTTTGCAATTCTACTTTACATCAGCAGAGGGCAGCCTCTGGATTCTGACAGGGTCCTTCCCGGAGCGTCTGGTCTTAAGTTAGAAAGTATTAATAGCCAGTAAAGTTCAGTACATTTTTACTGATTGTTTGCTGTATCACGTTTACGTGATATTTATATGATCCTCTTACATTTAATGATGATGGTATATGATCTGAGTATGGCTGATTAAAAAGAAAATTTAGTATTTTATTTACATATACACTATAAAAGATATAGGAAACTAGTTTGAAACTTTATTAAATTTCTGCAGATTATTGACATGTGTATTAGGAATATTTTAGCCTGGGTTTGGGGACTTAGATTAGTAGTTAAGAGCCCTTGCTGTTCTTGAGAGGACCTGGATTCAATTCCCAATTTTCACATAGAGGTTCACAATCACCCATAATTCCAGTTTCAGGGGATCTGATGCTTTCTTCTACTTCTGCGGGCTTCAGGAGTGCATGTGTAACATCCATCCATCCAGGCAAAACACTCCTGCACGTACAATCACCTAAAGGGAATACTTGAACCTAAGTAGGTTTCCTATCTTTCTTCCCATATATGTTAAAAAGCCATAAGATGAGAGAATATAACAGTGACACATATACAACACTATCTTTTTTGTATGGTTGGTTGAAGGCAGGAAATTGAAAAGAAAAAAAATGTTTTAATGTTGAAAAATTTTGCTTTCCCTAATTTTTCAGGATTCTCGATCAAGAGGAGCACCTTAGGGGAGATGATGATATTCTTGGGCCTGGATATACGGAGGACTCCACTGATGTGTACAGCAGCCAATTCGAAACTATTTTGGACAACACTTCCCTATACTACAGTGCAGAGTCATTAGAGACACTGTATTCGGAACCGGATAGCTATTTTAGCTTTGAAATGCCGCTTACTCCAATGATACAGCAGCGCATTAAAGAAGGCGGTCAGTTCTTGGAGAGGACCTCTGTGGGAGGACAGCATGATGTGCTGAGTGTGTCAGCAGATGGTGGGATAGTGATGGGCTATTCTGCAGGGATCACCAACGGATTGCACGATTCTGCCAACTCTGTCTACACCAGAGGCCCTCAAGAGATTGCCTTCTGGGGAAGGTAGCAGTGCCATTCTCATTAATTTCACAGTGGTATTTTTTTTTTTTTTTTGTGGTATTCTCTCTTTGGGAAATCTAAGTGTAGGGTATGTTTTAAATGAATTTGGCCAGTTTCTGTGAATGAAAGCAGAAGATGTCAGTAAACGAAGGCTTGGGATTCAAGAGAACAGCAACTGTACTCTAGTGGCTTGTTGGACTGGCAAGCGCTGGGCATGTCTTGGGTTACTCTATGTGTCTAGATACTGAGCATATAGTTGTAATGAGTAGTTGTTTACTCTGATGCTGTGGGCTCTAGAGAGAGCCTTTAGCTTTGCATTGGCAAGGTGTTTTCTCTCTGTTTTACCATTGACATCCATCTTGAGATTAAATGACAGCTTAGGTAGGGTACGTATTCCACAGCTCTCATCTGGCTACACTGTGTCTCTACTAAGGCTCTCTGTCATTGCATCTGCTCTTGCCTGTCTCCTTACTTCATCTGCCTGCCATTTAGCATCTCTGTCAGCAGGAAGGGACTGATAAACCGTGTAAGTTTTATGAATTTAGTTTTGAAATGTGTTTTCTATATATATCTGGAGATGGTGGTGGAGGGAAGGTTAAATGAGGATACAGTATTTTGAAGGTAGATGAAAAATGTCACTGTTTTTTTTTTCTTTAAAATTATGTTAACATTAAAGGTTTTCAGTAATGCTGTCTCTTCTAACAGCCCGTCCTGTGTTGGAATTTCCTGGAAACAGCATAGTTTTATGGTCCTTTGGAGGTCCATAATTGAGAACCAAAACATCTCAATACTGTAGATGCTTCCCTGTGAACAGGTAGTGATAGATAACTTGGTTCACAGTGAGACGATGAAAGATCATACAAGGTCTCAGAGAAAACAGTTTTGGTCTGATATATTTATTTATTCACTCTGAAACCTGGTTTAATTTTATTTTCAAAATGGGGATAATGATGCTCTATGTACTGTATAGCCATGAGAATTAAAGGGTTAATGTAGCTGAAAGCACCTAGCAGGGTCTGCCTGCCAAGTCCATGTTAGATATTCTGTATCGTGAAGAGGGGTGCCTAAGGGGGGCACCCATGAGAGAAGGCTGTATCCAGGGATGTGTTGCTGAGAGAAGACAATCCCAAGAAAGGGAGGTTCTTGAGAGCAAGCATTTCTAGAAAAGGAGTGTGGCCATGAGCTGAGTGTTCCTGAAGTGTCCCTGGCTGGATTGTTCTGGAGAAAGTGTCTGTCTTTCAATAGGGAATACCATTTTAGTCTGTTTTATTATAATTTCTTGTGACTGCAAATTTTGGTAAAAAGCTGTAGAATATGTATGTAAAAGAATCCAGTGTGCTTCTAACCCAACTTTCTGGGGCATATAGAAGTTGTTTATGTTGTATACAAAATCAGGTTAAGAGTTAAGGTGGTTTGGGCTGTGACATTTTCCCTCAGAAGTCACAGGAGAGGTATGTCAGTGAAGGTGAGAATCTAGAGACAGTAGGCAGCCTAGAACATACTAGATGGAAAACTTTACTCCTTTGTACTTCTGTGCCTAGACATTGAAGAAGTAATCAATCACCTGGCAGTATTGGCTCTGTCTTAGTTAGGGTTAGTATTTCTGTGATGAAACAACATGGCTAAAAGCAACTTAGAGAAGAAAGAAAGAGTGTATTTCACTTATAATTCCAAGCAACAGCTCATTATCAAAAGCAAGGGCAGGAAATCAAGCAGGGCAGGAATCTACAGGTAGGGGCTGATGTAGAGGCCATGGATGGGTGCTGCTTACTGGCTTGTTTAACATGGTTTGCTCAGCCTGCTTTCTTACAGAACCCAGGACCGCTGCCCAGGGATAACACTACCCACATTGAGCGAGGCCTTCCCCTATCAGTAACTAAGAAAATGCCTTACAGCCAGATCTTACAAAGGCATCGTCTCAGTTGAAGTTTCCTCCTTTCAGATAACTCTAGCTTGTATTAGGTTGATATAAAATTAGTCAGCAGAGACCTCAAACCTTAGTATGGACAGAGCTAAATTACAACACTCGAGTAACTCCTAGTGTTTTAGCATGTCAGATTAGATAGTGGTTCCTGTTGGACTTTCTTGAAGTAAGATTTCAGTTGTGTCACCTGACTAAGGCAAGAAAGTTCGAATCCCAGTGTAGAAAAGAATTATCTTAGAGGATGGTCCTCTGCAAGACTCCAGACAGGGCGATTCCTTCCTTCCCATGCATACTGCCAGTGGTTAGGACAGACCAGTTTGATGGGGAACACTTTTTAGTGTTCTTTGAGTTGGCTCAAGGTAACAGGTGGCCATAAGTAGACAAAGCTTTACAACTTGAAAGGGACCTTGTATAACTTTTTTTTTTATAAATGCCGCCGCCACCACCGCCATCACCACACCACCACCACCACCACCAACCACCACTACCACCACCACCACTATCACCACCACCATCACCAACCACCACCACAACAACAACAAAATCAGTGTCCTAGTTTGGCTGGTAGAATTACCCAAAGGCATGTGACTTGGTAGTGACAGATCCTATACCTGACTTCAAGTTGCTTAACCCTTAGACAAGTGTTTTCACTGTCCTGCACATCTAGGTATTTTATATACCTAGTATTTATATAGAATGATTATTTCTCTTTTGTTTTTATTTCTTTCTACAGATGTCTGAATTTATCTATTTTCAAGAACTTAGTTCCAAATGCTGAATTGGCTGCTACTGTTTTTGTTGCTGTTAGTGGTGTGTGTGTGTGTGTGTGTGTGTGTGTGTGTGTGTGTGTGTGTGTGTGTGAGAGAGGGTAATTGTTTGGGAGTAGTCTCTTGTAGTAAAAATTCCTTTCCTCTTTCAGTTTTTGAATTAGTTTTAGTAGCTACTTTCTTATATACGTCAACGAAGAAAATTCCCTTGATCTCTCATATTCAATATTTAGTTAGGAAGGATCATTGAGTACTTATTATACTGCGTGTATTTTAAAGTATTATATAGAGACAACAAAGTCTGCTGAGATCCTGGATCCCATTTGAACAGGAATAGTTAAATTCTTCCAGGATGCTCTGACTGCTGAGCGTGAAGCTGCCAGTCGGTTGGTCAGCAGGAAATAGCTCACCTAGCCCTGCTATGTAATGCAATATTTTAATGAAGGGGCAAAGAACAGCATCCCCTCCCTTAGTGGTCCAGGTTGGGAGCCTCAGGCCCCCAGGGTTCAGCAGGCTATGTGAAGTCCAGTCACATGGCTCCAGAATTAGAAAGGATAATTAGAGACTTACAGTCACACACGTCCCCATGGGTTCCTTTGTGTCTGGGTGTTTCTCTCTCGCAGGCCTATCAGGAGATGACCACAACTCTGACCAGTAAGTGCTGTCTGACCTGAAGACTGCAAGCCACACGTGTTGTCCTTGTCACCAGGAACCATGGTGAATAATGTCCATTTCTGCTGAACTGGGTCTGGACAGAGGTGAAGTGAGACAGCAAATACAGGAGTACGTCAGCAGCTTCTTCCCTGGCTCTCTCAGCTATAAGAGACTGCTCTCAAATATGTTTCGTTGTGTGAAAAATCTGTTTTATACTTCAGTTTCTTAGATTTTTCTCTCAGGGTAGGAGTTCCGTAGAAGAGGTGAATTGCATCTGTGTGCAGCTGATATGCCTGAGGGAAGTGCTTCTCTGTTCAGTCCCCTGAAGTTGATATTTGTGGTTTTCTGCTTTCCTCTTGCCCTTCCTCCTCCTTCCTCTCAAAGGGAATGCTGTGCTCTTTCTTCTTCAGCCTTTTTCTTTCCTTAGTGCTTTCTGCTTGGGAAGATGTAGCTTGAAAGAGCAGTGATAAAGAAATTGGCTAAAGTATAACCTAAGGAAATGTTCTAGCACCCCAGTCTAAAAGCAGAAAGGCATTTGCATATGTATAGTTATTAAAGGAAGAGAATAACATCATGTGCTGTTTGCTAGCTGGTGAGTGAAAAATCTCGGCTTTACTAAGTGTCCCTAGAGGCTTGTGGGACTCTGAACTGTTCTTCTGTCACTCGGGGCAGGGCTCACTGCTGCCTCCTGGTTTAGTAGTGGCTGGATGTGGCTCCAGGAATCTCTTAAGTTTTTTATGGTCTGAATATTTTTTCTCCAGGAAAGGGAGTTCCCATTCTCTCCACAAATTTCTAAAGTGGTTTTAGTAGTGAAGTTATGTACTTTTTCGGTTTTTTTTTTGTTTTTGTTGTTTGTTTGTTTTCCCATTTGAAAGTTCTTGCTCAGTTGTTTGTTTTATTTTGTTATTGCATTTGTGGAGAGGGCGCTCCTGTAGAATTCACAGTGAAACCTAATTTTGAATGTTACTTTAGTTATTTAGTAGGGGTGTAGTTGTGAAAAGACAGAATCTCTCCCAAAGAGAAAATAAAATTAATAGTAACTATTATAATTGAAGAAGTAACAAATGAGATGAAGCAAAAACAAACAAAAACAAATCAAAAAAGGACAATCGGGTTGCTAAGAGTGTCAGAGGCTTAGTAAAGGGTAGGAGAATGAGATAGCTGCTGATAAGAGAGAGGGAAAGTCAGCTAGCCACTCCTCAACACCTAGCTGTCAGACAGACTCCCAGCCCTGAGCTTTCAGAGGCTTCCTGGAACATGGCTTTCCTATACAAAGCACTGTGCGGTAGGGGGTTGCAGAAGGGGGCATAAACATGGGGATAAAGAGCAGCTTCATCTTGGACAGCTTGATTGATTTGTGGAAATCCGTCTTTTATTTGGTGAAGTAGAAATATCCCTACCAACTAATTTAATTTTGGTGTATGAATTTGCAGAGTGTGAGGTTTAATCTGTTCATGGTTTACACAGAGGTCTGAGTAATTCTTCGAAGTATAATAGGAAAATAGATAAGAAAAATCTTGGGAAAGAAAAAAGTACAAGGAAGATTGGGTCAGTGTTTCAATATGGGGCAGTTGGGGTTGGGTCAAGGTAACTTTAGACTTCAAACACAGATCTAACTCACTGAACCCCAAAACTGTCACAGGAGTTGCATACAGAATCCAGGTTTGTAGGAGTCACCTGGCAAGTTCAGCATTTGTGAAATAGTGTGGTCAGTCATTTACTGGAAGGTTGATGGACTGTGGAATTGAAGGTCATTGCAGAGACCCCGGGATCACCCTCTTACTGATATACACTTTCCAATGGGAGGGTGGTGAGGACAGTTATACATGGAAGAACCCGGGTGTCCATTGTGGACCCTACTAATTTTTTTGTACAAAATATAATTTACACAGGCTTTCCAAATTTTGGTGTGATGATTGGCGAGGTGGTCTTTTAACAAATACAACTTCAAATGATAAAGGTGTGGAGCTAAGAAGCTATGGCAAGGGGGGTTGTGGCCTTAAATAAAGAACTCGAATGGCTAACATTTCCCTTTGTTGAAATGCTGCTAACAATCTTTTATATACACACCAATACAATTTTTTGTTGTTGTTGTTGTTTTGTGGTAGAGATTTTTAATTTAACCTGATCTGATATACCTTACAGTTCTCATCCAGTATTAATTAGCTTCCCAAACAAAATGCATAGAGCCAGGCCTGGCAATACTTGTCCGGATCTCAGCAGGCAAGAGAATTGGGAGTTTAAGACCAGCCTCAATTATATAGTAAGTTCAAGGCTCACCCTCAAAACCACTAACGCAATTTTAAGAAATGGAAAATTGAGAATGCATCTGTACCTTTCCAGAAAAAAGAGGAATGTGTGAGTTCTTGCTTTATACAGATTCTATCAGGGATTTCTGTATGTGTCTGTATGCTTGGCAGATTTAGAGAAAGTCACTTTAGTGTTTGCTTCCTTCAGCTAGAAATAGTCTCTTTACAATGGTCTTCGATTGATCCGCAAAGAGCACATCTATCCATCCATTAGTGCTGACACAGAGACACGGTGAACTAAGGAACAGCAGTAGCCGATGCTTTAAACAATGCTAAGCCGTCTCCCCCACACAGTAGCAATGGTTTAAGACATTCACAGGATGCTTGGAATCTGACTAAGATGTCTACGCCTGCTTTTAGCTGAAGGGTAGCACAGCAGCAGCGTTGTAGGCTATCCCTTCAAAGACTGAAGAAGAGATTTATGTTTCCTTGGTTTAAAGACGCTTCCGAGGACTCACCAGATCCTTACAGATTAGCTTTGTCATCTCCGGATATGACATAAGCATCTTTATACTGACGAAGAGACCCCTCTGAGACAGAGATGCTTAAAAAGACAGAATAGGAGCTCTTCTCTTTCAGGTGGGATGAAGACTTCATATATTTTAGAGTCTTCCATGAACTAAACACTCTTTCCTCTTCCTCTTCCTTTTCCTCAGGATTTCCTGGGCCCTGAGGGAAGGGGTTTGATATAGACAGCCAGCTTAGGGCTGAGTGTTCCAAGGCCTCTCATTCTGTCTGGCTGTGTGTCTCTATTTTTTTCCCATCTGCTACAAAAAGATGCTTCTCTGATGATGTCTGAGCAAGTCACTATCAGTACAATATTTAACTGTCAGAGGAAGTGATAACATTCTTTCAGCAGAGGTTCATTAATGCCCTATCTATAAAACTAGATGTTCCACACTAATGCTTGCTTGTGGGAAGGGAAAAGATACAGGCTTCTTTGAAGAAATAGTTCTCTGGGGCCTGGGGAGCTGACTCAGTTGGCAGAAGTACTTGCTGTGCAAAGCTGGCAATCTGAATTTGATCCGTGGAACCTATGCAAAGATGGGAAGAGAGAACCCACTCTAAAAACTGTCCTTTATATATGAGTCATATCCCGTGTGTTCCCATACACATCACACACACAATAACAACAATACCATTTGTGCGCACGCATGCACGCACGTGTACACACACACACATTGAAGTTTGGACCCATTGGGCCATAGAGCATGTTTGAGCTGTACAGTTTTAGAATTACAGTTCTCAAAACTGAGGACATGTTAGAAATAGGTGCATCTCTCTCAGTTTCTGGTTCTCCAGGACTGTCTTCCTTCCGGGGTGGGGGTGGGGGAGCACATGGACAGCTTGCCAGGTGATTGTGATGTGAAGCCTAGGTTGTGAAGTCCCCTGCCACTCCTAGTATGGTCATCAGACTAGCAGCATAGGCATCAGTTTAGGGTGATCCATACCTCACCCTGGATTACTTAGTTACATTTCAGTGGGCCTTGTAAGCACTTTGAAGTTTAAGAACTACTGGGACCTGATGAGAGGCAGAGTTCAAAGCTGAGTAGCATGAAATCCTTGAAGGTCTATTACAGTAATGTGCTCGTGGTGGGTAGGATCTTCCCTACAGAGCTGAGAAAAAGTGAGCGTATGAGTATACACATGATTTCTTGTACGTCTGATAGAGTACAAATGGTGCTAATCTTCTCCCTAGAAATACAGGGAATGCCTTTTTTTTTTTTTTTTTTTTTTAATCTGGGAAAGTGGAATGCTACAGCTTGGCTCTTAACTGTCCTCCAGAGCTTGGTTGCTAGCCTGTGATGCTATTGGGGTATGGGTGGACCTTTGAGATCTGGGCCTCGTTGGAGAAAGTGACGTCATGAGAGGGAGGGCATGCCCTTGATAGGAGTGATAGGACTCAAGTCCTCCTTCATTCAGCCTTCATGAGGTAAACAGTTTTGTTTGGTTTCATACACACCCATATATCATCATGGGTTTGCCTTGCTACAGGTATAAAGCAATGGGACTGAAACCTGTGAAATTGTCATTCCAAATAGATCTTTTCTGTTTTCAAATTGTCTCAGGCATTTTTCCCCCACAGCAGTGGAAAGCTGACTAACATGTTTAGTGGTGAAGCCTGTGCATTCTTAAGTTCACAGTTTATTCCTATTTTTTGTTTGAGATACTCATATGAGTTGACAATTTACTAAAATGTTGTGAGCCCTCAAAATTTTTTTTGATCAATAATAATAGTGTTTGAATTATCTCTATAACATCTTCAAGGTCATTCTATATGAATGGACTATGGTTAGATGGGCTTAGTATATTATGTATGTGTAATGATAGTTTTAAGAGCCCAAGATTTCTTGGAAATGTAAGGAGTTATAATAGCTTTCTTATTGTCTTTAAATATTCTATTTATTAGCCTCAGCTCAACACAAATAGTGTGACTTTTTTTTTTGGCCAAGATTAATATTATAGTCTTTAGGATAGAGAGGAGAAGAGTATTGAATGAAATAATTGTGAAACAAATCTTAGAAGTATATTTCACTTGACAATCACCTACGTATTTTAGGGTTTTAATAATATTATACTTCAGTATAGGTCCATCTCACTTACTAGGCTATAAACTTCTCAGATCTTATTTTGAAGCCTCAGAGAAATCTCTGATACAATGGTGGGGGATGCATTGGACACTCATCTTATTGCCTGAACAACTTAAGGAACAACTGTTCTCAGCTGCTTCCGGGATAATTGGAGTGCTGGGCCTGGGGAGCCAGGCTGAGGCCCCAGGCCAGGGTAGCTGCAATGTTGTGTCACAGACACTCTTCTGGAAGTGTTGCCTTTTGAGGTAGGCCTTAGAGGATATGTGGAACTGGTTGTTGGGCTGTGAGACAGGGAGGGAACAATAGAAGGGCTAAGAGGGGACAGATAGACAAAAACCAGACAGGCAGGCAGGCAGATAAAGACATAGAGACTTGGATAGAATCAGCAGCAGGTGCTTGGACTTTAGCAACTGGGAGTCAGGAATGAATCTTATTTTCTATTCATCTCCATCCTGAACAGGTACTGTTTCTCTTTAAAGTGTAGGTATCACACAGCCTAGTCCAAGTCCAAGTGCAGAAAATAATAAGCCTGTGGTTTCATCATTCACTTTGGGAAAGAAAACATCACATCTGGATTAGAGACTCAGGACCACCTTTCACCCCTTTCCGTCCCTGGGGCAGGCTGACTGGAGTGTTGATGTTTATCATTCCTCTCAGACTGTGTCCATGGACTTTAGAGAGTGTCTTTTCACACGTTTAGACTGCATATAGATGTTGTCTCTTTGTTTCCTGTGGTATCACCGTCCCCGCCCACCCAACATCTAAAATACATTTATTTACTTTAAAGCCCTACCTTATAGGTTAATTGCTATAAAAGTCATTATATGAATGCATTTTAATTATGTTTCCATTTTCTTATAGTTGTATTATTATCTCTAAGAACATGGCAATACATACTTATTTTGTATAATAGCTTCCTGTGTAAATATGGGAATTTTTCTCTAGGCTTAGGTACATATTTCGGAATAAAAATTTATGGAAAGTGTAATTAGTTTTTGGTGAACTTATACTCTTGGATATACATACTCCATTTTCTTTGAGCATATGCAGTGTTTCTGTGTTTCTGTTTATAAGCTAACTCTTAGTTCCCACTTCTCTTACAAAATAGCCCAGGTCAGGGGAAAATTGGCAAAGAAAACATTGCAGTTAATTGATTCCCCTCTCCCTTTAGGAGCTCTGGTAGAGACTCTGGTATCCATTAGTTGAGTCTGGAGACTGGGTCTGGATCAGATTTCTCAATTACTCCTGTCCCTGTTCTCCCCTCAGATGCTTTTGTGGCAGTTGTTGCCCTTGTCTGACAGCTGTGAATGCGGCCTGTCCACTTTTGGCTGACCATAGTGGAATTTGAACAAAAGGACAATAAATATTTTCACAGGGCAATTACAGAAAAGAACAGAAACCAAGTCAGAATGAAAATAGAAAAACACCAGCCACTGCAGTAGGTATCAAACATGCCTTTAACTAGTTGTCAAATAAAGGAACTAAGTTTGTTTTGTAGGCTAGTTCAGTCAGAATAAGTGAGCTATTAGGAATTGTGTCTTTTTAACACAGTACTTTAAAAACCTCGGGGCTGTTATAAAAGACTGTGTTCAAGCAACTTATTTTAGAATGGTGTTGAAGGAACACTTCCCCTCCTTAAACGGCAACTACCCCAATTCTGCTGAGGAATCTGCTGTCTCTCCCGGTTACCAGCTCTGCTCTGGCTTTTAAACAGTTAAGTGGGAGGTTTATGAGGTCATGTGTGACTTCACTGGGTCTGGACTTTTGAAGTAGGTCTGTTGGAGGGAAGCTGCTTGGTTAGAAGGAAGGCTGGGAAGAGGGGCAGGACTCCTTCCACTTCTTTCAAGTTCTTATCCCACAGGCAGCCCCCAAGGGGATACAGTGGCATTCTGAGAGAATGTCACTGTCCAGTCAGTGTGTAGCGGTGTGTATTCACACAGAAGCAGCGTTAGAAGTGCATTAAAAGAGCCCGTACGGACGATGAAAGTTTGCTGAGCAGATGGAGCAGGGGAGTTCTCTTCGTATTCCTGACAGCCTCATGGGGCAGGCTGTTTGCTGACAGAGGTAACAGGAATTTGGGTTGAGTGTGTTTGTCTGATCCCTGGTCTGAGGCAGTCTGGATTATGTACAAATGTAGTCATAGAAAATTCCTTGGGTTTGAAAATGCTTAATTTCAAATATAAACCATTATAGGACAATCTTGGGGAAAAACTTAAAATGCTTTTCTATCTTATTAGTAAGGCTGACAGAAATGAGGAGGGTACTCACTGCATGGAGGTGTTGGGGCACATGAAGACTTTCCCTGGTGGAGCCACGTTGCTGTCTGAGGCGATTATCCATAGCGTGGTGCTCTTAGACTCTGAATTCATCTTTGGAAACTCTGAACTTCTAGCAGGCAGAAGGCCGCCACTTTGAGCATGGTCATTTAGTGGTCCATTCTGTTTCACAAGGATCCCATTCTTTGTGTCATTCCTCCCCCCAAAATGTTGGCTTTGTAGTTAATATGGAAAAATGATCCATCTTAGAATTTAGGGTTAGGTTTGCTTCTTCAAAGGTTATCCAGTTATCTAAGGAAAAAGTCTATTTCAGCTCTGGTTATCTCTGGAAAGGTGTCTATCTGCTATCATGCTCAACAGACACAAACATAAGGGACCACAGCAACACTGAAGAATTAAATAGGGCATGAGTGGGTGTGACCCATTGATAACCCCACCCACCCATCCTCAGATACTTAGATTAGTAGTAGACTCACTGACCCACCAAAACTGAGAGTACCAGCCTGGAATTCTCAGGGGAATTAATTGATTACATAACTTGCTCACTGATGTGTATGTATTGGTCAAGTTGCCAATTCTTGACTTGATCACAGATTTATTTATTTATTTTTTAGTTCCTATTCATAGTACTTTTCAGTGCCATTTGTTTTATTGGCCAATCAGTATAAAATTCTGACTGCCTATACCTGGATATTTTACTTTCTTCAAAGTACAGAGAGAATTCATGGCATAGAAAATGCACTAAACATGTTTGTTGGCGGCATAGTGCAGTGCTTAGAGGTCACAGGCCCATAGCTTTACATTTTTCCTCTAGTTCATAAGGTTTGACTTCTCATAAGTTCCTTAACTGCACGCCGGAAGTGCAATTTCTCCATATGTTAAGTTAGGGATGCAAATGTTAACTGTCCTGAGGGATAGCTATTGTAAAGGCTAACTGAAGTGCAGCATGTGAAAGCATTTACATCGTTTGTCTGCACTAGGGAAAGCTCAATACATGTTAACTTGGGCTGTTCTCTTTGTTTAAGTTGTGCTTCCTTCCGTCAGATACTCAAGAGGACTTGGTTAGGGAACACTGGTAAAGCGTAGAGACGCTCACGTTGTGAACATTCATGGAGCTTTGTGGTCAGGTGTCAGGCAGCATGTCTATTTCTCATCCTCTAGTCGGTCATTGCCCTGATGCAGCCTCCCACGCACACGGGTGAGCAGAGGAGGAGTGCGGATAAGCAAGTGTAGCCTCGTCAGTACTTTTGAGAACGTTTCTGGTTTCGGGCCTGTGACGTCACTCCAGTTTTAGCATCTTAGACTGTTGGGACCAGGACAATCTGTATGTGATACACAAGAGGTGCTAGATAGAAAGGACGCTGTTGGGAACAGGACTATCTGTATGTGATACACAAGAGGTGCTAGGTAGAAAGGACTGCTGAAATTCAGGCACTGTTCCCGTGTACTCTCCCTCGGTGAGGTGCCTCTCTGGGCAGTGGTGGCTGTTTTTATAGGCTTATCTGTAGCTCCAGCTTTGCCCTTTTGATCTTTTTACTATGAGCCTGGCAGCTTGCAGCAGTATGAACTATGCATCCCTTCTTATTTCCTGATCTGTTATTGTGGATGATATCTTTTTCATCATTGAGATTAAGCAAAATGTGTGGAAATGACTAGCACAGAGTAAGTACCAAATGTATTTTTACTTTCCCCCAAAATGCTCTATTTCTGCTGTTACAGTCAAGGGGAGTTTAATTATCATTTCCAAATAAGACTTTTTATGCTGTAGTGCATTGTAAAGGTCTTATGTCTAGACTGTGGTTCTAAAACTTTTGATTAAAATACTTTCCTTGAGCTGAGCATGGGGTGTATACCTGTAATCTCAGACGTGGGAATTACAGGCGGGGGAATCAGCCACTCTTGGCTACATAACAGTTTTGAATCAGCCTTGGACGGCTGAGACCCTGGGTCTATAATGGCGACGGTAGTAATTGTCTTGTGTTACTAGTTTATGACAATAATGTCAGCCGTTCTTTTTATCTTCATAATAGTTCAGTGTGGGTTATTATCCTTACAAATGTTAAACTAGATTTTAATCCAGTTTTCAAAATTATTATGGCAAAAATGCAGCGCCAATGGTAAGCATGGAATAGAAATCCTTGCTTGTTCCGCGGCAGGAGCCTCCATCGACAGCACCCAGGGTCTTCCTTGGAAGGCAGTCTACGAGGTTTTGGGGGGATTTTAGTCAAAACTACCTTTCTGGTGTAAAAGTACAAATGTGGTCTGGAAAGTTCTGCCAGGTTTGCTCGTCTCTGTACAATTAAGTCCCTCCTTCTGGTTCCACAGGGTTTGGAATGTTTGGGAGTGTCCTTGAAGGGAAGCTGCCCGCACAGCTGGGTCTTGTCACCCAGAGCCCAATGGACTTGACAGGTCCAGCTCTGCCCATACTGCTGCAGGTCATCCGAGCAGCCCTGAGTTCTTGGAGGATAGTCAAGGGTTCAAAACGCCCTGGAAAACCTCTGTCTTGAAGCTTTATATTCCAGTAAGGGTTTTAGTCATTGCTCTGCTGGTCTGAGGGTGGGGTTCAGGCAGCCCTTTGGTCTGCTGTTGTGTTTGGCTTAGAGTCACCAGCACTGGGTGGGGAGAATGTAGGAATTGTTAAACTGAACATGGAATTGCAGGACTGTGTTCAGCTTCCAGCCTTACTGTTTACCATCTGTGGCCCTGGCCAGGATGGCTCTGCTCTAAGCTTCTTCACTTGTAGAGTGGAATGACCGTGAAATAGAATAATGCATATGAAAGTGCCAGACAGTGCAGACTAAACACTCAAGATTTAGAGAAGGGGAGAAAGTGTGCCTTAACTAGCTGGTGTCCTTAGACTCAGTCTCATGTCCTGTCTGTACATGAATGCCAGTGACTGCTTTGAACTTGTGTTCAGAAGGGAGGGAATTCCTGTGTAGTTTCTGTACTCAGACTGATATAAGCTACCTTTTTGTTTAGGTCCTGATTTACATAGCAGAAGCTATGAGAACATTGCTTGGCCCCGTTCTGGTACTGATTATCAAAACCGGAAGTTACTCTCAGTTCTCAATCTTCCAAAGCAGAGAGTATGGACTAAAGACCTTTTTGTGTGCAGAGAATATAGTGACTGTCTTCCTACTTGTACCTTTCTTCTGCTTTGCTATACCATAATTGCAGTTGATCTTAGCCAAAAGGCCAAGAAGCGATTGCTATGCCATAATTTTAGAGGACAAAATCTGATTCCTAGTTTAGAAAAATTGCTTTGAAGATGGCCTAGTCGGCCATCACTGGGAAGAGAGGCCCCTTGGTATTGCAAACTTTATATGCCTCAATATGGGGGAATGACAGGGCCAAGAAGCGGGAGTGGGTGGGTAAGGGAGCAGGGCAGAGGGAGGGTATAGGGAACTTTCGGGATAGCATTTGAAATGTATATAAAGAAAATAATTTAAAAAAAAAGAAAAACTGCTTCAAAACTTTATTAAATCTTTGGTATTTTGGGGAGGGGAATTTTTATATAGTATATTTGATCATATTCTTTCCCCAACTTCTCTCCAGCCCACTGTTAGCTCTCTACCCTCTAATTTCTTGTCTTTTTTTGAATTTTAATTTTTTAAAAGCACTCATTGGCTCCCGTTCATGTCATCAATATATTTCTAGGGGTGAGCACATCCACTAGAGCATGGTGGGCATACCAAGAGCCACACCCTTATAGATAACTGAGTCTTCGTCACCCAGAAGCCATCACTTGTCTATGGCCGTGAGTCAAACTCAGGTCATCAGGCTTTATTTACCCTTTGCGACATCCTATAGGCTCATGAGAGGAAGAGTTAACTGAGCAATGAGTTAATGACAGGTTGATATTGTCCTGCATTTTCTGACAGTTTGACCTTGGGAAGCTAGTGTGTTTCATATCATGACTTTGAACTTGACCCGAACTGACTTTACTATAAGGATTATATAGTTGAGCAATTTCTAAAGATTAACAGTGAAAGAATCGCCAAGAGCCCATACAAAGCAGCACCAAAGATTGTCAGCCTGCACATCATATGCAGCAGTGAATTCCTTGGGGCTCAGTTGTCTAAGGATACGTTTAGTGGCCATTCTTGAGTCTCCTCAGGTGGTGAGTAATGTGAGTGTTTCAACCTGATCTTACAAAAGTAACTTTTTTGGGGGGTGGGGTGGGGAGAGAAAACAAATTTTAGTAGCAAAGTACTGAATATGTTGTGGAATATAAAGTGAACATAATTAGGCTACTTCCAAAGCTATCTGACACGAGAGAGGACAGGCATGATTAGTTTGAGGCCTGGTCTCAGGAGTTGCAGGAATGAGCCCAGCTGCATGTTTCTTGACTGCAGTGTAGACTTGGCTACCTCGCAGTGGGAAGCAGCCATGAACTAAGTCAGCAGATTCTGCCTGCACCATCCTGGGTTCCCTCAGGATATCTCAGGACTGCATAACTCTAGAAAGAGACTAAAAGATCCATCTGCAGGAGCTAGATTGTAGGCCAAGTGTAGCCTTCCCAGATTGTGTTATCAGAGTCCACCCAAGGTTAGTTAGCGTAGAATCAATTTCTGTCTTACATTGGATCCAGTTTTAGGAAAATATCTGAAGTCCGATATAACTATACATAAACTTGAATACAATCTGAATTGATATAGTCATATCAGCATATTATATATATATATATTTTTAAAGATTTATTTATTTATTATATGTAAGTACACTGTAGCTGTCTTCAGACACTCCAGAAGAGGGAGTCAGATCTTGTTACGGATGGTTGTGAGCCACCATGTGGTTGCTGGGATTTGAACTCCGGACCTTCGGAAGAGCAGTCGGGTGCTCTTACCCACTGAGCCATCTCACCAGCCCCCCAGCATATTATATTTTTGATTCTCTGATGCCTTCACCTAAAAGTGTTCTACTCTGGCTATTTATATTAGCTCTTGGTGTTTGGATGGCAGGAGTGCTACACCACGGCACCTTCGTAACTCTGTCTTTTCTGTATTCAGAATTGTTCAGGATGCCATAGGTTCCTTTTCTTTGATAAAACTTAGTAACAGCTGATGAACAGGACTGTGGGTTGCTCAGATCTTATGTTTTTGCCCATATAAGGCCACTGTGACTCTGAAGAACCCAAAGATTGTCTCCAGACTCAGCATTAGCATCCTGGTCATGGTGTAATTCTTCCATGATTCCTAGCTATGCAGGGTATAAATACTGTAGATCCCACATTTAGGAAAAACATTTTCTCTCTTTATACCTGAAAACATACCATGGGACTAGCACATGGAAGCAGTGGATTTTCTTGTACTTCACTGTAGTTCTAGGGTTTAGGGCATGCCACCCACTTCTCTAATAAATGAGATAGTGAAGCTAGAATTTTCCAGAGTCAGACAGTAGCTTGTGATTCCTTCCTTCCCTAGTAATGCCATCACAGAGGAGAGGCAGTGACGGAAAGAGGTGGGATTAGTTGGGCTTTTCTGCTGCCTATGCCCTGGACTACTTGCTGCCTGACCCTAACTGCCCTTGGTGGGTTGGAGGTGGGAGGTTGGGGGGGGGGGGCAGAGTCAACAACACAGACTGGGCACAAACTCAACTGAGCACTGCTGCAAGCTCCTTTAGTACCCACCACCCATGCCCCATTGGTCCCAAGAAAGCGTCTCTTCTAAACAGCACTTCCTGATTGGCTGGCATTGTCTGCACCAGCGATCCTTGGTCTCTCAGGCAGTCCTCAATTAGGTCCTCCTACAGGAGTTGCTTTTGCAGCTGCGTGGCCCAGGTGTTTACATAGAGGTGGCTCCGATGTTCCTGCTACACTTTTCTATGTCTCCTGTGCAGCTCATAACCTCAGCGAGGTGGAGACTGTCTTTTAATTTTTTGAGAGCCCTAAATTCAGATTTCTACAAAATTCTTTAACATTGATTATTCTAATTTTGGCATTTATTTACCAATCTGTCAGCAGTTTGGAGCTCTCTGCTTGGAATAGAGTTGCCCATAAACAGTTGTTCCCAACCCAACTTTCCTGCCTGGGCAGTGTTGCTTTTGAACTATTTGTGCTTTTATGTGGAAGATGGTTCTTTTGTGGGAGACTCATCCCGTGTGTGTGTGTGTGTGTGTGTGTGTGTGTGTGTGTGTGTGTGTGTGTGTGTGAGTGTTTATTGTCCCTTTTTTGTGTGATTTTTTTTTCTATTCAGCAGAATCCTCAAGGACACTCAGTGTTATAGGGCCTGTATTAACATGACTGCAGGTCTTCAGGGTTAGGACCTGCTTGTACTTTGAGAGAGACTCAACACTTCTCCATGGAATTGTTTGCTTTTTGTCTTCTTGATAATGGCAGAACCCGTCAAAACATTCCTATTGTTTATTGAGCTTATTTCCTGGATTTGAAGTGATTTGACTGCCTCCCTCCCCCAATCCTTTTACTAGTTTACAGGGAAATTTTGGAGTTGACTAATTGTCTTATTTAAACTATATCTTGTTTCCATTGGAGGATGTGTCTCTATCTAGCCCTGTCAGTATTTTCCCTTAGCCTCATGCCAGTGACTTAGGTGAATTTGAGCAACAGTAGTGAAGGTTTTTATAAGCGCACTTGGTTATCTGTTTGTTCTAATAGTCAACAGGACATCAAAAACCTAGTGTTTCACATGTGCTAGAATGTGCTCTTACACTGAGCTATGTCCCAACAGGATTTACCTTACATATGTTTATTCTCTTCAAAAACAACAGTTCCTGGATATTTTCCTGTCAGATTTTTATATTATGTGGGCAGTTGATTCATTTGAGTTTCTTAGTTCTTAGTCATGAAACTCGGAATCTTTCCTTGTGGGCAAACCTAGGAGAGCAGAAGGTGAAAGGGTACCACTGGCTCCCTTCTGCACGAGTGAGTGACACAATTAACAGGTTGTTGACATAGTGTTTCTAGGGACCCCCTCAGGGTAAAAACCTTTTGTTGTACCCCTGGGTGTGATAACTGAGAAGAATGCTGCTGCCATGCCCATGTCAACAAATCTGGAAGGGCAGCAGGACAGGGCAGTGGCAGGCACTGCTGTGAAGTCTGAGAATGCCCTCTGCTCTGGACGAGTGCAGGCCTTCATCAGTGCTACTGTTCACTGCTGCTGTCACTGTCCCCACTCTTAGGGTATAGTAGCTCTGAAATCTCTGCTGTAGGCTCAGTCAGAGTGGTACTGATAAAGCAGGCACTTGAAATGTTGTAGTGTACAGTCGTCATATTTTTGCCTCATGATCTTTCTTCCTTTAGAATATACTTACCCTTAAAGTAAAACTTTATACAAATTAGATTTTAGAAAATGTTGGCCAGATTTTGAACTCATGGAAGTACATTCCAAGATTTGAGTGCAAAGCTGTTTCCCACATTACAGAATGAACTGGTCATTGTAACCAGCTTTGTATGGAACAGTTGTTCCAGATCCTAGTGCTGTGACCAAGTTCTTTTCTTTATACCCCTCTGTTCATTAGCTTATCCTAGAATTAGACTGTCCACTTTCTCCTGATTAAAGTCTTCTGGGGAAAGACTCTGATGCTCATGTGACTAGTTTTCCTTCTAAGTTATTGCCTATGTACTTCAGATCTTCCTGATGGGCTTATTTTCCCTCCTATTTAAGGAAGAATAGAGGTATGGTTATTTGGCAACAAACCCAGTATTTTCATTTTCTACTTCACCACAATAAAAACATGTCACTGGTTTAACACCAGGATTTAAAAAACACCTTCAGCTTTAATTCAGGATTTTGGGCTTCTTCTCCTTCTCCTTCTCCTTCTTTCTCCTCCTCCTCCTCCTCCTCTTCCTCCTCCTTTTCCCATTTAAAATTTTTTTATTTCTTTTCTCTGGCCCATCAGCAAAATAAAAAGATATCACTGGTTCATTTTCCACTTCATAACGTTTTCAGTAGAAGTGATTTAATCTCAGTGTGGTTTCAGCACAAGGTTACAAAAATAAGACCTGCGTATATGTCATATAGGAGGAGGATAATTAGTTAAAATAAATATATTTTACATTGTTTACATGTAAAGATTTTAAAGAGAGAAAGTGTTAGGCACTCCCCTCCTAAAGGAATCATTGAGCAGTTCTCATGACTACAGAAGTTTATGCTTAAATAGAAGATATTTGTGGCACTTCAAATCATTAGTTACTATTGAGGGAGTGAGAATAGTAAAGAGTTGAACTTACAGACGATTTTACTTTGCTTAGAGTTCTCAGGGCACCCAAAGGACAAGGGTAACTTCTTTTTTCTCTTTCTGTGTATCATCACATTAGAAGATGTGGCTTTCCCTGTGGTAAAATAAGTCATTTAAACAGTTATGGATAATTTTATATGAGCTAAAGGGTATTAAAGCTTTGACCATTAAATGAATCTCATAAAGCTAATGTCTGCACACATTTCTCTTTTTTATTAGATATTTTCTTTATTTACATTTCAAGTGATATCCCCTTTTTTGGTTTCCCCTCCAAAATCCCCTACTGCACACATTTCTTATAGGACCAAACTCTATGCAAGGAGCAAAATCTTGTATAATAGAGTTTAGGTCTTGGGTTTTCTTTTCCATTTTTTTTTAATGTACCTTCCAACATAGTCCAATGTGACTATTTCTTTAAAATATTGCCTTGAGTAAAAGTCCCTCTGGTTCTTTGTAAAATAGTTGTAGTAATAACTCCTCCTTGGAGCAGTTAAGAGGGCAAGTTTAGATAGTGTTTACAGGTGCTTCATGCAGTACCTGGAGATAGTGTGTGCACAGTTAGTGTTAGCACCAGCCATCACTTGTATGTTCCTGTATGCTGCCACACTCTTCATCTTATCTCTTAGAACCACAGGACTCAGATTAGTGACAAGGGGCAGAGCAGCCTTCTCACTTATATTTGTTTCTCTGGTATATTTTATGCCTTTTGGGTGTTTTGATCAGTGGTGCCAAGTGAGGCCTGAAAGAATATCTTAAAGTACTATGAGAAGAGGTGAAAGCAATACAGGAGAGAGTATCTAAGGATAGAGTTTTCTTAACACCTTTTATGTTACCGTATTACATGAAAGTGGGTGTAGGGGTAAAATGGCTTATGGTTTTAGACACGATGTTGTGATTCTTTGTGCTGAGTTAGGTCTCTACAGAGCAGCGGATTGTCCTACTGAGCTGCTGCGAACCCTCATGATGACTTGATTAATAGTTATAACAGAGGCATAATCTTGATGTACCAAGATGGAAGCTGAATATTTCCTTGTGAAAGTTAGAATAATAGGAAATTCTATAAGTCTGCACAAAAGTCCACTGGAGGAAGGCACCTGCAGCTTAACCTCTCATGAGACATTAATAGTTCGTGAACTCATGCTTTGATCACTAATTAACAGTATTTGTCTGAAAGGTACAATTTCACCAAGTTGTCCATACTGGCAGTAAACTCAGGGTTAATATATTCTTTCTGGTGTCCATATAGCTGGGTTATGGCTTGAGCCACCACACCTGGCTCCTCTTTCCCCAATACCCATTTATATGGTATCCCAAAGTGCTCTTCTTGGCCAAATGTTGGAAAATTGAATTTCTTTTTTGAGCTAGAATCTTGATGTGTAGGTCAGGATTCTACTTGCCTCAATCTCTCCTCACTTCTGGGACCACAGGGATGTTTGACCACACCTTGGTAAAGCTGTATAGTTCGAAAAGACATTAGGTTTATGAGAGAGAGAGAGAGAGAGAGAGAGAGAGAGAGAGAGAGAGAGAGAGAGAGAGAGAGAGAGAGAGAGGAGAGGAGAGAGAGAGGGGAGAGAGAGAGAGACTGACTGAGTGTGTATATGTACTTTGGAAGTTAGAGGACAGCATGTGGGAGTCAGTTCTCTCTTTCCACTATGTGAGATCCAGAATGCTCTGAGAGAGGGCCACTTTTTTTCCCATTTAAGTCTCTGATGATAGCATATTTATGCCAAACTACTGTCTCTGTTTCCTAGTACTCTCCATACCAAAGAAGGGCTATAAAGGGGCATATAAACTTTGGACATATATATTCTTGGGCTGTCTTGGGTCCCGAGGATTCTGAGAATGATGCTGCAAAACAAGCTTGTGGGTTTGTCCAAGCTGCTGATTTTTTTTTTTTTAACCTTTGCTTACCGATACCTGGTATTCTGGTCCTCTCGAAGTATTAGTGAAAATGGAGGGTGGTGAAGTCTTAGGACTTTTGTCTTGGAAGCAGCAAAGGGGCCTTTCCACTACCCTGCTGCTGTGACCAGTAGACTGAGCTTCACAGGCAGATTTCCCTCCCTTACAGTTGAATTAGTCTGGAGTATTCTTTTTAGAAACAGTTTTCAATTAACCAAAGAAAAGGGATTGGGGACTCTTCTTAGTTCATGCATCTAATTCATTTATTATCCTCATACACTCTGGCAGTCAGGATTTTCTCTCCAAGGTCTCCTTGATATAGGAGACATTTCCTACCTCTCTTTCTGAATCATCCTGAGACACCTCATTGTGATTAGCAAGGAAGGATGGTCTGTCAAAAGCCTCTGAATTATTTTATCACATTAGGAGTCACCCAAGCACAACTGATTGGAAGTAGCTGTGTGTGATTCAGAAGAGTCCCCAAAAAGCTCACCCCCACACTTGCAGTTTTCCTCTTACCCACTTCACGATGCCTGTTCTTCCTGTCTACATTGCCACAAAGCATCTGAAGCCCTTGCCTCACCACATGCGCCTGAGCTGTGGGGTTTAAAATTCTGTGTGTGTGTGTGTGTGTGTGTGTGTGTGTGTGTGTATTTGTAAGTGTTTACATAACAGACAACCTTTGAGGTGAGGAAGAACTCCCAGTCCTACCATATGGTCAGAAGCTTTGTCTGAAGCTTGAGTAGTGGTCTTGCTGAGCTCGACTTTGTGGCCTCATCCCTTCTCTCACAATGCTGCTATTTGTCCTCATCAGGAGTACATGGCTTATCTTCTATTCATGGTCATGCCGTTCTGAGCATTGGTGAATATAGTATACATAGTAACAAGCTGTCTCAAGTACACTAGTCTGCTTTCTCAAGACAGCCAACTAGTGTGGGTCCTACCTCATTGCCTTAAGCATGAGTTGTTTCTGTTGGCCATGGGTTTGCTAGGCTGTTCTGATTGTAAATTCTATTTTTAATGCAACAGAAATCATGTTTTTTTTTTGCTTTGCTTTATATTCTTAATTCATTTTTATTGAATATTTTCAGATATCACATAATATTCTGATCAACTTAGTTGATAATAGATTATAATAGAATTTTAGAGATAAGTGGGATATTCATATTCATCTCCTCTTGTAAACTTCCCCCAACTCCAATGCAACACACACACACACACACACACACACACACACACACACACACACACACAGAGAGAGAGAGAGAGGGGGGGGAGACAGAGAGAGAGAGACAGGGAGAGAGAGACAGAGAGAGAGACAGAGACAGACACAGAGACAGACACAGACACAGAGACAGACACAGAGACAGAGGAGAATTTCTGAGTCAAAGGAAATAAGGACAGTTGCCCAAAATAGCCCAATCACTGAAGAAACTGGACCAGCATTTAACTTCGTGTGTGTCCTGCTGCAGTAGGTCATCACCATGAAGTTTTCCATTTGACCATTCTTTTTTTTTGTTGTTGGTTTTGGTTTTTAAACTTTAATTAATTTACTTTACATCCTGCTTCATTTCCCCCCTCTTCTCCCAGTCTTTCCCTCCTTCCTCTCCTCTTCCCTATCCACTCCTCCCCTTTTCTCTTCAGAAAATGGGAGGCCTCCATGGATATCAACCAGCCCAGGCATATCACTCTTTATGAATCTACAACAAGGTACTGGCACTGTAGACCCCTGAGGTGCACCCCAGCGTCCCTGAATTTGGAATACCTGGGAACACATCCCAGATCTCTCACAGTTATTTCCAGGATGTGTTTCACTATCCTGTTTGTCAAATGGACATATAGTCTTGTGAAGATTAAATGCCCTAAATGGAATGATGCAGGTATTTAATACCCCATATCCATCATTTTTGTCTGAGTGCTTTGAATGGTAACAGAGAGAAAGTAAGTAGTCTATTATAAATCCCATTGGAGGTTTATGTCAGCCTGAGTGTTAGAGCTCACTTAAGGTCTCTCCATCTCTCTTTCTCTCCCCTCCCATTCCTTTCTCTCTCCCTCCATCCCCCATATATGTATGTATTTATACATACATATCAGCACACTTCTGTTATCTCTAGGCACACTTTGTGTTCATCACAACTTACTTAGCCACTTGTCTTCCACACCTACTACTGAGAGTGACTGAAAGCCTTGGGCACTAACAGTGATGCGGCAGAGCATGCTGGTGAAGGTGGAAGTTCTCAATAAGCTCTTCAGGCATATTTTCTTGCTCATTGCATTTCTTTAAAACATAGCCTAGTAATTTTGTTCATGACTTAGAGGACAAAGGGATTAGCAATAGGACCCCTAAAGACTTGTGGAATAACTACTTTCTGCTAAGCACGAGCCAGTGTTCTGTTCCTCCATGTAATAATGAAAATTACTATGTGGAATTCAACTGGTGGGAGGAGTGAAGAGTTTTTATGAAGCGATGGCACTGCATTGTCTGCCTCTGTGAATGATGTGGGAGAGATAACCACAAAGTATTGCTACCTAACTGCCATGTCTGTCAGTCCACTGCCAATGGCTGTGTGGGAAGAGAGGAAGGCCCAGTTGCAATCAGGTCTTTGTCATCGTTGTGTCATGGGTGAAGCATTGCCAAGCTCAGATCTCACTTGTGTGATGAGTGAGGTACTTGAGACTCAGCATGTTTGTACTTGACTTCAGCGTTGAGATGATTTACCGTGGCTAATGGCAGAGGTAAGGGCTGTGTTCCGGAAGTGCTGGACCTGTGGAATCAACTGAGAGGACTCTTGCCTCTCCCTGGGTGAGTGGACCTGGTTTCTGCCTACATTTGCAGAGTGTGTCTTCTGAAGCAGGCTTCCTTTGTGGCTTCCTGGAGCCTGTCATTCACTCCCCCTTTCTTAGCTGTAGCTGACTACTCCTTTAAAAGGTCAGAGAGGACTTGTGACAGGAAAAGCCAGGAAGGACCAATAAGAGGTCCTTTGGTGTGGAATAAGCCAGAGAGGGAAATTTACCTTTGATAGTGGAAAGAAAGTCTTGTTTTACTGGTGTAATGGCTTTCTTGTTTCATGCCTAAGAAAATGTTTTCCTTTAAAAGGAAAGAAACATTTAATTGGGTGTGTGCTTAGTGGAGAAAATGTATTTTTGGATGAGGGATATTTTTTCCTGTTTCAGCTGTGATGAATTAAGAATAGCAGTAACTGGCAAACAAAACACTTGAAATGGCCTGCATTCTCTCAAATTGGGAAGAAGATAGTTGTGGTAGTTCCTTGCCTGTTTGGGGAGAGCTGAAATAGTGTTGTGAGATGTATTTTTTTTTCATACAGAGGCCAAGCCCTGCTGAATTTTGTAGTTAGTTGAGCTATAGAGACTGAGATTGCTGGACAACAGAAAAAAAAAAAAGGAAAGAAAAAGAACAAGATAAAAGATATAGTTGCAAGACTATTTCAAGTGCAGTTAACTATAGTTTATATTTTATGAAGTATTGGAAGTATTGTCATTTTTTAAAGTGAACTTTGGCTTTTATATACTTAAGCATACATTTTGAACTCTGCTTTTTAAAGAAAGGACAGGATAGAATTATGTGGATTTTACAGATAGGATCTTTGCAAGCAGAAGAACCAAGAAGGAAGAATCAGATCTTTGAAGGAAACTCCAAGAGTGCTAAGGCAGTGCTGGCCTTCTGGTGATTTTTTCATTCTTAATGCTTCTTGGCCATGCCACAAAGCCTTAGCTCTCCACAAATCTAAAACTAACTTCTTGTATTATTCAAAGGAGTTTTTTATTTTTAAAGACATTAGCAGCCCTGCTTGAGGCTATAAACTAACTTCTATGAGCTGTCAAGCATATTATATGATTTCACTATATTATTAGCAAGTTAAGTCATATGATTAATTTTATAAATTAGATAGCTTGAGACCACTCGGTGATTATGCATTTTTACTAGAGAGACCAAGAGGACTGTCTGCCCTGACAGGTATTTAAAACAGTCCTCTTATCATTTCGTTCCTGGAGAGACTCTGCACTCTTACTCAGTAACAATCACCCTGATGTACAATGTGTTATTCAAAAATTAAACCAGTGCAAAGGCATCTTTGTTTTTAATCAAAGTGAAAAATTACTTGGAAACCTTGGGAAGGGACCAGGGTGCATTTATGTTTTTATATGTCATTTCATTTACACTGTGTATTTATACTTAGTTTGTGTTCATTCCAGTTTATGTTGTAGGGAATATTAAAAATAAACCCACCAACTCTCTATGGGGCTGGGCCAGACTTTTGTGCTCCTGTTGGCCTTCCATCTCTCCGGTCCCCCCCCCCCCCCAGTTCCTCTCCCCACTATGCATTCCATGGTCAGCCATTACATCACAATACCCAGTACTCAGGTAGAATCATGACTCTTAAAGCTTAAATAACCAATCAGATTTATGTATCAATAATATCACAATTTACAAGATGCCAATACAATAATTTCAGAACCAATTGATAATGATAAAAGTTTTATCCCAATTATTTTAACCTCATGAAATCATCACGTAGACCACCATTCTCCTCTCCCTCTTCTCTGAGACTTTCTCTGTCCCTGCAGCTCTTAGTTCCACACCCCTTTCCCTGTCCAATCACAGGCCTCCTCTGCACTAATGTAATTGGACAGGGAAAATCCTGCAACTAGTTTATCTCTGAGCATTGGGCATTAGAACAGAGTGGAGAGGTGTAATCATCTGCCTACTCTGATCTTCATTGAACATGCTCACATTCTTCTGCTCTGTATATGCACATACATGTTTATTTTACCTGGACGACATTTTAAATGACATTTATGTGGAAGCATTTGAATAGCTTGTTAATAATGTATGATGTCATGTGTCAAAAAGACTTGCTTACCTCAAAGTAGTGAAGTCACAATGGCTTCTTGGCCATTAAACAATGGTCATGGCTTGGTTATGGCTGGTTCCAGACCCTTTGACATTTGATATATGTATTAATTACTCCTTGTTGGTCTGATAAAACATGCTAACTAACTATATATGTATGTATGTATTATGTATATATATGTAAATGCATATATGTATGTATGTATAACACTTGAAAGGAATTTGATTTATAGAGGTGAAAGGATTTTCTTTATTGAAGACAATTTTCAAAGCACACTTAAAAACAAATTTGCTTATAGTGAAGACAGTTTGACAAACATGAAGAAAATACATCTTTTAGCCTTCAAAAATAGCATTACTACTGTTTATTAATCTCAGACTTTGTCAGTGTATGTGTCTAAGTGTCCCTCTGTGTACAGTTAGGTAAAATCTTCAAAAGGTAATTAATGCTTGTCTGGTATTCTGTGATATAAATGTACTTAAAGTGCTTTTGAAAGTACAGAGCAGATACCTTGTGGTATGTGAGTTAGTTATAGAGAGTATATGAAGGAGCGTTTTTTATTTTATAGTTACATATTCTAGTATGTCATAACTATGACTAGTCCATCAGACATTATTTCATGGTTACCATTCCTTTGAAATATTTTACATACTGGGAATGTCTAGTCTAATGGTTCTCAACCTGTGGGTCACAACCCCTTGGGGATTGCATATCAGATCTCCTGTGCATCATATATATATATATTCCAATTCATAGCAGTAGCAAAATTAGTTATGAAGTAACATCGAAGTGATTTCATGGTCGGGGTCACTACAGTGTTGAGGGACTGTATTAGAGGGACACTAGCATCAGAAGTGACTTAATGGAAGAAAGTTTACTTTAGTTGATGTTCCCAGAGGGCCCTCAGGATTAGGATGATGAGAGCCACTGTTTTAGCTTCTCATTCACTAGGTAATCTCCTCATTGCCTCCAGAACTCAGCCACATAAATCAACTTTACTTTGACATAGCTGAAAATAACTCATAATTTAGTATAACTAGGGATAATCCCCACCCCAGACCATACAGTGATCAAAACATCATGGTTTATCATGGAATATTTTCGACTCTGGTCAGTTCTTTCCTTAATCAGCTTGTTCAATCTCTCACTAAGAGCAAACTCTAGAGTCCTTGTGATGACTTAGAGTTGTCTATGTCACCATTTGGCTACTCTCACTGCTCTCGTCTTTTATGACTGTATCTTCTTCTGCTGTTGCTCATTTCGTTTTTGTCACGCTGGCCTCTTAACCACACTGAGCACACTCCGGTTGCCTCTGCCTCTTGTCTGTAGCCTTAGGTTTTTTTCCCTTGCCTGGATGTGCCTCCTCACATATCCTGTGGCCTGTTTCTCCAAGACCTAATTGTAAAGATTTCTTTCTCTCCTCTAAACCCTCACACTCGCCTCCATAGTTTTTTTGTTTTCTTTGTTTTTTTTTTTAAATTCTTACCTGTTTAACTTAACCTGTTTATTATGCCATGTGTTTTATATTTCATTGGTTATCTTCTGAAATGTAAACACCTTGAGGGTGAGCGTTTTGTTTTGGACTCTTTTGTATCTCCAGCACTAGTACATATTAGATACTCAGTCAATATTCATTTGGCATGTAGGTAAAGAAAACCCGGAGCTGATTTAATATTCTTAGAAAGTCACAGGGCTACAGGGTTGGTAATTGATAGGTAAGTTTAATTTTAACTGGTATACTATTCCTCTCTGTTTTTTTTATATATTGTATTTATGATGATTTCCTTTCAATTTTTCTGCTCTCTGTGTGTGTGTGTGTGTGTGTGTGTGTGTGTGTGTGTGTGAGAGAGAGAGAGAGAGAGAGAGAGAGAGAGAGAGAGTACCATGGCTCGTGTGTTGAGAGAAGAAGGGGAATTCAATGTTCTATCTTTCCACCATATGGCTCCCAGGAGTCAGACATAGGTCTCAGCCTTGTGGGAAGCATGTTCATTCTGAGACACCTTGCTTGTCTTGAAGTGCTTGTTGTGTTATGTCTTGTTCTTAGAGTGGAACATGTTTGCACTTCTGCCCATAGTGTATGAATGTCTGTATTCCTTCTCACACTTCATAGTGTGTTATCTGTCTGATCCTTGCCAGTTTTATAGAGGGAAAAGCTGATTGCTTTAATTTACATTGATACTGATGATTTCTCTACATGTCTAGTTCTTTTTTTTTTTTTTTTTTTTTTTTTTTGGTTTTTCGAGACAGGTTTTCTCTGTGTAGCCCTGGCTGTCCTGGAACTCACTCTGTAGATCAGGCTGGCCTTGAACTCAGAAATCCACCTGCCTCTGCCTCTTGAGTGCTGGAATTAAAGGCACGCAACCACCACGCCCGGCTACGACATGTCTAGTTCTTACATGCTTACCACTTATATTACTTGTGGACACTTGTTTAGGTTTGGGCTCTAGTTGCAGTAGGCTGAAAATGTACTTGTACTAGTTTTATTCTTTGAATATTATGGGTACCAGGTTTAAGTCCCTGAATAGACTGGGGAAGATTCCTTCCAAACTGAACTGGAAGGTGTGCAGTGTTCTGTTTCTTTGTTTCCATTTGACTTTATTGTACCTGGTATTGCTGTGCCTTGCTAGTTAACTCTATTCTACTTCACGAGATTTGTTAGTATAGATACTGTCATATTCCAAGTGCCATGGATGTCTGTGTCCCAGATGTGTAGGAGTGAGAAAAGTGTCGTGTTTTCAACAGATGCTGGCTTCTCTTCCAGACAGCTCAAATCAAGGGACCTGCGGTGAAAGCAGCTTCTTTAGCCAAGGCACAGAGATGAGAATATGCAGGACAGTTTCTTACACATTTATTTATTTCCTTTATTTTTTATATTAAAGGTTTTTTTTTTTTTTTGGTGTGGGCTTTTTCCAAGTCACCATTTTAATTTTTCTTGGCTGTATTGCTCATATAATTTATATTTCTGTGAGTATAAAGGTCAGAAACATCTCTATGAGGAAATTTAAACATCCAGTTCTATTTCCTTTTCTTTCTACATAGTTACCTTCTTTTAAAACATTGCTATTTGCTTGTTTTCTCTGCACCCATGTGTATATGTATATATATATGAGCACGTGATACAGCACACATGTGATGCTCAGATACTTTGGGGAAGTTGTTTCTGCTCTTCCATCATAGGGGTCCCAGAGATAAAACTCAAAATTTTGGGCTGACTAGCAATAGCCTTCTAAGACATCTTGCTGGCCCTCTAGGTTTATTTTTTATATTACCTTTGGATTTTATTAGAAGGACAGAGGGCAGAATCAAATATTTATTCCAGGCATATAATGTTTACATTTATTAAGGCTCATCACAGTAATGTGTATCAATAGTATAAATACCTCCCTCTTTCTTTCTTCTTCCTCCTCCCACCCTGTGTGTGTGTGTGTGTGTGTGTGTGTGTGTGTGTAGACACTCACTCACACACACACACACACACACACACACACACACACACACACACACCCCACAAAGGCAATCTGGAGACTGAAGAGCCAGGGGAATAGTCTCACTTAGGAAAGTGGAAGCTTCAAATGGAAAGACAGGGATGTATCCCCATGCTGTGGAAGCCTGAAAAGTCCCTGGACAGCTGCTGGTGAGAGTCAGAGTTCCAGCACAGGAGAGTCTAGAGTCAGCTTTATACAAGTGACAGCCCCTGGACAGCTGCTGGTGAGAGTCAGAGTTCCTCCACTGGAGAGTCTAGAGTAGGCTTTGTGTAAGTGAGAGCAGTAGCAGTGAGAGTCAAGCAGAAACAAAAGCCCACACCTTCTTTCAGGGAGTCACAAATGCATTTGGGAGCCACGCCCGACTTTGCATTCCTCTGAGTCCCTCTCTGTAAGTGTGCTTTCCATCCAGGGAAGGGTATTGTTTCTCTTTCACTTTACTGAGCCACATTCCAGTCTGGAAACAACCCAGGACCCAGAAATGTGCTTCACCAATCTTCTAGGCATCCTCCAATTGCCTTAAGTTGATAACCAAAATAAACAAACCATCACAGTGTTTATTTCTTTGTACTTTATTCCTCTGAGCTAAATTATGTAGCTTTCTCTGTATTAATCCTGTAGTGTTTCTGTTCCTAGCTATTTTTTTTTTTTTACAAATTTTGTTGTTCTGAACCTCCTTTTCAAATATTTTTCTAATTAGTACTTCATATTTAACTGACCATTGAATTAATTTTCACACTTGAAAACATTTTTATATATATTTGCCATTAGTTCTTTGAAATTTTCATGTCTTTTAAAATTAGTTTTTTGAGAGTTTTATATAGCTTTTTAAAAAAATTAGTTCATATACCATAGGATATGTTTTGATAATATTCACTATATGCTTCCAAATACACCCTTCCAAATTCCCTGCCTACCCAACTTTTTTTTAATCCTTCAACAACTTGTGTTGCCTAAAATATTTTTGGGTATGTGGGTTTCTCCTGGGGAGTGGTTGGTTGTGTTACTAGATTCTACTACCCTCTTCTAGAAAACTGTCTCTCCCTCTTCTAGCTGCTAACAGTTGCCCGTAGCTCCATGGCTTGGGGTGTGAGTCTGTGCTTCCCATCTTTGCTGATATTTGGTGTGGCTTGGGCTCACATAGGTTTCGTACATACTACCATGCACCACTGTACATGTTCACTACCATGAACCACTGTAAGTTCATATGTGCAGATGCACTTCTGTGTCCAGCAGACAATGCTTCCTAGTTATCTACCACCTCAGTACCCTGTACTCTTCCCACCCCATCCTTGGCGATGATCCCCCTTTTGGGATGGATATGTAGACAGTTATATCACCTGCAGATATTTATTAGGAAAATAATGTTTGTGGAATGTAGTCCATGTCTTATGGTATCATTTGTTGGTATAATTATCATGACTGAGTGAACATGGTGCTTTGATTGTGTGTGAAGGAAATATAGGTACATTAAGTTTGGAGACCCCTCAAAACAAAACAATCTGCTTGCACACTTCATTTGTTAGTTACTTTTTTTTTTTTCCTGGTCAAACATCATCCCTAAAAAGTACTCGCACAGTTATTGCAGCATGTTATCTACTTTTTTTCTCTTGACAAACTAATACTGTCTTATTATTATAATATATTGAGAAATAGAATTAAGAAGTATTTTCAGCTTGATGGTTGTCTTAGTTAGGGTTTTATTGTCTACACTATGACCAAGGTAACTCTTATATAGGAAAACATCTAATTAGGGCTGTTTTAAAACAGGTTCAGACGTTCAGTCCATTATCATCATGGTGGGAAGCATGGCAGCATCCAGGCTGACATGGTACTGGAAGGAGGTGAGATGAGAGTTCTACATCTTGATATGAAAGGCAGTAGCAGGAGATTATCTTCTGTAGGCAGCCAGTAGGGGGCTCTCTTCTGCACTGAGTAGAGAGTAAGCACTAGGAGTCCTCAAAGCCCACCCACACAGTGACATACTTCCTCCAACAAGGCCACACCTCCTAATAGTGTTAAGCATATTCAAACCATTACAATGATAATTTAATTTTTTTCTTTTATCTATCATCTGTACTGGCTGGTTGTATGTATCAATTCGACACAAGCTACAATCACCAGAGAGGAATGATCCTCAGCTGAGGAAATGCCTACATGAGATCCAGGTATAAGGCATCTTGTCAGGCAGTGATCGTTGGGGAAGGGTGGGTGCCATCCCTGGTCTGGTGGTCTTGGGTTCTATAAGAAAGTAGGCTGAGCAAGGCATATGAAACAAGCTAGTAAGTACACTCATCTATGGCCTCTGCTTGGGGAGGTGGAACATGGGGAGTTTGACTGCATTTATTCCATTCTGGCACATCCAAGCACTTCTGTGAGTGCAAGGAAGAGCAGAGAACAGAGTTGGGGGTCTGAGGGCTGGGGACAGCATCTAGCCTGAGGCCAGGGGGTTGGGAGGGGTGAGGGAGCTCTGACTTCTCTCACAGGCATGGTGGGGGTTGTGGCTAGGAGTGCAGAGAGGCCTTCTATGGAAGATTAGGCTGCGGCTCTGTAGGTGAAGGCCTTCTTCATAGCTCCACAGGGCAAATCTTGATAAAAAGAGACAGTCCATGTTTTTTTAAACAGTTTACTGTCATGGTGGAAAATGGATGCATAAAACCATACCCAGGGTGGGCCTGAGATTAAATACATTCTGCAGGGAGGAATGTCTGGAAAGGGAAGCTTATTGGCTAAGCCCTCTGGGCCTCTATGTACCTCATTAGCATGGAGAACTCTGTTTTGAACCTACATGACCATAGGACTCTTCTCTTTTATGTGAGAAGCATGGCACCTGTTCCAAGTCAGGAGTCTGGCAGGGAGCTTGGAGTCACCTAAGCCTCAGGTGTGTGGCCACTGAGTCTCTGGGTCTCGACCTGCTCTACCTTACCAAACTTCCTGGCATGGTTTTATGTCCCACAATAAATGTGGAACAGCATTGTGGAAGTGCAACCCAAACAATCTTGTTGCTCCCCAACTTGCTTTATGGTCATGGTGTTTTATTGCAACAAAAGAAACAAGGCACTATATCAGTCTGTCTGTCTGTCTTCTATTGTGTGTGTGTGTGTGTGTTTGTGTGTGTGTGTGTGTGTGTGTTTGTGTGTTTTGGTCAACCTGTCTCCCATCGCTCTACCTACCTTCCCATAACTCATATGCCACTTTTATTTCCAGCTTCATGTTCTCTCTTTTTAAACACAAGGACTGTACTCAGTGCTTCCAGTGTGTTCATGGGTGTGGGTTTTCCAGGGATAGTTGTTCATCTATCCTCATTGCTGCACTGTTCACAGTAGCCAAGAGATAGAAACAGTCTAGAGGATAGAGAAGTATTGTGGTGGTGACTTCAGCAGCAGCCTTTGTGATGCTGCAGATGTTTGCCCCTTGTCATTGTTTCCCCCAACCCCCAACCAGCACACTGCCACCCCAATTCTATAATCTTTAGCTATAGTGAGTTTTTGCTCTTTCAAATGCATCTTGTTCTTTGGCCTGGGATTTTCCTACTTATCCTCTACTTTTAGCATCTTGGTTTTCAATGTCAACTTTAGTGGCACATTCCTCAGGAAAGCCAATTTGTTTACAACAGTCTATTTGTCTTACTCTATGTTTCTGGTGCCCCCTTTATTTTCTTTAGACTAACATTATTCTAATCGCTTGTTAAACTGGCTCATGCTTCTAATCCTAGCACCTGGGAAGCTAAAGGAGGAGGGCTGTTTGAGGCCATGATAGCAAAGCAAACTGGACTACATAGTGAGTTACAGGCCAGCCTGTGGACAGGGTGACTCTCTGTCTCAAGGGAAACAAACAAACAAACAAAACAATTTGATTAGAATCTCTTACCTTGGGGCTATAGAAATACTTGAGTTGGTAAAGCTCTTGTGAATTCCAGGACCTTGATTCAAATCTCAGAACTATGTTTTTTTTATTTGTTTTTGTTTTTAACTTTTGTTTTTAGAGCAGAGCATGGTAGCAATAACTTATAGTCATAGACCTGGGAAGTCAGGAGACAAGTGGATTACTGACTAACCAGCCTAGCTTGTGTGTTGAGTTCCAGGCTACTGAGAGATGGTGTCTCAAGAGAAAGATGGGTGACTCCTGAGGAAGAACACTCAGGACTGACCTCTGGCATTTTATATGCACATGGAAACAGACACATTGATTTGCACCTGCAAAAATATATAAGTACACACATATATACATACAGTGGTCTCTTTTGTCTACTGAAGAATTAATTATGTAGCTTCAAACAACTTTGGCAGTGGGTATGTCTGCATTGACTATTGCATCTGATAGATAAGAGTCTCTCAACATATATTTCTTAAATTAATCCTTAGGAAGGGAGTAGGGAACAGTGTCTGGCATATTACAGTCAACTATAGTGACATCAGAGAGCCATTTTTTAGCAGATGTAGGAAGGGAAGCTGAAGGGGGTGGAAGGGACAGTATCGCCAGTGTCTAAAGCCTTCCAGTCTCTCCTGGATCTGAAACAGTGTAGACCTGGAGGGACAGCTAGCCTACTGTTTTCTGTCTTTTGTTTACTGCAGTTGAATATAATTTTGAGGAGTTTGAAATGCAGTTTTATATGTAGATAAACCTGTAACCTTGGACATAAGAAAGTACAACCCTATACTTTATGCCTTCATCCTTTAATTTCCTTGCTCTTCAGCATTGCAGTAATGGATCCACTGGGCTTTTATGAGTTCTAAAGTGGCAGGTTGGGTTGTAAAGTTCAAGAACTCCACCTATAATAAAGATCATATTGGAAAGGCTTGTGCGGTAGGCAGCCAGAGAAGGAGTAAGCTACAAGTGTTTGTTGCTACTCTGTTAGCACAAAGCAAGAAATTTTACTTTTGTGAGCCTAAATAGTAATAGGTTTTTAATATTTTGCATATATGAATAAAAAGTATAAAATTTCAAAAGTTTCAGTGAATTCCCCTTCACATATATCCATTTTTTACATTATATATTTGTTGTTTTATAAACTATGAACTCAGGGATAGATTTGAATAGGTTTTTTTTTTTGGTTATTTTCTGTATTTCATTTATTTGTGCTATGTCTTTGAGGAAATCTGAAGTTTTCCTTATTCTTACATTTAGATTGCAGAATTAAGAGCAAATAGGTGATGTTTTAGCCAACTTCTTATGAATTTACTATGTATGCGACCAGTACAGTTCAGTAGGTTGAGGCTGCTGAAGGTGGTACAGTTAGTTGAGGGGAAGACCTCCAGTTTTACCAGGACTCAGATTCAGACTTTCTGAATGAGGACGGTAAGATGGTCAGTGGACACACTGAGATTATTTAACTTTCTAGCTTTAGAGCCAGATAGCTGCACTGTTGTGCATAGAGGAGTTTAGTACTGCTCTTACCCAGTTACAGATGAACAATGTGGTGTGGATCTGTTAAACAATTTCTTTTAGCACCCCTTCCCCCTTTTGGAAAAAGTTTATCTAAAAGTCAACCAATGAAATAGATTCCTAATATAATGCTGAGACATATTGATACTCACCAAGCTCCCACTCTGCTGAAGGTAACATGTGAGTGTTCCTTCTGCTACTCCTTTAAACTCTTCTCATTATGGTTCTGTGCTTTGTGTGTTTGGGAAATAGCACAAGCTTTAATGTGCAAAGCTTGCTGCAAGGCACGATTCAACCCTAGATGATCTGTTTTTTTATATGAACCTCTAAGAGTTTATAATAGGAATACAAACACAAACCTAAACAACAGCATTCAACACAATCCAAACAACAAGGTCTACAGAGCCTGAGTAGCTCACGGGATCTAGAAGTGCACCCATTCAATAGATTTAGCATTTTCAGAGCTTTCTTGGGAGGGAGGCAATAGTTACAATTTTTTTTTGTTGTTGTTACGTAGACAATGTAGTCTAAAAGTTTTGTTCATATTGAGAAGCACCGTTTATTCCATATCAGATCTATAATTGTTATTTCAGGACATAAAAAAAGAGGTACCCTATTAGAGGTATAACAGAAATGCTACGCTGTGTGTGTGTGTGTATGAAAAAGATTTTTTTTAAATCATGAATTCAAGAGGACATCCATCATCAAAGCTTGAATATAGCTCCTTCATATTTGCTATAATTTATGAATGGACTATACTGTTAACATTAAATATTTGGGGAATATGTTATTACTAATAAAGACATATCACAAAGCCTTCAGTAGAAAAAATAGAAAACAACCTAGCAATTGTATGAACAGGTATCAGCTTTATAGATTCGAGGCTATTTTCTACTGAAAGACAAGGAAGAAATGGAGGCCTAGATGACAAGGATATTTACCGTCTTGGCAGGGCTACGAAGAGGAAGCAAGACCCTGAGCCTAGGAGCCAGAGAACTTGGCCTGTCATTTTATTGCCTCCAACTTTTAATTATGGAATTCAGGGAATTGCATAATTGAACTACAATGCATCTGTTTTTGTAAAATAAATATAACCTTTAGAGGGAGTGATTTAAGTGATTTAAGTATGTGGAACACCAGATTTTCATATCATGAAGTCAAACATGTCATCTACTTCTTTCCTACACAGGCTGGCTTATATTTACTGTGGTTCAGTGTCACGTAAGAGTCCTCCTTGATTCACTCCGTAGTACAAGACAAAGGCCTAAAGTCTCACTCTTTCTCTCGTGTCTTCAGTTTTCACATATAGCTGGCCATGAAATTCTACCAGCTTTCCTTCTTCTCTCAGTTCTGTACTGAATGCTTGGTGTGGAATCTGTTCACCTGCCACCTATGCTGGACATGGGCAGCAGTCTGCTCAGAAGTGGATCGGTAGCTTCAGTCTCAGCTCTTAACGGGCATTTTCATGGCTCATACCTGCTAGATACTGTTGTGAGCACATTATCAATATTACAACTCATTTAATCCTAGCAATTTCCCTGATCTGGTCATTTTTCCTATTTATCTAAGAAATTTTTTTCCTCTATCTCCTTTCTAAGCATTCTCCACCTGTGTTTGCTGATCCTTCACCCGTGCTCAGTAATCTAGTGACGCTGGTGCTTTGTGCAAGCCATGTGACTTGTGCTAGTCTCCATGCTAAGAGAATCTCTCATTTTTGTCTACCTGGTAAACACCATCTTTTGGTTCAGGATTGTGCAGAGCTCAGCCTGCTAAGCTGAAGTCCTGGTTTCCCTATTTCAGTGTCTCTTCGAGCCTAGGAACATGAGAGCCTTGATGCAAGGAGCTATATTTTGCTCTTAATATCATGTCTAACATGAAATGTGAATGTTCAGCAACTGATGTCAGAGGAGGAGCTTTGTAGATTGTTAGGGAACTGGATCTTCTTCTTAAGCCTCTTGTCTTAACTGTGACATTAAAATTGTGCAACACAATGCTAAAACCGTGATAGTGCTCACACTGCCCAGATATGAACTGATAACAAATATATTGCAACACCAAAAGCTTAGCACTTAGAGTACATTTGAGAGAAAGTGTGCTACCTCTGGCTATAGATATCTCTCAGTGTTCAAGTATAAAATGGAAGTTGGTCCTGAGTGTGTGGGACTATAATCAGTTTTTTAAACATTAAAAGCAGACCTTTCAGATGGCCTTTCCAGATGGCCTTTGCTGTTTATGTGCAGTGGTTAATGCATTAAAGATAACCTCACAGGGGCACAAAAATGCATCCTTGTTGAATTAAGCAATAAAGCCAGAAACTTCCCCCTTGGATTAGTTTGACAAAGAGCAAGCTCAAATCTGAATTTTCCACTTCTATCCCTGTGTTTCTGTCTGCAGTTTGTGGTTACTGGTTTATTCCCTCCCCCCGACTCTCTCTCTCTCTTTATGTCTGTCTGTCTTGTCTGTCTGTCTAATCTGTCCCTGTTGCCTCTCTGAAGTATCTGTATCTTTGTCTGTGCCTAACAAAGGGAAAGGAATAGGGATTTTTTTTAAAAATACAAATCATTAAGAGTTTACAGGAAAGAAGTTACTTTACTGACCCTAACTGACTTGGAATATCAGTCAAAATCCCCTAACAGATATTATCAACCTTTTTCTGGCTTTATGTATGACATATTTATTTTAAGTTGCTTCCAGCATGTTGTCTGCAAATGATTACCACATACCACATATATGTATGTATGTATATATGTATATTATTCTGTGTCAGAGGCAAGGAAGGGTATATGACTTAAGACAAAAGCTGTGTCTTTAGCTTATGTTTGTAAAGCTGATTGCATTACATCTGCTTACAGATGGAGCTGGGATATGGTTCCATTGTTCTCTTAGAGACAGGTTAAATTTAAACAGGCTGAGTACACAGTAGGATAGCGGGTTAAATACACAGTCTTAAGTGATTTCAAGATATATTATTAACTTGGATGTAGATCTGGACAAAGATTCAAGAGATCTTCACAACAACATCACCACAGTTATGAAGGCTGACATGCATTCTTCAACCCCCAGAAATGGCGTGGTTTATTTTACTGAAATTGTTGTATGTGATATGACATATTCTTTCACCAGTGGTGCCATTTCTATTTATTCTTCCAAGAGAAAGGTTCCAAAGGTCTTTAGGAAGGGTGCCTTTACAGATATAATATGTATAGAGAATATAAGATAACATCACATTTTTCTAGCATTTGAAGAATAGTACAATAAGTTGGACCTTGGAAGTTAGAAAAGAAATTGCTGATATAATTCTATTTGGACCTAAGAATTATCCAAATTCATGTGAAGAGTGCAGTATATTTGCTTATGACAGAGAAACACTGCGACTGGAAGATTGTCTATTCCTCTTCTTCTGTCTGCCCATCCATCCAGGAAGCTTATTACAGGACTTACTATAATTGTTTTTAATGGTTATGGAGGCTGAGAAGTCCCTTGCAGGTGATAAACCCATCAGTCACCATCAAGAGGGTTGTTTGAAAGCTGGAGAGCAGGGGGCTAGTTGTGTAATCATCTAAGCTCCATCTGTGAGCCGATGGATGTTCTTGTTCAAGAAGAAAGGAAGATGGACTTGACTAGCCAGAGGCTGATTTACCCATTCTTCACCATTTTTGTTCCATGTAGGCCCACAGTGGTTTTGAATGATGCTCATTCACATGGGAAGAGTGCATGTGTTTCATTCATTTTCTAGATTCAAATGCTAGTCTCTTATGGATGGACCTTTATAGATATACTGAAAAATAGTATTTGGTCATATATCTAGGTACCCTGTGGTCTAGTGGGAGATTAAGACAGCCTAGCACATGTTGCTGTAAGGAGAGGAAATATGAGGAAACTTGAGCATCTGGTCAAATAAATGGGCGCCGAATCAATGAGCATCTGGTCAAATAAATGGGCGCCGAATCAATGAATGCAAGGTCTATTGGATGCTCTGATTTTTCTAGTATTTTTAGAGTCAGAAATGAGCTGCACACATTGGCTAGGGGAGAGACCAGATCTTTACAGACCATTTTCAGTCCTGTGAAAAGTTTTGGTATTCTAAATTAACAATGTTAAAAATATTAAATAATAATTTCATATCCTCCTTTGAAAAGTATTTGGGCTGAGTTATTGTTTACCACTATAAAGGATTTGCATTCCCACAACACTCCATATCCCTTCCTGATTGATAAGAGACAGCATGGTTAGAATGTGGTTGCCTGTATTAGTAGACATTGACTTTTTAGGTACCTCTTCTACATGATGAATCACAAACTAGGTTGCACCCTAGAGCCTGAGACTCCTTATTATTTACAGGTAATACCCTACAATCTGAATTTTCTTGGTCAAGGGTCTCTTACATCCAATAAAGTTAAGTGTCACATGGGCCTCTCTTCTGAGGACAGCTGGCAATTCCAAACCTACTGTGTGCTTTGAAAGGTCAGTAACTCACTGACTTTTAACCTGTCTGTGCTGGGGCTGGATAGGTTCCAATACCTGAATGAGTTTGCCACCTATAGCACCTGAGCCTGCAGCAGCATTGCAGTAAGGAAGAAGGTGATTTTCAGTAAACATTTGTAAACAGGCAGGGTGAATGAGAACATTATACGTGCTTGGTATGAAACATCTCGAAGTGTGAGGTGAGCACAAAGCAGCAACCTTGTTTGTAGTACTGAGCTTTCTTCCAGACTTTAGCAGTATTTAGTTGGGGGGCTACTTCTGGAAATATTTTGGTGGCTATGGAGTGACTAGCATGTGACAACATTGTGACAAGGTGCAGAGGTGTCATCCTTGAGTGGCTTGGAGCTGGTAACATTTCATTGCAGGCCATTGTAGACTTTAGAATCTCTTGTGCCAGTCTGATTCCCAGTGGGACAGGACTTCTGACACCTTTGGGGATGACAGAGCAGAGAACTCACACCTCTGCTATTATTGCCACTTGACCTGTTCTCTTTTTTTTTTTTTAGTGGCTATGGTAAAATTCCTGTTGTAGGGCTTGTCAGAACTGACTTATAAGATGTCTGAGGTTTATTTTGTCTGCACTCCGTCCTACTATAGCAGGTCAGAATGTCAAACCAAGACAGTCTCCCTGACTAGGGTTGAAGGAGAAATTTAAAATGAATTTTAAGAACAGTACAAAAGTGAATATTATTTTCTCCCAGTCCAGAGGGAAGGATTGTGTCCTCCCGGTGCAAGTCCCAGTATGGTAAGTGTCTTGCAGCTTGGGTGTTTTTCTGTCTGTTGACATGGCTCTTTTTATCTCTTCCCTTTATTTTCTTCCTTCTTTATAATTATTTATAACATTCCTTATAAAATCACTAGAATGAGGTTTATTATATGTTTTATAAATATAATTAGAAATAAACGAGTAACTTTTCATGGATTCGAATAACTACAGATCATTGTTAGGTGGGCAGATTTGCTGGGATAAAAGTGGTAAGCAGGACCCAGAAAAAAGCTGAAGGCGATAGAGGGTGCTTACAAACTTTAGGTGTTCTGAAGTTGATAAAGGTAAGGCAAATAGTGTTAAACCAAATTGTGTTCTGAAATGTGTGCATTCTCTGAAAGTCACCAAATGCATATCTGTTCTGTGTCTCTCTCTGGTTGCAGTTTCTTATACCAGATAGGAGTTTTCAAAGTGTCTCATATCTACATGTTGAGGTAGTTAGGTCAACAAGCAGAGATGGCAATTACAGTTTCTCACTTACAAACTTATTATGATCTGATTTAAGAGAAAATGGATAGGTAAAATTCTAATATCAATCATTTCTAGTATATTTGTTGTGCAATAATGATGAAAGCAATGCTTAAAACATCCTCACTTCAGGGTCCTGGAATGTAATACTTTAAAAAGTACTGAACAATTTGGATGAAGTTCTCCAACAGTTTGAATGATAATGTTTGGGACTTTCACAAACCTCTAGGATTAAATACAGAAAATCAGATACCAAAATAACATACATTGCCCAAATCGAATTAACAGCAAAGAACTTTGTCTCATCATTATTTGATTATCATCACATATCAATAAATAAAGGAGCAGAAGACAATCTTCCTAAAAATTAAATACTAGAGAATTTTAAGGTCACTATACTTTAGTAAAAGCGAATAGGCAGATCATTTTTTAAACTATGCAATGCTCCTACGACTGACTTGGAGATGAATCAGCGCCACCAGCCAGAGATAGGTTACCAGCTTACTATGCTACAGTACTTTACAACATTTGAAAAAATTGTATTAATAATTCTGAGCCTGAGGTATTTTTGCATCTCAATAAGAAGTAGTTGCTTGTTTTTGATGTTTTTGCATATATAATACTTTTGTCTTATTACCAACTCATAGCATGGTCCTTTTAAAGGCCTTATAAATATTAGTTAAGTCAAGAGAAACCAGCAGTGTAATTTTCATTTGACACAGGAAGTAAATATCTGTGGTCACTTGTCAGACAGATTTTGTACTGCCTGCTGTATGAGAAACTATTCTAAAGTCTGAAATGTTTGATAAGACAGGAATTGGTGAAATATATATTTACAATTTTGTTTTGCTGAAAGCATTTAGTGCTCTTGCCTAAATTATCTGGAAGGTTTGGTAGAAGAAAAGTTAGGGGAGAATCTACTTTTTATTTATTTGTTAATTTTGTTATTATTATTATTATTTGCTTTCGGTAGCATCTCTGTTCTCGTCCCTCCCTTTATAGGGAAGCGTCAGAGCTTGTTCTGGGGGTACTTTGGGGTACGCCTGGTTTGCACATTGTTCTGGGGGTACTTTGGGTACACCTGGTTTGCACATTGTTCTGGGGGTACTTTGGGGTACGCCTGGTTTGCACATTGTTCTGGGGGTACTTTGGGGTATGCCTGGTTTGCACATTGTTCTGGGGGTACTTTGGGTACGCCTGGTTTGCACATTGTTCTGGGGGTACTTTGGGGTACGCCTGGTTTGCACATTTTCTGGGGGTACTTTGGGGTATGCCTGGTTTGCACATTGTTCTGGGGGTACTTTGGGGTATGCCTGGTTTGCACAGCCTCTAATACAGCTTCTTTGCTAGTGTCCTGGGCTTTTGAATTTTCTCCCATCTATCCTGAACAGGCTTTTTATATCCTTTCAAACTTGCTTGAAAAGTATGTGCTGGCATTTTTGTTGAGACTTAGCCTGCCTCTGGGGAAGGCTGAGTTTTGAAAAGGTCAATTAAAGGCTGACCTTTTCACCTCTGCTCCGTTTAGTGATATGATAAACAGACAGGGATGGGGCTGGAGACTTCAGTCCTATCTCTGCATCATGTGTTTTCATATGATGCTGTTATTAGATGATCCATGCTTAAGCTCTTTAGTTTGCTCTCTTCAGGCCATATGTCCTAAAGGCAGGCAACTCTTAAGTTCAACAGCATATTCCTAGACTCACTCAGGATCTCTCATGTAAGGCGTACAGCCCTGAGACCCTACAAGGGTTTCTTTTCTAATATCTGTATCAAAGGGGAACAATGTTTAATTCACACGTAGAAACTGGACTGTGAAGTTCTATTGTTGTAAAATGCGATGCTATTATGTAAAATGCATGCCTTGTTTGAGAAAGCCAGAAATTGTGTTTGATTTTAAACATCTGTTAACCCGGGTGGACAGTTAAAGACAGATCCCTGTGGCTGGTTGTAGGCCAGCCTAATCTACTTAAGGAATTCTAGGACAGTGAGAGACCCTATTTAAAGTAAAGATTGTCTTCTGAATTCTAAATGCATGCACATCTGCATGTACCCCCCCCCCACGTACACCTATTACATGTAAACACACAGAAATGTCCAAGACCAAAAATCTTTGTTTGAAAAGGGACATGTTTAACTCTTTGGTTCCTGCTTGTAATTTAAGAGGAAAGATGTCCTGACAGACACAGATGTAGCTTTTAGTTGTCTGCCAAGCAAGACATAAGAAGGAATGGCATAGATATACAACATGGTGATAGGAACGCTGTTGAATAAGCAATATGTAACTTAAAAATTGTAGCCATTACCCATGTAAAGATTGCCTATTTTATAAAATACCTACTGCCAATTTTTGTAGCAAAATGCATGTTTCTTCGCTGCCCAATCCTATCCCTTGAAGCAGCTCCTTTATCTCTTCTGCTAAATAGCCTCTGAGACCAGAGTACAATATTGGCTCATTCACTTGAACTTAACATGAAAGAGGAGGATGTCCAATGATATCCTATGAGTATTCTAGAAAAATGAGTCCTACTCCACACAAATTATGCTGCTTTTCTTGCCCACTGGATTTAGGATCCACTGGTCTTAACTTGTAAATAATGATCTTATAATGTTTTTGTACTTGATTATGAGACATAATTCCTTTCAGATTACCCACTTCAAATTACCGTGGAATGTTTTTATTAAGATGGACAGTATTAGAGATACTACTTTATCATTTGAAAGTTGGCACAAAGAACTGCAACTTAGGAAAACAAGCACCCCGACCCAGTGATTCATGTTGGTTTTCTGAGTGCTTGGGAGGTAAGAGAAAAAAATCAAGAGTTCAAGAAGCCTGTCTTAAAAAAAACCCCAAATATCCAAATGCAGAAAAGTGAAAACCCAAATCATTTGTGTTGTTCTCATAAAGAAGTATCAATGCCTATCAGGGTGAAACTTTCAGTTCTTTGAAAGAAATGCTTTGGAGGCAATGTGTTCATTTGGTGGGATCTAGTAGTCTGAGGCCTGCTGTTGTGCACACTGGCGCCCTCGTGTGGAATTCAGAGTGTATGGCTCAGGAAAAGTAAGGTTAAAAGGGTATCCTGAAGAGGGAAGGCAGTAGTTGAAATCACCATAGTAATTTTGCTTCTACACCATGCAGAAAAGATCTTCCAGGAGTTTTGATAACTAGATTTTTTCCCTTATTCTTTAAATCATGAGTTATCTTCTGGAAAAATATATTCTGTGTAGACGTATAAAATGTCATTTGGGGGCATTTGTCTTTACAGAGTCAATTACCAATTCCTCCCGAATGCCACCTGATGTTTCTGTAGTGTCCAATGTATTTTACTATCATCAAAATAAACAGATAGTAACCTTGATGTTGAAAGTGGTAGGGGTAAGTAGAAGGGATAAAATGGACCTGATCCTGGTAGCAGACCAGCACAGTCCTAAGGAATTTGCATAGAGCTTTTCACTTACTCGTGGCAGCATCTTGTGAAATTGATCCTGTTATTTCCATTTTATAGTGGGAAACCATGGGAGAATGGACATCGTTACTCAAGATCCCAGCCTGGTTAGGAGTTGGAGCCAGTGTTGGACTTTTGACTATATAACTGTTATTGGTCGGGATTCACTTTTCAAAAGCACTGTCTGGATTAGTAATTGTTCCTTTTCTGGCAAACTGATCATTAAGAATTTTGTTTTAAAATGAGGGAGACAGTCTGAAATGATTCCTTTTGCTGTATAGAACTTTGCTCCTCCTAGATGTATTGTGTGTGCATTTCAGCCATCCTTAGTCATGCTAAGCACTATAGCTTTCTCCTTATGATTGTGTCTTCTATGTTGAGTGGCTATTGGAATGCTGCAGTTTCCACAGATGTGGATAGTTATCTGATTCTTTGAACCAAGTTTATAGTCTTTTTTTTTTCTTTTTTTGTCTTTTCTTTGTAGGCATGAACTTTGCATGTGCTCTCTTATTCCTCTTGAATTCATTATTTTGGCTGGTGGCTTCACATTTCCATGAACTGAGTAAGAGCTGGTCTTTCTCTCAGCATCACCTCATGTGTCTCATTGCTCATTGTGTACCTCCTTTACCTTCTCAACATTTCAGAATGGAGTTTTCTTCATATTTGTGTAAACTCCCAAGTTCAGGTTTTCTTGTGTTGACCTCCTATCTGGTTTCTCTGCCTTCAGTTTTTCCTTTATATTAAAAGCAAAAGGGGGCTTACCAAAACTCCAAACAAATAAACTATATATTCTTGAAGGCAATTGAAAAACTATTCACTTATTTAATTTATGTGTGTGCCCCAGTGTATGTATGTGTACCACATTTGTGCAAGAACAAAGAAGAGCTAGAATTGAAGGCAGTGTGAGCTGCCAAGTATGTGCTTGGAATCAAAACAGCTCATCTGTACGAGCAACAAGTACTCTTAACTTCATTGACGTTGTTTTTTAGTTCCTTGATGGCAATATTTGCTATGTAATCAAAGACCCAAGAGAGATCAGGAATCCCACTTTGGGTTATGGGTGGATAACATATATAAAAGTAGTCAAAGGAGGCCTCATTGAAAAGGTAGCATTTGAAAAAAACTTGAAAGAGAAATCAGTCATGCTTTTTTTTTTTTGACATAAAAAACATTGTAGATAGAGAACAACCAGGGGAAAGCCCAGAAGCTAGCACAGTGATATATAAGAACAAGCTAGATGAGTAAGACTTCATATGGGTCTGAGTGGTGACCCAGAATCCTGACATCATCTCAGAATCATTTTGGGTCTTAAAAGGGAAATGTTAAGACCTTCCTTAAGGCCAGTAGACTGACAACTTCCTTGAGGGAGGCCTTGGCCTTTATCTTTTCTTAATGCTTCATATATATCATATCTACATGCTTCCTCGGACATCCCAAGGCTAATTCATTTAAGGTAGAACATCTTTTCTGTCAGAACATCCTGATCTTTGGATCATGGCTAGTGACAGATATGCCTTCCAAGTTGTGCTGGCATGAAAGGATAATGTTTCTACTCTCAAATTAGGACTCACATTAGCAAATCAGTCAGGTGTACCTGAAACAGTGGCCATTGCCACTTCTGCAGTAAAGTCTTCCCTGCAACACTGATGGTCTTCTATTTGGTCTCTTGCACTTTATTGTTTTAAAAATGCGAAAGGCTTACCATTTAAAATACAAATTGAGACTTAATTTTTTGGACTGTCTGTTGTATGTTTATGTCTGTGTACACAGGTAAGCATATGTGTGGAGACCAGAGGACATCTTGTTTTTATGAGACAGAACCCCCTCTAGCCTGGATATCACTAACTAGACTAAGATGGCTACCCAGTGATCCTCAGGGCACTATCTGTATCCACTTTTCAACACTGACACATCCTTTGTAGCTCACAGTAACTTTAACCATGAAGATCCCTGAAAATATGATGGGACTTTTTCTGTGAAGTTGCAGATTATCAGCACTGAAAGGGAGCAGTCCTTAAGATAGACTTTATAACGATATCTCCCAAGTACTGTGTTCACTGTTAGTTTAAAACATAGCCTAAAAATGCATTGTCAGCAGACTCCATTGCATGGACACCAGAACATCTCCTTACTCTAAGGTAGTGCAGCTCACCACACACCTAGCCATATGCAGTATGCTGCCATCTAAGAGGTCTTGAGCATCTCTCAAGTGTCATTGTATCAAGTGAATGGCAAGAATGGAAGCTCCTTGTTTCCACAGTTATTGTGCTGTGTTTCTTCTTGTGGCACAGCTTTTACAAAGCTGTATTTTCTGTGGCTGCTGTGATAAAACCTCAATGCTGAGAAGATGACTAACAATATTCTCTTTGACTCGCCATTTGAGAAATTGCCATTCTGACTGGAGTGAAGTGGAATCTCAGTGTTGTTTTGATTTGCATTTCCCTGATGATTAAGGATGTTGAACATTTTTTCAGGTGCTTCTCTGCCATTCGGTATTCCTCAGGTGAGAATTCTTTGTTCAGCTCTGAGCCCCATTTTTAAATGGGGTTATTTGATTTTCTGGAGTCCACCTTCTTGAGTTCTTTATATATATTGGATATTAGTCCCCTATCCAATTTGGGATAGGTAAAGATCCTTTCCCAATCTGTTGGTGGCCTTTTTGTCTTATTGACGGTGTCTTTTGCTTTGCAGAAGCTTTGCAATTTTATGAGGTCCCATTTATCGATTCTTGATCTTACAGCACAAGCCATTGCTGTTCTATTCAGGATTTTTCCCCTGTACCCATATCTTCGAGGCTTTTCCCTACTTTCTCCTCTATAAGTTTCAGTGTCTCTGGTTTTATGTGGAGTTCCTTAATCCACTTAGATTTGACCTTAGTACAAGGAGATAGAAATGGATCAATTCGCATTCTTCTACATGATAACCGCCAGTTGTGCCAGCACCATTTGTTGAAAATGCTGTCTTTTTTCCACTGGATGGTTTTAGCTCCCTTGTCAAAGATCAAGTGACCATAGGTGTGTGGATTCATCTCTGGGTCTTCAATTCTGTTCCATTGGTCTACTTGTCTGTCACTATACCAGTACCATGCAGTTTTGATCACAATTGCTCTGTAGTACAGTTTTAGCATAGTTGTCAACAAGTATATACAATTAATTAGTGGGTAATTTTTTTAACATTATTAACATTAAGTATATTTCAACTTAAATGTACCTTTTAAATAGCAATAAATTAAGTCCATTTAATGTTAGTACACTATTATTCAAAATTAAGCAGAATTGCTAAATATTTATTTATTTATTTATTTATTTATTGCTTAGAGTGTAACATAAAGTTTGTACTTAAGGTTCTATGAACTGGGAAAACTTGAGAGCTTTGAATCTATGGAACACCCTAATAATCCTCATTAGTTTCTGAATCTTCTCTTCATTCGCTCTGGTCCAGCGTGTTTTCACACATGCTGTAGCTTTTAGGCTTTAAACTGGTTGTTTTCTCTGCCTAGAATGTATTTCATTTTTTGTACTGGTATGGCTAGTTTTCTTCAAGTCTTGCTCAAATGTTGCTTGTTCAAATAGGCATCTTGTAACTACTTTCTATATGAATATTTCTACCTATAACCCAAATTGGGATTCCTGTTCTCATTTGATACTTCTGTTACTATAACAGATGTCACCTTCAAGTATATATGATTTATTTGTTCATATTTATTGTTTAGTTGTGTTGAGTTTTGATGATTGAAATATTCCAGGTACCACACATAAGAAAACCTTTCTGCGTATTGTTCCCTTTGCACTCTCTTCATGTATACAGGCCACATTCCAAGCTCTACGGACTGATCCCAGGGTGCCCTGGAGAAGTAAGAGCTTTCCAAGCCCTCCTGCTGCACCTTTAGAGTACCTGGGCTATGCCTCTTCCGTTGCAATGACTTCCATAACTCCTGATTCTCAGTTGCTGCTGCTGTCAGTTACATACAGTCTGTGTTCTCATCACTACACTAGGCTGCAATGACTCAATAGGAGGATGTAACATCTGTAGCAGTCTGCTCATCAGGTTCCTCCAATATCTTCTAAAGTCTGTTACCAACAATGACATGTGGCTTACACTTTTTAATTTATGACTGTGAAAAAAGTGACATCAGTGGGTGACAGATATATTACCTTTCATACATTGTCTAGCAAAGGCAAGTGAGAAGAACCCTCAGACAGTGGCTAGCAATGACTTCAGCTGTACTAGGACCACTTTGACATCTCCAGGTTCACAGAATAGGTAGGGACAGGGGCAAAAAATCAACAGGCTCAAAGCAGTGTTTTTGGTAGTAAGGAAAGTCATAAAACAAGAGTTTTAAGAGCATTGTGAAGTACATGCAAAATCATGAACCACAAACTGCCTCTGAGAAAGAAAAACGTCATGGTTGTTGACATCATTTGTTTCCCAGGCCTGCAGAGACAATACAGAATTCAGTCCTCATAGAAATATAAACAACAAATCACTCAGAACTGCCATCCACCCTCAATAATAACACCTCTAGTAATACTGTTCACCTGAGACAGTCTAACACTGGTTGGGCACTCACTGTTTGGTAGTCACTCAGCTAAGTGCTGCATACATGCCGTTCACTCAAGCAAGAGTCTTAGGAAAGGGGCCTAGGGGAATGTGTTTTATATGTAGGGAAGCTTGGGCTCTAGGACCCGTGAAGATGCTGTGTATCATAAGCGGTCGCTACTGCTAGCCATCTGGTGATATACATGTCCTCACTGATTCAAGAAAATATTTACCAAGTTTCTTATGATAGACAGGTAATGGTTCAGTTACTTGGAATATTTAACAAAATACAACCAAAGATAAACATGTGTCTTGAGGCTGTACTCTATAGATTCAAAGTTCTCAAATAAGGTAGAAAATATCTCTAAGAGTTGTTTCCTGCTTGTGTTGGGGCTTGTGGATCTTACCCTGGGATAAGAGTTTTTGTCTTGAGTAGGAGTTGGGTAAAGTAGTCATAATTCTAGTGGTGGTCGTCTGACTAGGAGAGAACAACAAAAATGTATGGAAAAAGGTTCCCACTTGTACCCAGAGGGCATTAGAGAAGACCCAGTTCATTGTAGGCAACTGAAAGTCTTGAGCAAACAACAGAAAAATAGAAATATGAAGTTACAAGAGCAAGTCAGTACAGACACAGAGGGTATCATTGTGAAACCAGTGGTAGGAACACCATTACTGCAGTGTGAAGATGCATTTTAGGAAACAGTGTTGCCGGATAAAATAATTTCCCAGTTAATCTTGAGTTTCAGATAAACAATGATTTAAAAAAAATTAATCTCTTAGTATTCGATAGAGATGCTAGAGATGTGTACATGAAACACTGTTTCATACTTACCTGAAACTTAAGATACCTGGGCATTTTGCTACTTTTATTTGGAAAATCTAATAATCTGTTAAAATACAAATGCTCTATGAAGGCATAGTGATCAGACTCCATGATCTGATCTGGATTGTTGAGAGTTGCCATAGTTACTTGGCTGTGGGAAATAAAGGCCCCATTGAAGCATTTCCTAGAATACAGGGGTGGGGACACTGAAGTAATTGGTAGAGATCTTACTATTATGAGATCGCGAAGACAAGAAGGGGAATAAAGCTGGAAAGGGAGACATTTAACTACTGAAACATCTAGTACTCAACAGACCAGAGGAACCCTGTTTGTGGATTTAGGAAAGAAGAATGAGGTGTTATCTCCCTTGAGGGACCATACCATCTGCTCTATCAAGGGTGAACAAGGCAGGGCTGCTTTGTCTTTTATTCCCATCCAACACAGTGGCTCGTGTGTGCTGGCTCTTGTTTTTATGGGGCTGTAAAAGCATTACAGAAACCCCAACAGTAAACAGGGTTGAGAATGTGAGGTCACAGTAACATGACCTCACAGTTAGTCAGGTCCTTGGAAGGCTGGGTAGATGAGTAGAGCTGGAGCTAAAGTGAAGAACAGGAAGGAGGAGCAGGCTCTGTAAGCTGTATGGCCCAGACATGTCTTAGCAGTTGTCATGGGTATTATAATGTGTCTCATCTATTGCTACTGGTAAGTGTGTATTAAGTCATCATGTTGTGATGGCTTGTGATGCTATTTGTTTATTGTTCTAAAAGAAGATTCAGAAAAGTCTAATTACAGAGACTCTAAAAGACATCTTTCCTGCCCTCATGAAGAAGACAAAGTGAGGTGAGCTAGGTTGGGCAAAAGGAAGAAGGAAGAAGCAGAAGTGTGACCAAAAAAAAAAAAAAAAGTGTGAGAAAAAACAGCCAGAGCTTTATTAGTAGTTTTTTCAATTTTGTAATTGGATTTGAACAAAATCAATCTGTTGGAATATGTCAAGTAATTAGAATCAGTTGCTTGCATGGAGTGATTAATTAAAAAAGAAAAGTCATGGACATGCTGAGAAATTAACAGTTATTAGTGATGTGCTGGTAAAGAAAATTCTTTTGGCATTTGTTTTTAGTACATTATTGTAATATGTAGGAAAACTTGCAGAAACATAATTCAAAAGAATGTGTATGTGTGTGTGTGCTCACACACATGTATGTGTATACATATATGTTTGTGCATGTGTGCCTATAACTTACTTGATTGTAACCAACATTGTTCTTGGGATATATAATTTACATTCTACTACTTATGTGGCTAAAATCTATTAATTTCCTTACTATGAAATTTCTAAGAGTTTATATAGGTATGCTCTAATTAATTAAATATAAAGGTTTTCAGAAAATGATTAGCAGTTTTAACTTTCTAGTTAGGTTCACGGTTAAAAAAATTGATAATCGTTTTTATGAAATGACCATTATAAGAAAGCACTTTGTTGTTATTGGTATGCATTTTCTTTTGGAAATTGAAGGTGACTTTTTATTTAAGAAACATTATCATGAATCCTGATTTGTATAGTCAATTTCTGATTAGCTCATTGTTTGCAATTGATAATGGTTTGTAATTTGACTTAAAGGTGAAAATAATTAGTATGGGTTTGGTCTTCTTCTATTTTGTACTCTGGAGGTCCCCTGTGGTCTCTACTAGGAGCAAGTTGACATGACTGGAATAAATTTTCACATAGGTGGATGGATGCAAAGGCAGTCTGACTTAATAGCTCAGGCCTATGTAGGTTCTATGTTGCAACTGGCTTTCAAAAAACTACGATATACCTTATTATTTGTGTTATCACAGTTACTCCAAAAGGATCATAAAATAAAATCTTGTCCTTAAGTATCTGTGTGACGACAGATTTTTCTCAAAATGCTTCATTCAAAACAAGAGGTTTGAACAACAGGTGGTTCTGAGAGTCCTGTTGTCATCTAAAAGCTAGCCATCAATTTGTAAAAAATGTCAATCACTGAATTTTATATTTTAGGAATTGTTTTTTTTTGGTAAAAAAATATTACTTGTGTTATGTAAAATGAATTTTTGAATATATTATGATTTACATTTTTATTTACCAATATGGTACATATTGATAGATAAAATTGATATTATAAAGGAACTTGGTACTCTCACAACTTAAAAATGTTAAGCCACTTTTTTAGGGCTTAGGCCAGAGATTCACAACCTATGTGTTATTACCCCTTAGGGGTGTTGAACAACCCTTTCCTAGGTCACCTAAGACCAACTGAAAACACAGATAGTTACATTACAATTCATAACAACCAAAATTAGAGCTAGGAAGTAGCAATGAACATAATTTTAATGTTAGGACCACCGCAACAAGAGAAACTGTTTTAAAGAGTTGCAGTATTAGTGGAATTGAGAACCACTGGCTGAGGCAATTATTTTTATAGTGTTTAAAAATATAGTACTAGAATAATTTTTGTCAAATATTTAAATAGAAAACAGTGTTATTGAAAATAATTTTATATCGTCGATTTTACATCGTCAAGATTATTTCATCCATTCTTTATTTTTGGCCATAAAAATTTTTTTTCTATTTTCTTTTATCTTTCTTTGTTTTTAAAGTAGGGACCGTTGCTTTGCTGAGGGGAAAACAACAGGAGTAGATGCTGGTTCTGAAATGGGGAGCACTGACATTCTGGAAAAGGAGACCACAGAAAGTCTCAGCAATGGGACCAACAGCAATGTGGAAGCAGCTAAAAGATTGGCCAAACGCTTGTATCATCTAGACAGATTCAAGAGATCGGACGTTGCAAAACATCTAGGCAAAAAGTATGTTCGTGAGTCTGGTATTTGGCTGAACTTTCTATCCTGTGCTTTTTTTCTTTTTTTTTTTTCCTTTTTAAAATACTTGTCAGTTCAATAAACTCTACTCTGTTTCCTTACAGCAATGAATTTAGCAAGCTAGTTGCAGAGGAGTATCTGAAGTTTTTTGATTTCACGGGGATGACGCTGGATCAGTCTCTCAGGTATGATGGAACATTACTTCTGTTCTTCATCACCTCCAAGTCATGACCTCCTAGCGGAGGAAGCAGTATCTTCTGGTTAGAGTCCGACTTTTCACCCCAATTCCATTTGCTTTGTGAGTTTGAATGATAATCCGGATCCTAAACAAAGAATAGGAAAAATGCCACGAGTATAATAACAGAGAGTAGGAAACCATGAAATAAGCATGAACTGATACCCAGCATGTAGTAGGAAGGTGGGGTCCACACAGCATGCTGAGGGATGGCCTGAAAGCAAGTCTGGCTCTTTTGAGGGTTGCCTTTTAATTTTCTATTACAGTAAAACACTGGGGAGCTTGTTAGGTAAGATGGTCTCAGAGTTCCTGTATGTTGTAATTTACAACAGGATTTCCTTCTCTTCTTACTGAGCTCATACTCTGCTGGATAGAGTGAGCACTGTTGCCTCACCCACTAGCAATCCACATTTTATGTATTGCGAATACTACCGCAGTCAACGTGGGCACCTACATTCCTCCTTGAGACCCTACTTTTAGTTCTGTTGAATAAGTTCTGTTGTCAGTTAAAAAGATTATCGTTTACTGACTATGAAATTAGAGGACTCTGTCCCTGAAGTATTTAGTTAACGTAGTAAATACAAAATATCTTCAGATGACATTTTGTTATTAAACTCTTGAATGGGATAAAAATAATGAGTAGAATCTAAAGGGTGCATCTGTGAAACAGATTGCTGTGTCTACTTTAGGCTGAGTGTTTCAAATGAAGGCAAACCAATACTCACTTTCAACACTTGAGTTATGGAACAGAGCACCTGGTGAGCATTTAATCTTAGGAACCTCAAAGCATTCTGATCATCTAGTATCATCCTTTAGTTTTATACTCAGATAACAACAACCTGGCTCTGAAGTGACGGTGGTCGTATTAGAACAGTGTGCAGGGTGTTCTTGCTAGGTAATGAAAACATCTAAGATGAAGGAATGGTTTAAATCTTTGCTCTGGGCTGTTATGTGTTCTTTCAAAAGTTACAAAAAATAGTGATTAGTGTGCTTTACAATAATAAAGTACAAATCTCTAGTAAGAAAGGAAACAAGATTTTCATAAAAATAAAGTTTATTACAAAAAATTTTATGGTAGTAAGAATTCCTAAAAAAATTAAATGATTTTTGTATGTAACCTATTGCTTGATATAAGGAATAGCTTAAGGTTTTATTTCCCAATTTCCTTCTCATGTATCTATCAATGATGTTGTGAGAATAGGCAAAATAAATTAACACAAGTCGGCTGTGTATGAAGCAGTGCACCTGCCATTTTAGAAGTCCGCATGTGGAGATTACCTGACTTAAGAACCCTGATATGTGGGATTGTAACACATAGCTCCTATGATTATACATTGAGTCATTAATGTTTCTTTTTTTAACTTTTTGATTGATCTTTTAAGATCAACTATTTGACAATTGCCATTGGAAATCACCTGTGGTACTCAGGCTTTCTTAGTCTATTAGCCTTTCTGTTCTCACCCTGACATACTTCATAGATTATTAATGTGTGTGTGTGTGAGTGAGTGTATATGTCTGTGTGTATATAGGTATAGTATGTGAAGTGTTTGGGTAAATACAGGTATGCATGTGCTACAGCAAACATGGAGATTAGAGGACAGTTTTGATACTTCTTGGTTTCCACATTGTTTTTGAGGCAGGCCTCTATTTTTGTTTCACTTGCTATGTTGAGTCCTCCAGATAGGTGGCCTGTGAACTTCTGAGTAATTCTTCTGTCTTGAACTCACTTCTCCGCAGTAGTTCTGGGAGTGTAGGTGCTTCCTACCAAATCCCGCTTCTCACGGGAAATCTGCACTCTGGTCCTCAGGCTTGAGTGGCCAGCTTTGACCTGTGGAGACATCACGCCTCTGCACAATGCTGAGACACCACGCCTCTGCACAACATTTTTTATTGCATTTAAATATCAATTTGCTTATTGAGTAACCACCTAGTGAATTTTTTAGGTAATAGGGAGAAATGATTTAGGGTGTTGTATAATTAATTCTTTACATTTCTCTAAGTTAATTGTCAAATATAACAATGTAAATGTCTTAAACATTTCTCTCCTTTATTATTCTTTCTCAGGTATTTTTTAAAAGCATTTTCTCTTGTGGGAGAAACCCAGGAGCGTGAGAGAGTATTAATACATTTTTCCAATAGATATTTTTCTTGTAATCCAGACACTATCACCTCAAAAGGTAATCTAATGGAAAGCTTGCAATTTTATTTGTGGTTATTCTCCTTATCCTAAAAATTGTATTTTATTATAAAAAATAAGTTATATTTAATTTACCTCCTTCTCATTTGTTTATGTAAATGCAAGTTGAAATCATTAGTTTCATTTCCTGATATTTCCCTTTCATTTTGGTTTTTCACATCTTTTTAGGGAAGGTTTAATGACAACATGATATTTTTGTTTTCATAATTATTTTTATTCTTTTTAAAATTCATAGTATAACAATGTACTTTATTTTTGTTGTCTTTCTATGCTCAGCTTTGCCCACTCAGGGATTTTGTGTGCAAAGCAGTTTGTAATACAGTATTGGTCTTTTTACTTCTTATATTGCTATTCCTATAGTTCTTAAAATCCATGTGTGTTTAGCTCAGTGATATGTCTTATATATTTATATATCTCATTGGAGCTTTGATGAATCTTCAGTGCTCTTGTTTTGATATTAATCAAAATCTTTATAGCTGCCTTTCACTTGTTGCTTTAATGAAATAAGAGTTTGTTTGCAGCACTGTTTTTACAGTGTAAAGTAATATTTAACTCTTCTCAGCATCAGTTCTACCCAAAAGGAGAGTCTGGTTCCATTTAAAATGCTGTAGTCATGAATAATCTCAAGTTTTAAGAGAAGCATATTTACGTTTAAGTGGGAAGTTTCTCAAAACTGTATGATAATTCTGGAGTAAATTTCTAGGATGGACAAGGAATAGAGACGGCCAGTTAGCAATGTCCCTGTTCAGTCCACTCCCTCAGGCTGCAGCTAGTGGTCATCAATATCACATCCTTGTGTGTAAACTGGTACTACTTGGACCATTTATATCACAAGGTCAGCACCAACTAGAGAAGCTAGGGAATGGAAGAGGGTTGTTTCCATTATACTTGCAGGCATAGGAAGATGTTAGCATGCTTGCATGCAGTGAGGCCTGTGGGGGGTGTCTGTACATCCTTCTCCATGGGGGGGGGTTTGAATGCTGGCCACTGCCTTTTACAGTAATCCCAGGCGTTAGTTTTGAATGTATGAGAAGCAAATGGAATGAATAAATATGCTTTTAGGCATATAAATGACATAGAAGGGAAACCACCTACTAAAGTAAAAGCGTTGGTTTTGAAAGCAAGCTGTCTTTCCCGTACGTTTGGCATACGTTAATACGGTTTTCACTTTATCTAGAACTATTTTCATTTGTTTGTTATTCTTGGGTTAAGTATTAGTAAAGAGAAAAGCTAACTCTGATATTTGTAGATAAGATGTTTAGCTATGTATACTTTTTATTTTACTGTGTAAAGTAAGATGAAAATGAAAATTCCATTTAAGTATGAAATGTTATTTCAGGCTTTGACCACATTTTTCCTGAACATTTAATTTTTAATCCTCCCAGAACATTTCAGTGTTTTACTTCTTGCTTCATCTATAACATACCGGGGCAAAAACCTCTTTTCAAAATGTGGCCTTTAAATAGTATTGCAAAAATATGGCTTTTATCTGGATATTTTAAATATTAAATGATTTATTTTCAGTTTGATACCATAAGCTACAGAAAATTGAGAAAATATAGATCAAAAGAAATGTTTTGTGACCCAGATACTTTGATGGATTCTTCTAGAAATATTTACATTCAATGGAATCCTAGTGCACACAGTATATGTCTCATCTTGATTATCAAGCATCTCTCCACTTTAGCCTATGCTCCTGTATAACATTCCTAATGTCCTCAATATTATAGTTCTGTTTCTGGAGAGTCATTGATGTCCCATAATGAGCAATGTTTGTCTCTGTGTTTTTGTATTTATGTAGATCCTCAATTGTTTCCTTAGTGTAAAGCCCCAGCCGAGTTTCTGTGTTAAAGGATACTGCTTCAGTCTTTGTACATAGAATGCCAAATTGCTCATCAGAGAGCTGGTACTGATTTATCAATAGAAGAGTTCAACTTTGCACATTGGAAGTTTATAATTTAACTCATTCATTTATGCTTTCTAAACAAAGTTCTGTCTAGTACAGCCCTGTGTTTTTAAGGCCTTTGTATGTGCTGTGTTAACAGTAGGCCCTTTTCTTGCAGATGGAGTTCATTGCCTCACCTGTGCTATGATGCTGCTCAACACAGATCTGCATGGCCATGTAAGTGTGTGCCTATGATGCTGTCTCTCCCGAGCTGCAGCATCACAGCTTTGTGCTTATACACATTTTCCTCTGCTCCCCCTTGCCTTATTCTATAGAGCATCCTCATAGCAAGTAGATCGATGTAATACATTGTCTCAAGAGGAACACCCCATTCATCACACATGGGATGCACAAAGAGGAATTTAAACACCCAACTGTTTTTTCATAGGTGCCTAGAATGGTTTTAATGTGTGTATTCTGTATTATCTTTCTCCACCAGATGGCAGACAGAAGTTTTACTTGTTTGAGGTTTTGTTTTGTCATCTCTTAGCTAGCTATTCTAGTGGTTGATACATAATGTTGGAAGGATAATGTCAGATATTGGCATTTAAGTTTTAATAGGTAAAACAATTTAGTCTTTTCTGAATTCTTCAACTCACCTGTTTTGTTAACTAGCTAAAATATCAAATAAAATCCATCACAAAACTAACCATCTCATCACCTGTTTAAAATAAAGTATATACTTCATAAATTTATAATTTATAAACCTGTAATAGAAACAATTTTTATCATTTTAATTATCACCTTCACCTTTGAGAAAATGAGAATATTTTAAGTAAGTATAAACTAATCTATATTTATTTATAACAAAGTTCTAGTTTCATGTGTTTTTGAGGGAAAAAGTCAAGCTTTTATGTAATTGAATAGATCAGCCCTTGACATAATATATTTTACTTGTGATTGTAGAAGCTATGTGAAATGACTACTATACAGCAACTATGTTTCAGTTTTCCAGGAGTTCACACAGTTCTCTTGATACTACAGAGCTCCTCTGTAAAGAAGCTAGTGTCCAGCTCTGTGGGACCTCTAAGCTTAACTAGCTATTATCAGAGGTCTAGGGTGGAGAAAGGGTTCCCCCAGCAGCCAAGAGAAGGGGAAATTAAATAATAGATTATACTGCTAATATAATGTTAACAAATCTAAAAGTACTCAGAAATTCCCTTTTGCAATTTTTGAAATATGATTTATAATAATTTGGTGGACTAGAGACAGGTAGCAAGTGTCCAGAAATCATACCCACCAAGAGTCTAGAACTTTCATGAAGATTTCTTGGATAATAGTGTAATAACATCACACAGAAGTGAAGGTATTGCAGTTCCCTAAGTGAGCATCTTGAAGTGTTTGAATCCAGCATTTCTCCGTGTGGCTAAGTGGAAGACCAGGCAATAGGTTGTCTGCTCCCTTCCTATGGACAGACAGGTACCTTCTATTTTTTGTTAAAAATGGTCATTTCAAAGATAGATGTGCCCATGTAGCATTGACCTATCCAGTGGTGTTCAGCATAAAGAAGTCTCTTCATATAGGTGTTTTTGAAGTTCCATCAGCATAAAATGGTTGTGTATTTATCATCTTTTAAGAAATGTCTGATAATGGAAAAATGTACTAATATTTCATTCTTATTGATACATGTTGAGGTTATCAAACAATGTCTGAAAAAGTTGTTAATTTTGAGAGATTTATGTCTATTAAGTCCTGGATTGCTTTAAAGTAGCTAGTAATGTTTTAATAATACTTTGAGTTAAGCATACATCTTACTGCTCATAATAATTTGAAATAAAGCAGCAAGTATGGATGTGAGGTCTAATTTTTATTCAAATCACCTGCTGTTGTTGAATGCAGACACACTGTGGATATCTTGGTCTGTCACCATAGCTGCAGGATCATGAGGGCTAGACCCTCTGTCTAAGCTCAGCTTCAGACCTCTTGAGGAATGAAGGCAATCCAATAACGCAGCGTGTACTGGTCATGCGGCACACTCTTGGAATCTCAGGAGTTGGGAAACTGAGGTAGGAGCATTGAGAGTTTGAGGCCAGCAAGGGCTACATAGAGGTGCACTGCTAAGCAAAGAGAAGCAAGCAAACAAATAATTACATTCCTTTGACACCTGGAATGAAAGATATCTTAATGTTGCCTTTAGTTATCCCAAATGCAGATAATTAGCAGTTGTCTAAAGTAGCAAGTAATTGATATTAAAAGAGGAAATTGTAACTACAGTAACTTTCTCTAGATCACTACCTGGATTGTAGTGATTTTCGGTGGTAGGTAGTTTTCAGCCTTGGTGGAGTGTGAAAAAGTCTGTATTGTATGTTTAGGGTTGTCAAGTGTTCAGGCTTTGTGTTATAGTTTTCTCTATTATGCAGTGCATACTAGTATAAATCTGTGGAGTGTATAGTTGCTATCATAAGAACTAACCATCTGAAAATGTGTTTTTTTTTCCTTATTTTTCCCTCTGGATACATTTTAAAAATAAACTTTCCTTCTAGGTGGTAAGTGTCCATAATTGTGGATGTAGATTCTCTTGCATCATAATTGCCTGATCTATTCTAGTCTGTGTGTGACTGGTTAGCATGGCCATTCTGAGGCTGAATCATTCAGAAGATGAGTGAGTTCTTTCTAGTGTTTGCTTCATCCTTTTCCTTACTGCTACGCTGCATAGGCCATCACCATCTCCCACCTGCTCCAGTGCCAGAGTAACCCTGTGGGGGAAACTAATGAGCCATTTCCCTTCTCTTCTCTACCATTGTGCTCTAACAACAACACAGCAGCATGACTTCCTAAGAAATGCTAAAACCAGCTTGTCCTCATGCTTTCTACAAGGAAGGGCTAACTGGGAAGATTAACTGATTTGAGCTTTTTTGTTTTTGTTTTTTGTTTTGTTTTTGGCCTGGTTTTGTGAGTCTGTCCTGCAAATAATGATGCTCTGCAAATGCATTGGTGTGGACCCTTCTTCATCCTGCTGTTTTCACTAATAAGGTGATGGAACGAATACTAATAGAACAACCTGTAGTAGGCAGCTCCTCATTACATGCAGCAACACTTTTCTGTCACCAAATACCACAATACCAAATACCAATAGTCTTATTATATGTTTTAAGTTTTGTACCATTTGAGCAGGCATTAGCAATGAGGAAGATGTGTTTAGTCAGTGCTTCTGTATCATTGGTGACTAGGCTGGTTACCATTAATCAGATTTAACTGAAGGCATGTTTAGCAGGTAACCAAGAAGCAATTGTAGAAAAACGTCATCAAGCTTTTCAAAATTCACAGAGTTACAGTTAAGCTCCATTAAATAGGCTAAGAAAAAACATGACGTATCTATTGGTCCAGACACATCCAGTGTTGTTCTTTACTCTCGGCTGTAAGTATAATGAACAGTTGGTCATTATGTCAGCTACAGTATCTTGTTTATACTCATTTTTGAGTATTCTTGTAGATTATGTAAATACCTTGCAGTTGTGATAACATGGCTGACTTGTTCAGCAATCCCTTTTTTAATGTTTAATTATCTGCAACAAACACACATACATATGTACACACACAAAATTTATATATGCCTGAATTATAGTACTAAGTACTAAATATGCTAAAATCGCTTGGAATATGGAAATAGGATTGACATTTTTTTGTAGACTTTATTGGAGATACTATTATATATATATCCGAAAGAGAAGAAAAAATTTGTATTAATAATTTTATTTGTTTACATTTTAAATGATATCCTCCTTCCAGGTTTCCCCTCTGCAAACCACCCATCCCATCCCCCTCCCCTTTGCTTCTGTGAGGGTGCTTCTCTACCCACTCACTGACTCCAACTTCACCCCTCTAGCATCCCCTCATGCTGGGGCATGGAGCCTCTACAGGCCCAAGGGCCTCCCCTCCCATTGATGCCAGATAAGACTATTTGTTGCCTATGTGTAGCTGGAGCTGGAGGAGAATAAATTTTATTATTTCTGTTTGGACAGAGTTTAAGATGAATTCTGTTGTCTCTGAGTATCTAGTTCTCCTCTATTTGAAGCATATTTGGCCTCCTGCACACCTTCCCCTGCCAGCCAGCTCAATCATTGCCTGGTCTGAAGACAGGTGGCAGGGGCAGGAGAGTAGGTAGGACTGGTATTCTCATGGTGATAGGGATGGTGACTGGGGACAGGAACTTAAACACAGAAGTGACTGGCAGTGAAGAATGAGCTAATGTGAACCCTGTTGACCAAATCCACAGCTAGCAAATCTCAAGACGTATGCAACCCAGTGTCTGTCCAAACTCAAGACATGATTAGAGTCTGTGGCAAGGAAGTTACTTAGATCAATTTGTGACAGGAACTTACTATTTACTACCGTTGTCTGTGATTCTCTGCTGCAACTCTTTGCAGCACTGCTCAGTGTTCCTCAGCGTTGGTAGATCCACTTCTGCCTTCCTTGGTTCTCATTCAGATCCCTTGCATTCTACTGAGTGTTCTTGTGGTCACAGTTTAACTGAGGCATAATCTTACTTGTGTTTCCTATTAACATATGAATTAAACACGGGGCACAACCTGGTAAATGTACCGTGTTGCTTGAAAAAGAAAGAACTAACAGATTAATCTTAAAATCTAGGACGAGTTCCTTCACAGCAGTGAGTTTCTTTCGCAGTCTGTAAAATGAGTTCTTGGATGGACTTTGTAGGAATTCAAATGGTTTGTTTGCAGTACGGGAAGACAGCTATAAAGCTTTTAGTTAAGACAATAGATTTTATTTTATTGTGCTGTTTTTCCTTCATTCTTGAAAACTCACATGTGTACAATGAAATTATGATTATATCCATACCCAATTTCCCACCTCTAACTTTCTCAGTATCCTCCCAACATCCCCCTCCCAACTTCATGTCTTCCTTTTATGTTGTTGATAACCCACAAGTCTAATTAATGCTGCCCATATGTATGCAAATGGGTGTGTGTCACTCACTAGTGCATGAGAAATGCTCATAAAAACAATTCTCCACTTCCCAGCAGTTCTGCATGCTGAGGCTTTAACACCCCTCCATAACGTTCATAAACCATCCCAAGTTACGAGTCTAGGGAAGGGTATTAGCTGTGATTGTCATTTCTGCTACATCAACCCTTTCCATATGGTCTCTTCTCCCTTATGGCAGTGGTTCTCAACCTTCCTCATGCCGTGACCCTTTAATAATCCTCATCTTGTAGTGACCTCCCAAGCATAAAATTATTTTGTTGGTACTTCATAGCTGTAATTTTGTTACTGTTATGAATTATAATGTGTATGTATATATATATATATATATATATATATATATATATATATATATATATATATATGATGATATGAGACCCCTCCACAGGTTGAGAACTGATAGCTTATGGTGTTAAGCCTTTTCTCTTGATTAGAGTTCGCAGCCGTCTTACCAGTCTCTCATCATGTGGAACTTCTCACCAATACTGAAAGGCCACAGAAGACCAGTATGCTCGGATCTAAACGTGTTGAGGATTTCTAGTTGAGTTGTTTTCACCATTATTATGTTTTCAAAATATCAGCTAATTACCAAAAAGAGAGTCTATGGACTAGACTGAGAATCCAGCCTTCAGCTGTGGAATGTTTTTACAGAAAAAATGTCATGGTTTGAAATTTTTTAATTTTAGAATGACATTTAGAATGCAGTGCCACTGACTATCATATTGGCCACTGTGTAAATTTTAGTAGGAATGAATTTGCAAGAGTGTTAGAGTTTAATTATGCACCAGTCAAGTTCATTCAATTCTGTGACCTGTGAAAATGAAACCTTTTCTATTCCTCTATCTGCTTCTTCACTTCTGTTTATTTATATTTGTTTTCCCCTGTTTGAGAACAGGTTAACATGAATAAAATATGGCACAGTCATCTCTGGAGTCAGTGGGCTCATTTTGTGGTCTTATAGGAGCTATCTAATAGATTAATCATTAATTATTAATCAGTGCTTTCCTTTGTGAGCTTTTACACTGTGGAAGAAGGAAGACAGGTGAATATCATTTAAGGAAGGGGCTCCCTCCCTCCCTCCTCCCCTCCCTCCCTCCCTCCCTTTCTTCCTTCCTTCCATGCCTTGGAGAGGATAATAAGAATGAAGAAAGTGATTGAAAGCCCAATGGATCTCTGCACTCCATGCATTAACTTATTTCCTCCTATGACAGCCAAGTTAAAATGAAAATTAAATATTTGTGTTTTGACAGAGTTCAATGTGTCTTACTTTCTCAAAATTAAAAATAAACACATAGTGTTCTAATCATATTTTGGTAGAATTTATACTTTGGGAATTTCTCAAACTTAGAGTGTATTTAGACTCTTAAAATCTTTGAAGACCCAAACAGACTTTTTTAAAATTTGTTTTGTGTGTGTGTGTTTTACTACATACTACATTATGGGTTGAATCTAATGAAACTTTAATGTCATCATTTGATCATTAAAGACCACTAAATGAAAAACATAGTTTTTATAATCATGAATTATACTTTACATTCTGAGAAAATTTATTGGAAATAGTGGCATTTACATTTTTGTGGTTCCTTTTACTATTGAACTAATAGAGGATAGCTAGATTTTTGTGTTTGCTTTTACACTTAATCTGTTGCAATATGTCAAAAGTTATATAGCGCCAAATTCCTTAGTGACCACTTGTGAGAGACTGTGAGTGAAACAGTAAATGCTTTTAGTATTAGAACAGTACAGGTTAGAGCTTATTAAAGCCTGGGACAATGACCCCAGCACTCAAAACTCATATAGTACTTGATGTCTTTTACCACATTCAGTGGCAATATAGTACAGGAAAGGTGCAGAAAACCCCACCAAGATCGTGTCTTTCCTTAATGTTGGATTTTCCTTTTATTTTCTTAATGGTTTTTGAGACAGGGTTTCTATGTGTAACACTGGCTATACTGGAACTTACTCTGTAGAACAGGATGGCCTCGAACTCTGCCTGCCTCTACCTACCAGATGGTGGGATTTAAAAGAGGTGTGTGTCACCACCATGTGGTTGGATTATCAACCTCTTAAATCTGTGATTGTAGTTTCTGAAAGAAGATACTTATATTGCAGACGCCTGCTTTTAAAAAAATGTGTCTATTTTGAGATTATAATTTAATTATATTCACCCCTTCACTTTCCTTCCTTCAAATCCTCACATACTTCCCCCCACTCCCCTTCAAATCCATGGCCTCTTTTTAAATGATTTGTTTCTGTGTGCATATAAGTATTTATATTACTAGTGAATCATTATGTTACTTTATACCTGTGATAGGGGAAATAGGACCTGGGAGCTCCACAGAGAAGGGCAGGGAGGTAAATACAGAAGAAAGCTGGAAGCAGTAAGGCAGAACAGTGGGATCCAAGGGGTCTCATGGGGGAACTGGTGAGGGAACCGCCTAGGGAAGGGAGGGGGGTAAGCACAGGAGCAGGAGGAAGGGGATAGATAGCAACATCGATAACTCAAAAGGCAGACATCATTATTTCTTTAGAAAACACCGTGGCACATAATTAAGTCTATACTTAAGTATATATAGTTTTAAGGAACTTTCTCATCTAGGCTAATAGTACACCCTGAAAAGCTAAAGGAAAAAACCCAGTACCAGACATGAGAAGTCCTCTTTGAATTTTTGGCCAGGGTGCTTTGAAATTGCAATGGCTTCTGCTTTGCCCTCCAGTGGTGCATCTAAAAAGATGGACACCTGAGGGCAGCATAACCTAATTCCACTTCCATGAGCGGCAAACAAGCAAAACCAGAGCTTTATAGCAGTGCTACTTCACCGAAGTAATTACCAAGTCAGTAGTATACTTTTCCTCGTTTGTTGTAACATGTTGGCGGAGGTGGAATTGTGTGGGAGGGTATGCCGGCTGTGTTCTAATAGCTCAAGATTTATGAGGCTGGGTTGTACCCGTAGACAATGAGAGCTGTTAGTTTCTCCGAAAGCACACTTTCCACAAAGCTCCAGTTCTTAACACTATTAAACTTAATTCCATGGTCATTCTACTTAATTCTTCAACCCCTAACTTGGAATCTACTCTGTGGTCCACTTTCATGGGCTCTACTGGTCCCTCTAGATCAGAGAATACTAGATTATAGTTGAAACTTGATAGAAGGCTCCATAGTTTTTGTCAGGAGCAGTATGCTTTTTTTTGCTAAGTTTTTGTTTTGTTTTGTTTGTTTAGTTAGAGCTTGCGTTAGCATTGTGAGCAAAAGTCTCTGTTTCCCACATTTTCATGCATTATAGCACAAGTTTGTAGCTCTTTTTCTAATGGAGTAGAGGAAAATCTATGAAGTAAGGGAAAACCTGAAATTGCTATTAGATCTTCTAGGATTTTTCATCTATTTCAATGCTAACTTATGTTAGACTACAGGTGAGCAAAATAGTAATTACAGGCAAAAATTCATCTCGTGTATGTGTGTGTGTAAAGTTTTATTGGGACACATTCACAGCTACTTTTAAAATCTTTACATAGTGATGACAGTGTTGAGCAGTTGTTATTGAGAACATATGGCCTGCAAAGCCTGAAATATTAGCTGCCTGGTTCTTTATAGAAATTTTTAGAATTTGTGTGTTTAAGATTTCTGTAAGGGAAAGGATCAATAAGATAAAAAGCCAACCAACAGATTGGGAAAAGAACTTTACCAATCCTAAATCTGATAGGGGGCTAATATCCAATAGATACAGAGAACTCAAGAAGTTAGACTACAGAAAACCAAATAACCCTATTAAAAATGGGGTTCAGAGCTAAACAAAGAATTCTCAAAATGGAGGAATACCAAATGGCTGAGAAGCACCTGAAAAAATGTTCAACATCCTTAATCATCAGGGAAATGCAAATCAAGACAACCCTGAGATTCCACCTCACACCAGTCAGAATGGCTAAGATCAAAAATTCAGGTGACAGCAGTTGCTGGCGAGGATGTGGAGAAAGAAGAACACTCCTCCATTGCTGGTGGGATTGCAAGCTGGTACAACCACTCAGGAAATCAGATTGGTGGTTCCTCAGAAAACTGGACATAGTACTACTGGAAGATCCAGCAATTCCTCTTCTGGGAATATACCCAGAAGATGCTCCAACTTGTAATAAGGACACATGCTTCACTATGTTCATAGCAGCCTTATTTATAATAGCCAGAAGCTGGAAAGAACCCAGATGTCCCTCAACAGAGGAATGAATACAGAAAATGTAGTACATTTGCACAATGAAGTACTATGCAGCCATTGAAAACAATGAATTTACGAAATTCTTGGGCAAATGGATAGATCTGGAGGATATCATCCTAAGTGAGGTAATCCAATCACAAAAGAACACACATGCTATGCACTCTCTGATAAGTGGATATTAGCCCAGAAGCTCAGAATACCCATGATATATTTGCAAAACACATGAAACTCAAGAAGAATGAAGACGAAAGTGTGGATACTTCGACCCTTCTTAGAAAATGGGAACAAAATACCCATGGAAGAAGTTTCAGAGACAAAGTTCAGAGCAGAGACTGAAGGAATGACCATCCAGAGACTGCCCCACTTGGGGATCCATCCCATAAACAACCACCAAACCCAGACACTACTACAAATGCCAACAAGAGCTTGCTGACAGGAGCCTAATATAGCTGTCTCCTGAGAGGCTCGGCCAATGCCTGGCAAATACATAAATGGATGCTCACAGTCACCCATTGGACAGAGCACAGGGTCCCCAATGAAGGAACTAGGGAAAGTACCCAAGGAGCTGAAGGGGTTTGCAGCCCATAGGAGGAACAATAGTATGAACTAACCAGTACCCCCAGGGCTCCCTGGGACTAAACCACCAATCAAAGAAAACACATGGTAGGACTCATGGTTCTAGCTGCATATGTAGCTGAGGATGGCCTAGTTGGTCAACAATGGGAGGAAAGATTCTTGGTCCTGTGAAGGTTCTATGCCCCAGTATAGGGGAATGCCAGGGCCAGGAAGCAGGAGTAGGTGGGCTGGGGAGCAGGGTGGGGTGCAGGGGAGGGGATAGGAGATTTTCTGAGGGGAAGCTAGGAAAGGGGATAACATTTGAAATGCAAATAAAGAAAACATCTAATTAAAAAATAAAAACTACTATTAAAAAAAAGATTTCTTTAAAGACTGGAGAGAAAGCTGTGTGTTTAGAAACACTTGTTCTTACAGAAAACATGAGGTCAAAGTCCCAGCACCTATATGGAAGCTCAAGACCATCCTTAACTCTAGGACAAGATCCAGTCTCTGTCTCTGTCTCTGTCTCTCTCTCTCTCCACCTCCCACACAAATATATAAATAGGTAGACAGATAGTTACATACATCGATAGATACATAAACTTTTAAAAAGTCTCAGTCAGTCTGGGAGTCCCCTCCCTCAGTATAATTAAGTGAGATTTAGAATGCGCTTTTAACTTACAGTTTCAACTAGGACTGATCGTAAACATTTAAATTCATTTATTTGGAAAAAAAATTATCTAAAGAATTTCACTAAAAAAAATTAGTACATCTTTAAAAGGTACATAGATAAAAGGCTCTTCTTTTAAAAGGAATCCATTTTAGGGGCTGGAACAATGGCTCAGCTGGAAAGGGCACTTTCTGTTCTTCTTGAAGACATGAGTTCAGTTCCCAGTCCTCACGGGAGCAGCTCACAACCTATATGACTCCATGTGCTGGCTAGTTTGATGTAAACATAACACAAACTAAAAATCACATCCGAAATGAGGGAAGTTCCCTCAATTATGAAAATGCCTTAATAAAATCAGGCTGCAAGCAAGCCTATAGGATATTTTCTTAATTAGTGATTGACAGGGAGGGTTCATCCCATTGTGGGCGGTGCCATCTCTGGGTCATGGGTCTATAATAAAGCAGGTTGAGACTGAGACATGAAGAGCAACATGAAGAGCAAACCAGAAAGCATCACCAGCTTCCCTCAATGATGAGCAATGAAAAATCAGCCAGCCAACCAACCAACCAACCAACCAAAGAACCCAAATAACCAAACAAAAACCAACCAACCAACCAACCAACCAACCAACCAACCAACCAACCAAAACAGACAAACAAATGAAAATAAGAACAACGAATATCCCCTCCAGCTTGCTTTTGGTCTTAGTGTTTAACCCTAACTGAGCCACTCCAGCCCCAGGGGATTCAGTGCCCTCTTCTGTTCTCCACTGATCGAACCAATGACATAAAATCACACATGCACGGACACACACACTCAAAATAATTTTTAAAAGAAATATATTTTAAATAGTCATATAATTAGTGAAGAGTATAATCTTCAATTCAGTGAACCTTTAATAAGATGGTCTAATTCTTTTCATTAATAATCTTTTGCTTAAATATTTAAGATTTTGTCCTGTATAATATTTGAGGATTTAAAACAAAATTCTTTAAAATTGTGGTATTTCCTGTTTGCATACTTTTACTGTCAAGGTTGATTAAAGTCTTCCTTGTCTCTAAGGGGCTCATCTACATTGTCCTTGCAGATTTGTCAAGAAATCCATCTCTATGTCTAAATGAGTCAGGCCTTTTAAATTTTCATTCTTTACTGACCTCATGAAAAGGAACTCAGGTCATTGGCCAGCCCTTGTTTCAGAGAAGCCTACACTTCTTCACGGTGTTATAACAGTTTGGGAAGAGAATGAATAGGATATCATAATTTAGGGGCATCTTTTTTGTACGTAACAACTGGTAAGATACAAAGTCAGTAACTAGAGGTGGCTTTACTCAGTGCTCAGTATTTGCTTGAATGATACTTTAAAATTCATGTGACTTTATCATACGTTTTCTTGATGAAAGTTGCTTCATATTTACTCTCCATTAAAATACTACGAAAGCTTATAGAAGGGAAATCTCTAGTAGGCAGTAAGAATTAAAATGGACTGACTTAAGCGTTCATCTTTACCTCCAAACCTTTCTTAGAAGAATTACCAGTAAGCCAGAGAAAGACAGCAAAGGGTTGTGATAACAAATTTCAATTCCTCGGGTACCTCGGGAAGAGGTAGCTGGGCATCTTTGATACGAGAAAGCCATATGTTTCACTTAGCTCTTTTCTCTGTTGGTAAGCAAACTTGACATGCCATGAGCACTGTGCTTCTATACTGTGTGATTCAAGGCATAACCAACCCTCTGCACAGGTGGGGGGCTGAGTATAGTCCTCTACTTCCTGAGTATGCTACAATCTTGATGTCTCTAGTTCCTTATAGAAATAGCATTTACATTTTCTACACATATCTTTCCTTATCATTCTCTTAAAATTCAAATATTATTTTGATTATATATTAGTCTTATTAGTATTATAAATGCTTTTCCATTGAAGCTTAGTTGATTCTGATGTTGAAGAACTTGAAGGAATGTGTGGGTCATCCCAATTGCATTTTCAAAATCCATAGGTATGTTCAATGGATATCTGTATTACAACTGTGGAAAGGGTATAGTCATCAATGAAATTATAGCAAAGGTGCTAATAAATAAATAAAATAAAAATGGATTTAGAATGAAGTATGATTTTTTTTAAACCAAAGACTCCAAAGACTTTACTATTGCTTTAAAGAGTTACAAAGCATGCCAATGGTTGCTAAAATGATGTCAGTTCCATTTTCAGTAGAAATTCTGTGAACTGAGAAAGGATTCTTGATAACAGCAATTTCTGTTGTTTGAGTCATGGTATCCTGTGACACATAATGGCTAGGAACTACCTCTATGGCTGAGGATGGCCTTAAACTCCTGATCTTCCTGTTTGTGCCTGCTATGTGCTGGAATCATAAGCTTAGGTTACCACACTTACCCAATAGTCTTTAAAGATTTCATTCATGAGGCTCCTTAAAGAATGCTGAAAGTACTACAACATCTCCTGATTGCAAAGCAAAGACCTGGGGAAACCTGATCTACTATAACATTGGTAGCACTGATATAGTCACCATTTTTAAGTACTCTGGAAATTAGTCCCAGACTTGTAGCAGTCTAGAGTGTATTCAAGTGAAAACAAACGAAAGCATACAATGTCAAACAGACATCGCACTGTGCTTTTAGTTACCATGCTCCATCCTTCTTTTCAGCAACCTTCAATACTAACTGCCTTACAAGTCACTGTAGCTATGAACAGAAGATGAATGTCTCCTGGTACAGGAACATAGAGTGACCCCAAGCCTCATTTCCAGAGGATTGTCAGTGATTTGTCTAGCTGCTCACTCCCAGGATTTGCCCTTCTTTGCCCTGGCTCTTCACTTACTTGGTTGCAGCTGTTGAATATTGATTGTTGTTGCTTCAGAGGGTGACAAGTTGTGACAAAGTATCAAAATATATAGAAGGGAAACTTGGGGCTCTGATACATAGATGGAGCTCTGGTAAATTCTGGTATGTTTCTGGTCATGTTTTGGCTTACAAGAACTTAACATGCTCAAGACAGACAGACCTGAGAATATCTAGACTTGCAACTTGTGCCTGAATTGAAGGTGCTCCATAGCTAGGAAGTCCAGCAGAAGCCAGGGAGTCAACTCCCTGCTGGAGCACTAAAACCATGCCTAAGCCCCATGCCAGGAGTGGTCCTACCTGTTAACGATAATCTGTTATACTTGCAGGTAGGAGCCAAGCATAGGTGTCATCTCAGGAAACAGATGCAGAGACCCATATCCAAATATTAGGAGTTTTGGGAAGCCTGCAGAAGAAGGGGATGAAGGATTCTAGGAGCCAGAAGGAGAAAAGGACACCACAAGAAAACCTACAGGATTAACTACCCTAGCCCATCAGGTGTCACGGAGATTGAACTGCCAACCAGAGAGCATGCATATATGCAACAGTTGCATAGTAGCCTAGTCTTCATGCAGGACTCCTAACAGCAGGATCAGGGGCTCTCTCTGACCCTGTTGCCTGCTTTTGGGACCCTTTCTTCCTACAGGGCTGCCTCATCTAGCTTCAATAGGAGAAGATATGTCTATTCTTCTTGCAACTTACATGCCAAAGCTGGCTGATACTCATGGGAGGCGTCCCCTTTTCTGAAGAGAAAAAGAGGAGGAGTAGATTGGTGGTAAGGGAAGGTATGGGGGAGAACTGGGAGAAGAAGAGGAAGGGAAAACTTTGGTAGAGATGTAAATAAAGTACTTCTTAAAAAAACATCTTGTCTCAGCATGACTTAGAGCCATCAGCAAACTCTTTGTTCCTGTGATTTCTCAGTCTCTGCTCATTTAGCTCAGTGGCCAGCTAATAAATTGAGTGAGATGAGCTTATATATCAGAAAATTGATCACAGAAAGTTACTAAGCAAATTAATGATAGTAACTACAAGGGGGATGGAGGGGGGACCCACAGGATTGTTAAACTATTTTACATCTTTAAATATTTGCCTTTAATATAGAACTTAGAAAAAAACGTGTGTCCCATACACAATAAGAGAATATCCTTTATGTTTCACTCCCCTTTCCAAATAGTAGAGATTAAGGCCTTTCCTGTCAGCAGAATAGACTTCAAGATAGTGTTCTTTTCCTACAGAAAATGTAAGGCATTTTTATAACAATAAAAGAATCCAGTGAGGTGTAACATTTTGCATCAATATATGCACCTGGGATGTTATAATAAAGCAGTATTTGATCCCTCTCCTACTGTGGCACATGGAATAGAACTTTTTGTAGGCACAGAATTAGAAAAAAAAACTAGGAAAACCTTTTGGTTTTGGGTCGTCAACCTCTAGCTCCGGATACAGACCTAAAACATGCTGTTTTCTGAGGGAGAGAAGATTCTGACAGACCTTAATCTCTTGGGGTTTTCTGGGTGATAATGATTTTTATTCAGAAATAGCCCATAGTGACTTACTGGGTAGCCAGAATGATGATGTTTTTTTCCCCAAAGAGTACATACCTTTGAATAAGATGTCCTGTCCTACCCTATTACTTACCCTACTTGTAGGAGAGAATAGAGCTCAGAGTTGAGTTGCCTCTAATGGCAGTGATTTAATCAGCCATGTCTGTAATAAAGCTGCCCTAGAAGGCCACAGGGACATTCCTTCTCTGTCACTCTTGGGAGTCTCTTTATTTTTTTCCTGAGTGAACCTACTTAGGCTCTACTTTATTACTCACATGCTCACAGAGGAGGATAGGGGAGGGGGAGGAGGGGAGGGGAAGAGAGAGAGAGAGGAGGGAAGGGAGGAAAAGACTTGTGAAGACAGACATGTGCCAATTGGTGAATGTCTAAGCCCCACAAAGAATAAAGGCCTCTGGTCTTGATCACCTTTCAGACCCCCCCCCCCCATGTATTTCTTCCCAGAGTGTACCTGCATATCATCCTGTAAAACGAGTGGTAAATGCAAAAACACAGGGTACTAACAAGGCAGAAAAAAATCGATAAATGCAAAAAGATGGAAACTATACAAAGTATATTCTCTATAAAATAGGATGAAAAAATAAAGGACTAAAGGAAATTTGTGGATGTTAAGTAGTATACTCCTAAATAAACAGTGGGTCAAAGAAGACATTCACAAAAGAAATAGAAAAGTCATTTTAGATGAAGATTAAAAAAAAATCATGTTAAAACCTCTTTTAGGATATAGCTGTAGCAGGGCTATGTGTAGCAGTTGTACATGCCATTCATCAAGGAAGAATGAATCCAAATCGACCATCTAAACCATTGAGAAACAAATAGCACATGTGAACCAGTGGAACTAAAGGAAAAAGTAACATGCCAGAAATACAGAATTGGACAATAAAAACGAGCAGAACCATAGGCCAAGGCTTACTCTTCTATAGCATCAGTGATGTTTTTTCTTTTAAAAAATTAGATTTATTCTTATTTAATGTACATTGGCAGTATGTCTGCATGTGTGTTTGTGTAAGGGTGTGAAATTTCATGGAATTAGAGTTACAGACCGTTGTAACTGCCACGTGGGAGCTAGGATGTGAATAAAGGTCCTCTCTGAATAGTCAGTGCACTTCACTGCTCAGCCACTTCTGTAGTCCCATATTAGTGACATTTTCAAGACAGAAACAGAGAAGACTCGTATTACAAATTGCAGTATGAAAGAGAGGACATCATTATTGATTGACTTTGTAGAAATTAAAGGATGCTAAGTAAATACTGTCAATGGTTGTGTGTTAGCAGACTAGATATTTTAGGTAAGATGAAAAAAATACACTGAAACTCTGGAAGAAGTATAAACTCTGAACAGACTGTTAGCATGCTAACATAGTAATGAAAGATCTCTCTATAATGAAAAACTCATTGCATGACTGTATCACGGATGTAAAGAGATGGGAAAGGGACACTTCTCAGATCCTTCTGTGACAACACTATTAAAACAGACAAAGATATCACAAGAATATTAATATTCTTTATGAATAGTCTATGTTTAAAAGAAGTCAAAACATCAATCCATCAGCATATCGAAATGTCAATATACCCTCTGGATCCTTCAGAGGTATGCTTTGGTTCCAGGCCATAATCAATCGATTATGAACACAATATGGTTCACCCATCTTTTTGATTTTTTTCAACCTTAAGAGTTATGCTTATACTATACAGGAGTTCATTGAGTTTATAATAGCCATATATTCCCAAACCAGCAACTGTTCTTTAATTAAAAATAATTGTAGCTGGGTGGTGGTAGTGTTTGCCTTTAATTCCAGCATTACACATACAGGGAGGATCTCTGAGTTTCAGGCCTGCTTTGTCTACAGGATGAGTTTCAGGGCAGCCAGGGCTACACAGAGAGATCCTGTCTCAAAAAAAAAAAAAAAAAAAGCCAAAACAACAACCAACAAGAAGAAACTTAACTGTTAACAATCACCTGGCCATTTGAGGAGTTAACACAGTCTTGCTAGGACAGGCCTTTCCCTTTTGTTGATGATTACTGTCAGGGACCAGCCCAAGCTGAGGGCAGGGCCTGGAGCAGGTGGATCCAGGAGCAGCAAGAGAAGAATCATATGTGGATGCCATTCAGTTTTGTTTCATGAGAGACGGTACCGAGAGGAGGCACATCTCTGTAAGGCTTGATCTACTCTGACAACCTGTGTCTCTCACAGGCATTCTTTATACACAAAGTCATTTCCTCAGAAACTTCATTCATTGATTACACAGCTCCTCAAAATACGTTTTCTTCTAAAGTCTTTTTGATTACATAAGAATATTGAAAGAGAAGCAAACAGCAATTTTATGAGAGCTAAAATTTAACATGATAAAATCAACTTCAAGTCAGTATCTTCCTCCTTAAGAGAGGTCCTAAAGCCTTGTGATTGCAGAAATGCTAGGCTGGATGACCACGTATGGATTTGATTTTGCTTCAGTTTGGCATAGAATTAATAGACCAAAAGTTACTTCCTCCTACCTGTTATATCAAACGTTTTACAAAAGTTCAATCTTTCTGACCCTATTTAATTCTTTCTTTCCTTTATTTTTTAAAAATATTTGCCATAAGACCACCATTCTTTTTCTTTAATACTTAAAGTATTGTGTTTGAGTAAAGGGTGTTTATTCTTTGTTTTTGATACACACACACACACACACACACACACACACACACACACACACACATACATACATATATACACATACATATAAAATCAGAAAAGTTCTAGTCTGACAGATTTGTTCAGGAAGGCAGGCAGTTCACTTAGCTGAAATGAACCCTTGTTTCAATATGATGCCTATCTTTCGTACAATTCTATAAAGAAGAGAAGAATGTCTGGATTCCTAAACCTCCTGCCTTTTGCCATTAGGAAGGCTCCAAGGCGTGTCATAATGGGATCAAAATCTCTTCCTATTCATCTTAGTCCCTCACTCCTGAGGCTGAACAGAAAAGCCTAGAGATTCAATTCCAGTTTGTCAGCTTCTAGCATTTCCTAAAGTTTCTCTCAAGTCCTCTATCTCATATTTAATAACAAAACTCATCAATGACCTAAATGTTTATTTAAATAATAAATTCCTGAGAAATTCTCAATTTCTACATAATTTTTTTCTGGGGATCTTTGATTAATTTTTGTTCTTGTTTGCACCAGATTTCTATTATCCCAGCTCTAGCACTGGAAGAGAAGCCTTTAATAGTGAGAAATATAAGCATAAGCAAAAGAAGTATAGCAGATTTCCATCAAGGGCACAGAAAGGTCAGTCCAGGTTGTCCAAGTACTTTGTCAAAGAGCAGCTTCAGAATGCTTGACACCACACCACGTGATTACCTACCAATCAGGCCAATGCTTGCTGAAATTTGGGTGGTTCTGGCAGTTTCTTGCAGTTAGGTGACAATGACCTTTAGATAGATAGTTTGACCTATGGGTTGACTCATAAGAGATTTTTTCTACAATGTGCAATGGTGTTGGATAGTCTTTTCTTTGTAGTAGAATGCCCTTCAGAATCGGTGTCAATTTTTCCAACTCCTGTGTATCAGTTTTAACAACTTGACACAGCATAGAGTCATCTGAGAGGAAAACCTCAATCGAGGGATTTGCCTAGATACAAGTTGGCTTGTGTCCGTGTCTGTGTGGGATTGTCTTGATGCAGGAAGGCCGTTCCGCTGTGGGGGCAGTAGCATAAGAAAGCTATTGAAGTAGTAAACCTGGAAACTGTATTTCCCCACAGTATTTGATCAGGTTTCTTCCCTGAGTTTTGCACTGACTTCCCTCAATAATTGACATTTAACTGGAAGAATAAACAGAGTAAACCCTTTCTTTCCATAGCTTGCTTCTTGTCAGAGTGGTTTATCATAAAAGCAGGATGAAGCTGGAGTACCCAGTCAGACTGTCTGCAATACTGTAGTCTAGATCTTTGTTGTTTGCATGGTGTCTTAGTGCTTTCATTGTGTGAGGAGATACCATGACCGAAGCAATGCTTATAAAGGAAAACATTAATTGGGCTTGGGTTACAATTTTAGAGTTTCAGTCTAGTATTATCATAGTGGGGAAGAATGGCAGCATCCAGGCAGACACGATACTGGAAAAGCTGAGTTCAGCATCTTGATATGATGGCAACTATGAGAAATCGGTCTCCCTCAGGCAGCAAGGAGGAAATTACCTTCCACTCTAGGTGGAGCTTGAACATAGGATTTCAAAGCTTGTCTACACAGTGACACACTTCCTCCAATAAGGCCATACCTCCTTAATAGTGCCACTTCATGGGCGACGCTTATTAACACCACCACCACACATGGTTCTGTCCTGATTATAACAAATCAGTCCTGTCTTTTGGACTCTATTTCTAATTCCACTTCTTTTGCTATTCCTAGCACTTCATTGATATCTTAAACACCTCAGAGTCTTCCATAAGAGCTGGAACCAACTTCCTCCAAACTCATGTTAGCTTTGAGATTTTATTAAAAATCTCATTATCAGCCACCTTAGTGGTGAATCATTTCCAGAAGGTTCCCACAATCCTTTGCCAAAAATCCACCAAATGAATCACATTTTACTTCATTTATTTCTCCTTGAACGTAAAGCTTTGGTGTGCTTTTCTGTAAAGTTCACTCATGTGTTCTGTTTTTATGCTTTGAAGAATTCTTTTTTTCTGGATCATTATTTCTTTTTTTGCAATAAAAACAGGAACATGAAATGAAAAATAAATTTTTACATGTTCTATATTTTATGATAGTTTATACTTAGTAATAATTATTAACAGTTTATTAGAAGTCAAATAATGGTCAAATTTCAAAAAGAATATGACATTTTCAGTTAGGAGAATTTTTGTCACATTTTTGTGTGGCTAGTGATTAAATTGAGTCTTTAAATATTTTTGTTAAAAATATTTTAAATGACATATGTGATTATTCATTTTTTTCTTATGTTCTTGGAACATAAGAGGACCTTATTAAATCATGTTGAAATGATTTATCATACCTTTAGGTATCTTGGTTGACTAAGAAAGGATTATGAAAATAGAGTTTTTCTCATTTTCATTACACCAGTGCAAAGCATATTTTAATATTAAATTTCCTCTCTGGGCTTTAAATAAAAAAAATCATCAAATCTTCAGAAATTCAGGCATTATTCATTGGAAATAAGTTTGATTGGCAAGGCTTGTTCTTAGTGTCAATCTCTACATCCAGTCTTTCATAAGAAATCTGTGCCTACTTGCTGATAGAGGAGGTAAGAGTCTTGATACAACAATTTTAGCACTTTTACTGTAAATATTTAGATAGCCTGGGTGGGATGAGTCTTAGAGAGTAGAACACAGGGAATGTGCAATCAAAATTACTCTGAAGAAAAGCAGTGTGTTCTGGAAGTTGGGCTTCTATATATGCACTGGTATAAAACTATCAGTAAAGGAAGGACTTGTACTCTTTATCATTGAGAGCATGTGGCTTGAATAATTAAACTACTATGGTTCAAATCACACCTGCCATTTATGAATTAGTAAAATAGCGTTGGAAATCATACCGTTAGTTGTAAAACTTGTGTGTGTAGACAAGTGATTGTTACTGTACCCTTTGTTCATTTACACTGCACATTGCCAGAGATGCTACACCCCTGTGCCCAGCGCTCTATGGTCTGTGTCCCTCCCCTGCATGGGACAGAGCACTTTTGGTCCTTCTGTATCTTTCCAAGATTTCTCAAGTGAGCAGCTTTGAAAGATAAAGTAACTTTGGAGCTGTACTGAGGTTTGCTTATTACAGTGGAAGTTGGAGGTGATGCCTCTCTTCAGGTGGAAGGGGCAGATATAATTTTGTACTTTATCATAAGTCCCCTTTCCTGAGGCCTAGAGGCTCATTATAAAAGCAGCCACCATGTATATAGATGTCATTTGATCCTACTGTAGTTCAGGAAGCTGATTCAAATAGTGTTAACATTTTGGCTCTTCCTGTTAATGTAAGCATGAATTCCTGTTTGTCTTACTCTAGAGTTATTTTCTCTGCTGGTACATAAGATAATCTGTTAGCTTCAAAGTGAATAAATCTGAGCTCCTTCACATGTACTTGCCAGAGTGTAAGGACATAAGACAAGTATAATTCAGCTCAGAAGTGGCATTTTAATCCATGCTTTAAGTTTACACTGTATTATATACCACCTGTATAAAGGCTGCATCATTTTGCAGATTTTGTCTAGGTTAAAATAAAGATTTGATGTAACTTTGTGATTTATATAATATGACAATTTAACAAGAATAATAAACTATCTTATTTTCTTATGCTAAAATTTTATTGTGTGACACACACATGCACACACATGCACGGACAAGCATGCATGTTAAAAACCATATCATTTACTAACTCTGTTTTGCTGCATTGTAAAGAATTAATCTTAATTCTGTAATATATTATGATATTTTTCTCTTTTCCAGAATATTGGAAAGAAGATGACTTGCCAGGAGTTCATTACAAATCTCCAAGGAGTAAATGAAGGTGGGGATTTCTCCAAGGATCTTCTGAAAGTAAGCATAGGTGTATTGGCTTTCAGACCTACTTATGTTCGTATTAACTGCAAGTTGACGCCGATCGTTGCTTAAGTTTATAAGCTTTTTGTTTTGCTTTTTATTTCTATTGAGCCTTGGTTTGGGTGCTTCAGATAGCAAAGGTTTCTAAGGTCATAATTTCTGACAGTCTGCATCACAGTAAGTAATCCAGAGAAAATAAAGAGATATGGGATAGGTGGTGAGACTACTAGTTAGTGAGTGGTTTATGTGCCACAGGGGATAGTTACTTTAAAAGCAAGCATTGTAGACTTCCTCAGTCACGGAGATACTCATCTGCCTCTGGGAACAGATTAAATTCCAGGTGATTGTAAAGTGAGGGAAATGCAATTGTCTTTATTTATATATATATATATATATATATATATTATTTATTAGGTATTTTTCTCATTTATATTTCCAATGCTATACCAAAAGTCCCCCATACCCTCCCCCCTCCACTCCCCTCCCCCCCACTCCCCCTTTTTGGCCCTGGCATTCCCCTGTACTGGGGCATATAAAGTTTGCAAGTCCAATGGGCCTCTCTTTGCAGTGATGGCCGATTAGGCCATCTTTTGATACATATGCAGCTAGAGTCAAGAGCTCCGGGGTACTGGTTAGTTCATAATGTTGTGGCATCATCATGTTTTTATCAGACTGTTTTCCAGGAGACAAAATCAACTTTGCTATTTGTAGATTTTTACAGCATTATCAGTCAGATGTATTTGATCAAATATGAATAACAATAGCTGTGAAATATGAGTATTTTAGAAGTGACATACAAGAAATATATACTGAGAATGTGATTTTTACAGATCTCCCTTCAATCCTAGTGTTTCCTTTAAAATGTGGTACACATAGCTTTCTTTTAGAATCAGTCACTCTGGAAGATTGCCTAAGAATGGTAGCATATGTGAATATTCTGTGAGATGGAAATGTGCTTGTGGGGAGAGGTGCCTGTCATTGTATTTTATGTAACTTTTAGTCTATTTTATGGAGCATGCTAAGCTAGGGCCACACTGCCAAGCCACATCATCAGTCCTGTGTAATATAGAAAGAAAGGGTAGAAGTCTGCCATAGTTTGGATAACTACAGAAGGTATTACATTCATACTATCAGACTCTAGAACACAATGGACTTAATGCAACCAACTTGAAAAGTCACATGGTGAAAAATATAGGAACAGTTGTTTTGATTTACTATAACAAGATTTTTTAAATTAAAATATAATTACATTTTCCCCTTCTCTCCAGTCTCTTCCAAGTACTTCCATCCCTTGAAGTCCCTTGAACCAGGGCCTGCTTTTAAAAACTTGTTATTGTTATATGAATGCAACTTGCTCAGTTCATGTAGTGTTTCTTGTATATATGTAATCCAGATAATGGTGAGGGTGCTCACTTGTTTTTTGGGTAAGCAAATAATTGGGCTAGTGGCTGGACACAGTAGTGGCATTCAGTGTGGAGACTGTTATGTGAAATGCGGATTTCCTTTAGAGTAGCCCTGCGCCATTCGCCCAGCATGATACCTTCTTTGTTTTAGTATGCTAAGAATGCGTTTTACTGTCTTAACTAAACTTAACTATGGTTTTAGTTTAGGAAAGGTTTTCTTGAGAGCAGTGTGGATTTATTTCATGATTGAGTATTCAACCCCTCCCCATCTTCTCTTCCTCCTTTCTTTCCTCCTCCCCTCTCTTTCACCCTTTTAAAATTCTTTGATATTCTGCTTTTTCCTTTTATTTTGAACTATCTTTTATTTTTTTTAAGTTGGGGAGAAAACTCCAATTGCATGTATGCTATACAAATAAACACAAAATGCCCGTTATTATCTCACCAGTGTCTGAGTAATTCTGTTTTCAATCTGTGAAATGATAGGTATTGATGCCATTCTGAGATTTAAAAAGTGTGATGAGAGTGAACATAGAGCTTTGAATACACTTTTTATAAAACTCTGATTTACTGTATTAATGATAAGAATTGCTTTAATATACTTTATTGAGCTGGGTGTTTTGTTGTTTCACATTGGCCTTGTTTATAAATAAATCTCTTTGTGTCAGAAGTTACATTTAGATTCTTCTTGTTTAAATTTCTTTGGACCCCAGAATAAGATTTATTTATTACCTAGATCTCATTCTGTGTGATTGCACAATGGGCAACATTTTACAAAGGTCCAGTGTGTGTTCACCAGGTCGAAAGCATTCTGAAAACAGATGTGGACCTATCCTTGGAGACCACAAACTGCTGAGGAACAAGTTGGGCCTTCATATGAACAGTTCTCTGATATTCAAATGAAAGTATATAGTCTTGTTTTCTATCTAATTAGAGACGATTAAGAAAAACCTTATATGTAACCTCTGTATATAAGAGGAATAAGACTACCTCTGTTAAGTTCTGAAAATGTATAAAATCTTGCTCTGTTTTTCCTTCTCCTTTGCTGACAGGAGAGATGACAATTAGGCCCTGTCTACAATTGTCTTTTAAGCTCCAGCTGTTTCTTAAATAGCCCAACGAGGAATTTGACTGTTCTGGCAAATAAAAATTTTCTTTAGGTTATTTTGAATAAAAGTTATAGCATTCATAATCCAGAGTGAAGAAAGTTAGAGCAGGAAGACAGCCTGAAGTAGTAGATTATTTAGCTTCTCCAAAGAAGGTAGTACTTTAGATGAGCTATTAATACATACCTAGAAGCCTTATTCTCCATTCAAAATATTAGTTTCATTTTCTACTCCTTACAGTCTAGATGTTTGATTTAGGGTTGTTCAAATACTTTATTTCCTCAAGGAAAGATAACACTGAATTTAAATTATTACAGATTTGAGTAAATTCTTACTAAATTTATTAATTAAATGCAATTTTTATTGCTCTCTCCAAGGACAGCGTTTAGGCAAGATCCCATTAGAAGAATCTGCCAAAGCTACATAGCCTCCCTGTATCTATTCCTTTGTTGGCTGGATGCTTTACAGATGCATATTTTGTCTTAAATATAATTTCTCATTTGGTATTCTTAAGGAGATAATACAATTAAAAAATAGTGGAAAATTTGGGCAGAAAGTTGCTCAGAGGTCAGCAAAGAAAAATGAATATTAGACAAGGATTAATGCATTTTGTTGGGCAAGAATGAAACATGATTAGAGAATATAAAATTGTGCAATGCAGGTTTATAGCCATTAGCTTTTTATTTCGTTATGAATGTAAGTAAGGATAAACAAAAACAACTCAAAAATAGTCTGGAAAGTCAGAGATAAAATTTTATAAGTTCAAACTCCACAAAGGATCCCTTTTCATAGAGCGAACAGAAAGAACTATAGGGATCCTTCTAGAAAAAGCAAGAGCAAAGCCAGCCTGGCTTACTTCCAAGTCTCTATCTGGACATCTAATCTGCTGCACTCAGCAGGGGAAACGCTGAAAACATGACAGTGACAGTTTCCCTACCTTCCTCTGGTTCCTAGCTGAAGCTTGACCACAAGTAGCATGAGGTCTCTCTCCCAACACATTTTTTTTTTCACTTCTGCATGTGATTGCCCTTCCTCCTTTGTATTTGATTGTATGATAATCAAAGAATGAATGCAAGTATAATTGGGGAAATATGAATGGGACCATATTTTATTAATCCTGTTAGTTGAGATGCTGTATTCTTTTACAGACACTAATATTGCATAGAACTATATGAAAGTACAAGGAATGCATTATTTCTCCTAACTCCAAGCTTGAAAAAGAAATGAGCACGTTCTCTAAAAGAAAAAAGGAGGTCATCTCTCGCTATTGAGTCAGATTAGCAATTATATTAATATTGTCTTAATGAACTTTTACTGTGTTTTGTGATTCTTTCACAGTATTGAATATCATGTAACTAGCTCAGATATAACTAGCAATATGAAAGACAATGAAAGTCATTGCCTTATAATAAACTTGGCTAACTTAGGATATAAAGACAATAGGGGTTTAGTAGTCCCTGCTTTTCTGATTTTTGAAGAAAATGTGTGTTTAGATATTTGTGAGCTATGCAGAAGTAAATTCAGTCTTTAAAACAAAAATACGATGGGGATTATTTTAAAGAATTAAAAGATGGACAGCAATGTGAACCTACCACTCTTCAGGATGTTGCTGAGAACTCTTGAGGAAGCACACAGTGAAAAGGGCAGCTCTCACCCGACTGATCGGCTTTCCAGGGAGAAGCTCTGGCTCAGAGACCAGTGCCAGCAGTGTTGAGTTGTGTATATGAAGTGCAATTTTGAGCCTCTTGTTTGAGCTCCTGTTGCTGGATTGTCTGCTTAGAATCCCTTATTCTTTTCTTACTGTGTTCTAATCAAATGAAGTGGAAACAAGTAGGAAAAATAGAATTCTGTCTTTGCAGTGCGCTGACATCAGAATGCTTCCTGGCAGAGTTTGAGATAAGCAGTGTAGAATCTGGAGAGCAGGATGTTGCACCTGGAACATGTCTCCGACTCCTCAGCTTCAGTGCATAGCATGTTGTCATGGCACCCACCCCTCAGAGTGAATAGAGGAATTAAGATGTAATGTGCATCCATCTGTCATGCACAAGGTTTCCTCATAGGGTATGAAAGTCCCGGGCCCTAAGTGCGTTTGAGAGTTGCTAATGATGTCACCTGTGACCGAATCTTGGGGGAGGGGTCTTAATGTTCATTTTACTTAGTTGTGCCATAATAAATAAAGCATCTATCCTGTGCCTATGACTGTTGTGCTTGTCATGTGGGCCCATTAAGCATGTTGTATCTACTGCCCAGCCTCTTCCTTGCCCTTTCATTCCTGCACCAAAAATGTAAACTCAATTTCCCTGTTGTGCTCAAACTTTCTCAAGTGATGCTTTTAAAGCAGACTGTGACTCGGCAGAAGAGAAATTGGAAAATGGTAGGGATTCATTCAGTGTCAGTGATGAGTGCTCTTAACACCGGCTTAGCTCTTGTAAGCTCAAATCATAGCTCTTACATTTGTTTTCCTCCTATGCTACTGGTTTAGACAAAGAAGCATGCACAAATAATAAAGCCAGCAAATGTTCAGAGCTAAATCTAAGAAAGCTGCTCTTTTTATAGCAGCAATTTCAAAAGCTCATGCCCGGGAGACTGAAGCAGAGGAAGAAGGGGGCCTCAGTCTGAAACAGGTCTATACTTTTTATAAATGAAAAGCCAGAAGTGAATTCTCAAAACTGCTTGATCTGAGTTATATCCGGAGTATGTAGTTGAAAATAGGAACTTATGGGTGGTATTTAAGTGTAGCTATAAAAAGAGCATCAACTGCTGCCTGGAGTAGGTGAGCTCTCAAAGAGAAGGTCATGTAAACCTGGTAGCAACAGTATCTATGGAGGAAAGGGCTTTCGAAGCTTGTGCTAGTATAAGGAGGAGAGCCTTTGAAACAAAAAGCTATGGTAGTGAGCTTTTTCTAGAGAACAGCATTAACGGTGATGGCTCAAAATACAGACGCTCCCTGCCTCTTTTCAGTGTGGCAAATCAAGCTGAGCTGTGGGGTGAAAGGCGTGTTTCTGTTTCTGCCTTCTCTCCATGGAAGTCTGGAAGCACGCTGCTGCCTTCAGGCCTGAGACCATCACGGACAAGATAATGATAATTTGTATGGCTCAGAGCTCGAATGAAAGATGGAGATGAGAATGAGGATGAGTCCTTGAAGTAGCTGAAAATCTGCAAATCATGGTATACTTACTAAATAAAAGGCCCTCCATAGAAGAAGCCTGTTAGAACAGTAGGGTAGAACAAATGCTGCGTAAAGAGTGCAGACAGGTTCTTTTTTCACCAAAAGGAAACTTTGGGTGGGGGTGGTAGTAACCGTTAACTGTCCTGTAACGGACTATTAGTGATTCTCAGGCAGATTCTAGTTTTAATTTGGCCACAAAGAAGCACTGCAAGGTTTCATACTCTAGTTGCCTCCACAGAATTTTGAATGTTGGTATGTTTGGAGCATTCTTTGGAGGTAGGTAAGCCTACCCTCCAAGTTAGCTGTTGCCGTTTCTCATACGTGAGCACACAGTCTTACTGAAAGCCAATCTCACACTGAAACTTTAAACTTGTCCGTTGGCTTATGATTTACCCAATGGGCCTGGGAGGCCTCGGAGAATGAAGGTCTACAAGGCATGAGCTAACCAGCAAAATACTTGTGTTATCGTTTATTCATTAAGGAAGGATGGAACACATTTCAATATAGAGGAATTCTTAGCTACAACAAGAGTAGCTCACAAAGGAAAGCTGTTTTATGGCCATAGTGATACCTCATCACGTACAGATCAGTGGCATGAAACAGACTCAGAAACCTGAGAACAAATAATAATCACTTTAGTAATCTCTCCTTCCCTCCTCCCTTCCTTTCTTGATTTCTCCCTCCTTCCCTCCTTTCTTCTGACTTTCCTTCTCCCCTCCCTCTTCGTTCCTCTCCCTGAGTATGCCAGGAAGCACTCTATACCACTGTGCTCCAGCTCCAGCCCTGGCCTAATCTCTTTCATTTGCATCATAAACACATCAATGTGTAACTACTGGTGGATACAAGTAACTGAAACTGGAGAGTAGCCTAAGTGCATCTGAGAGCCAGTGCTTCATTGCCCAAATAATAATCATATCCAGTGGCATCTTCCAAGACAAACTAAATGTGAAAGTGTTTAGTTCTTAATGTTTAAGTTGAAGTCATTTTTCAGAAATAGATTTATTTGAGGCAGGGCCTCACATTTATCTATTTATTTGGATATTTTATTTATTTACATCTCAAATGCTATACTCTCTCCTGGTCTCCCTCCCAAAACCCACTATCCCATCCATCTCCCCCCTGCTTCTATGAGGGTATTCCCCTGCTCACCCACCCACTCCTGCTTCCCCATCCTCAAATTCCCCTACATTGGGGGAACCTTCACAGGACAAAGGCCTCTTCTCCCACTGATGCCCGGCATTGCCATCCTCTGCTACGTATGTGGCTGGAGCCATGTTTTCCTTCATGTGTACGCTTTGGTTGTTAGTTTAGTCCCTGGGAGCTCTGCGAGGGGTTCTGATTGGTTGGTATTGTTGTTCTCTCTACACTCTGTATAGCCTAGGCTGACCTCAAATTTAGGAATCCTTTTCAGCCAAGTGATGAGGTTAGTCATACCACCATGCCACAACCTGAAAAGTCAATTATTTTTCAGAATTAGAAAGATTGATGTAGAAGAGGTATGCATGTCAGTTATATGTTGGTAGCAAGAAGTAATTTGATAATGATGCGAACAGAAAACAGAACCTTTGAGGGTAGTAGTAGGTCTCAAATTGGAACCATTATAGTTTCGCATAGCTTCTCAGACAGCGGCTATATTCTCTTGCTACAAGATAATGGATGTGATGAGTCATAAGAACTGTGGTGCTGTTTGCTTAGTCTCATTAGGAGATGGGAGTGTGAAATAGGTTTGGAAAAATTGCCAAAAAAACCTATTTTATAAAGATTTGTTGCATTAAAAGAAATGAGCTTCAATCAGAAAACCAGTTAACACAGAATAAATTATTATTGATTACTCCAAATCATGCTTTAACTTTCATTCTCTGTCCATGCTGGGCTCCTCTTGGTAGTTATAGACAAAGTTGCATATTAAGCCAGGAATAGATTAAAAATATTTGGTAGGGAAATTAAATTTGCCTTGAACATGTACAGACTTTTCCCCTGTTGTGCTCTAAATAGTAAAACAATTATTGCTCTAGCATCTATATCACATTTGTTATTATAAGGCATCAAGAGATGGCTGGAAACTTGGAAGAAGATATGTGAATGTCATGCAGAAATGCTCAATAGTTTATGTAGGGTGCCTGATTGTCACACTGTGTATCTGTGGGTGGGATGGCTGGTCGGAATCAACATCACATGGATGCCAAGACTGACTGCTTTGATCTACTCTCCCCTCAAAGCATCCATAGGCAGAAGGAGTCTTCCTTTTCATTCCCCCTTCTGTTTTCTCTAAAATGTTGCTTTCTCGGAAACACCGAAAGCCACATTCATCCATAATTACATCATGTTCTCCTTCTCTTTTATCTTTCCATTCCTTCCCTTATACACCTCTTGTTATCTAATTCATTTTTTCTCTACTTGTTGTTGTGTTGCTAGATATATACATACAACTGCTCAGAAGTCCATGCAATGTTACCTGTATGTACACACTCACACACACGTTCATGGGCACACACACACACACACACACACACACACACACACACACACACACACACACATAGAGGAGCAGGGAGATGACTAAGCTGCCTACTTGACCTTGGCTGACTAACTGGAGGAGGTCCCTTTCCTAGGGAAGAGCATTTCTTCTCTCAGCATTATCTGTTTGCCTGTAACTAGAGATGGTTGTAGCTCTTCCTCTTCCACTTTGATATGTCTGTTATTGTCATCAATGTTCAGGTCTTGTTTAGGCAAGTGGGGTGATGAAACTTCATGGATGTTTAGCATTTCTGACCTTTCTAGGAGACAGATTCTACAGAGAACTTCCTGGTCCTCCTGAGTTTTACATTTCTTTTGCTTACTCTTCTGCAGTAGTCCCTGAGCCCTGGGTGTCAGAAGTGTGTTGAAGATCTATCAGTTTGATCTGCATTTTGGTTGGTGTAGTTTTCTATAGTAGGCTCAGTCTGTTGCAAATAGATGTTTCCTTGATGAAGTCTGAGAACTATAGTTATCTGTGTGTATAAAGCTAAATACTTAGAATGATTTATGCATCATAATGATTATGACGGGTTTAGTAAAGTGGCAGTTGTAGGCTGACTGCAAAATTCCATAACATCACTTGCCCTAGGTAGCTGACTAGGTTTCCCATACTAGGCATGATTTTCTCTTGTTGAGTGGGCCTTAGAGCCAATTAGAGAGTTGTTGGTTACCTTAAAAGTATGCATGCCACTATTGTAACCTTGGGATTATTGTGCCATGCTGGTCCCTGAGCTCATAGGTGTCATAGCTGGGTAAGAATGATGTTTGCTTTCCTTTCTTGGTAGTTTGCATGGGATACCATGAAAGCTAGTCCTCAGGGAGGAAGCTTTGAGGAAGTCTGTAATGAACCTTCCCTTTCAGTGTCCTATTTGTCAAATGGACACATTCATTCTATTGCCCTCCACTGTCTCCTAGTCACGAGGATTTCCGTACCTTCAAGGTCTTCCCTAGAAAAACAAAACATGTTATTTCTTTGGATATCATTGCCACTTAAAAGAATGCTGTTAAAGAAAGCCAATTCAGATCTTGTTGCTAAGGCAAGTCACCTCATTGCAAGATTATTTAATTCTTGAAGTAAATATTTCATTAGAATGCAAAAGTAGGTAAATTATTATTTATCTCATTTACAAAACATAAATTGTTTACTCAAAGTATTATCTTAAGGAAGTAACTTCATTTCAAGTTGTTAGTTTGATGGAATAACCCTAGACAAAAGGTTTTGAAAAAAGAAATATTTTGAGACCATATTGTTTGATAAGAAGAGTGTATTTCCTATCATTCCTATGGGAGCTCAGTTCCTTCTTACCCTTCTTAATGATTGATACCATGCTTTGTATATCATGGTACACACACACACACACACACACACACACACACACACACACACACACAGAGAGAGAGAGAGAGAGAGAGAGAGAGAGAGAGAGAGAGAGAGCGCGAGCTAGCTAGCTAGCTTCCTAGGCCAAATCAGCAATTTAATTTTTAAAACACACTTGAGATGGTTACAGTTCTCAGAGTTATCTTTAGTCCATTAAACAGTAAGTGCCATATACTGGAACTGTCCCACAATATAACCTTGTGTATTATTTTTGTATTAAAATAATCAAATAAAGGATTGTTCTTATTTCCCCATCAACTTCCATGTCTCAGTTGAGGAGCACAGTCCTTAATGGGACAGGTAGCACTCCATGCCCTCATGTAGCTTAGAGTCTGAGAGAATACATGATAAAAGAGATTAGCTAATGTGCTACTCAAAATTATGCACAGAATGTGTCTATATCCAAAGCAGTGTTACTAGACTTGCTTTATCTATCTAAAGTCAGATGAAATTTAATAGGATTTAGAAGTTCTCTCTTTAATAAAAGGCATACTAAATATATTGGGTGAAACAAAGATGATTAAGACATGAGTTCTGCACTGAGGAAGTTTTAGTCAGGTATAATATTTTTCAGACCTGGCCATCCATTGAAATCTCTGGGATAAGGAAAGAAAAATAAGAAGCAAAAATATCCCTACTCAAATGACAGCATATAAAAGCAGTGAATCTTGGAGAAAGGTCTTGCAATTTGACACCAAAGTAAACATACCTTGTATAGTTGATTCCATTGAAAAGAAATGAAAGGAAATATTATAATAATAACCAGAGCAACTTTATTAGCAGTAGTTCCAAATTAGAAATCATCCAGATGTCACCAACAGATGAGGGATGATAGTTTCAATAAAAGAGAACCGTGTGAATGTAAAAAAGAACGGACTCCTGACACACAGATGGTAGAAAAGAGAATCAGAGAGAGGGGGGGAGGGAGAGAGAGAGAGACAGACAGACAGACAGACAGACAGACAGACAGAGACAGAGACAGACAGGGAGAGAATGTGTGTGTGTGTGTATGTGTGTGTGTGTGTTGTATGTGATATGCATATCCATTACATGTTGCTGAGGGCGTTCAGGCCAAAGAGAAGCAATCTGGGAAGTCACATTCTACAGGCAGAATGTAGTTGTCCTTTGGAAGACAATTCTGATGGATGCTCTGTTTCCAGAAGAGGAGGTATTTTTGATTGGGGGCGAGACTCAGAATCCCAGTGTGGAGAGAAGCTGGGCAACAGTGTGTGATACAGTCAGAACAGCCCTTCCACATGAATGCATTTTCAGTGTGTTATTATTTACAATGAGATTGTTCAGGCCAGTGTAACATGAAGTCAGAATTTTACTTTAGATCAAAGTATAGAATAGAAATGTCAAAAAGTTTATTATCATTTGCTGGGCATAGTTGTACTATTTTTAAAAAGACTAGGGCGGTTTTATGCTGAGATTTTTTTTTTTTTTGGTACCACCTTCACATTGACTGTTAGAACTTTGTAGAATTACACTGGGAAGTATAAAAATCTATTTCCATATTTCTACATTTCTGGAAACTCCCAGTCTATAATCCAAGGAATGTGATATTACATAAAACTGTGACACTCTTACATTATTGTCTACAGGACCTCTCTCTGAGTACAACTAGTGGTCAACTTAAGTACAGTCACAGACTGGAGAAGATCCTGTGGCCATGTGGCACCTCCCATTTGTCTACTTAAAAGTCACAGCTATATCACTCAGTGTTTTGTAGATAATCTATATTAAAGAAGAAGTCTTCTGTGGACATTGCCCTGCACATACATTTTTGTTTTGAAAGATATGTATCTATACAAAAAGTTAGAGAATACTTCTTGCCTTCCTTTTAAAAATACAGTGTAAGTGTGGACAGTTGTTATTAAAACTTCAAAATGTGTATGTGTAAGATCTAAAATACTGAGATCAGCATAGCTAGGTGGTCCTCTTTAGAAGCTGGATATGAGAAGTAGGGAGGAAAGGGAGGCTGTGGTGGCAGGAAGCCACGGGGTCTTTCACTGGGCACCATCAATTTTGCTTTCCTTTGCTGGTGGTATTCTTAGTCTTCCCCAGGCTTACTTCACGTCTCTCACCAGTGTTTGTTTTCCTTCCTTGTCTTCCCACCTTCCACTCAAATCTGGAATGATATTGGCCATGTGATCACAGGCCCATGACGGAAGCTCATTCCCTCTGGCTTTTTCATGATGGTGAGAAGAGAAATAGATATTTCTCGGCTGTGTGAGTCAGTGCTAAATCCTTCCTAGCAGAGTTAACTCAGCCCATCAGCTCCTGCAAAGGAAGCATAATTCCTCATTGTGGGGACAGTCTCTGGTCACTGTCCCGCCTTCATCTCGACTGACATCTTGATGTAAGCATTGCACTTTGTACGCAAAGATTGGACTTCTGTTTCTAAATCTGTCCTTCTCCTGCTCCTTTGCTGCTCTACAGTGTTAAGATGCATTTTCTGGAAGCTCTTAAACGTCCTCGTCATATCTTGTATGCTCTTATTTCCACAGCAGTTCCGATTGTCAGAATATATGTCTTTGCGTGTCCACTCAGTCAGTTTCTCTGGAAAAATATCATTTTTAAAGAATGAAACTAAACCAACAAATTTACATACACGGGCTGGACCTAGGTCCCCAGCACATATCTAGCAAATGTGCAGCTTGCTCTTTATGTGGGTCCTGAACAACCAGAGCAGGGGTTGTCCCAAAAGCTATTCCCTGTACGTGGGATTTGTTCATCTAGCTGACTGCCTTGTCTGGCCTCAATGGGAGAGGAAACACCTAGCTTCACAGAGACTTGAAGTCCTGGGTGGGAGGATGCACAGGGAAACTCCCACTGGCTCAGCGAAGAAGGGGAGGGAGATGGAGGAAGGACTTTGGGAGGAGGTGACCAGGAGTGGTCAGTGAGAAAAATGTTAAAAAACAAAACAAAACAAAACAAAACAAAACAACAACAACCCCCCCAAACCCATTAAATTAAATAAAAAAATAATTTCTTCATTTTCTTCTCTTCCACTTAATTCAAAGTGTACTTGGAAGATCCTCCTTTCTGTAGTGTAGCAAATGTCAATACTACTTAAGCTGGTATCCAAATACTCTGTGTGTGTGTGTGTGTGTGTGTGTGTGTGTGTGTGTGTAAAGACCAAAAAAAATTTAAGAAATAGAGTACTTGTGTTTGATAAGCCATTCAGTCTTGAAAATCAATTTTACAAGTACTTTATTTTTGTAATCATGTTATTTTGAAAATGGAGGTACCACCATTTAAAAGCCAATCCTGCACATGAACACACACACACACACACACACACACACACACACACACACACACACCATACACATGCATAGATGCACACATGCCATGAATAATATCTGTACTCATATACAGACTTATTCCTTGGTCCCAATAAAGTATGTCTTTTGTATTTGCTTGCAAAATAAGTTGATAGCTCTTTGGCTGGCCATATACCATACCATATATAACCTATAGGGACTATTTAAAATGAAAATAAGAACAGTAACAATACATTTATCTACATTTTAGACATAATAATTTAATCATATTGAGAAATGTTTCAGTGTAACATTATGCAGCTTTGGAAAAGTAGTATTTTAATAGATGCTATTAGGTGAAAACAAATCAACACAGATTCATCAAACTCTAGTTATAGCTTGTTTTTTCTAAGGGATGGGAACTAGCATTTAGAAACTACTCTGGTATGTATATATAGGAATTGAACAATAGGCACTATATTTGTAGTGAAAAGAACTGTGTGCTTTCTGTCCTAGAGGACAGTTAGGGCAAATGATCCTCATGGCACCACATGGCAGGATGTTCATGATTTAATTCATAGTCTTTGATGTCTGTGTGCATGGATGTAGATGGTTCTATAGGCACAGGTTTCTGGGTGTTATATGTTTCTTAGCCTTGCCTATTAAGAAGACCTAGAGTCAGTCACTTACCCTTGGTAGCAGTGAATAGGGTTAACATCCAGTCCTCAGTCTTGAATATAGTTCACTAGAAAGGAACTATGGTATGCTGGAGTAGTCGTTGGATCTAGTACTGGAGCAAAGGAAACACAATTTGAAGTAAGACCTCTTGCATTGTCAGAAAGTAAGGAAGTACAGAAAACGAGGAGAAAGGGCTGCTAGGAGATCAGGCCAATCCAGAGGAACTCCTAAGTACCCACACTGGAACAGTTTAAGGAAGAAAGTGATAGCCCTGAAATAATGTCCACAGAATAAAATAAATATCCATGAAAAAATAAGTGATGGGATTGGGGCAGTTTATTCATTACTGAAAGATTTAATAATGAATGTACAAAAAAATCCACCACTAGACATCACAGTAATTATCATTTACACACCTATCAGTGGGCCCCAGAAGTAATAGGTAGAAGTTGGAGAAACAAAATATTCTCATACCCATAAATATTTCTCTTGGGATATTAATTATTTTCTAAGAGAAAATAATAACTTTTTGGTATAGACACCTAATGGGTACCATCTTGGTGAGTCACTCAAGGCTTACAGCATTGCTCTAAGACATAGTGCACCAAGACATCTCTGAAGATCTCATTTCCCTGCATCCTTCCCCAAATATCTGACTTCACTATAAGCACAAGAAACCACTAGCCAACTATGAATGAGTGATACACTCCAGGAACATTGCTCTATTTTTGTAGAAACGTGGACATTCTAGAATAGAAAAGGGCAGTGATCATAAAGCTTGTGTGATTTAAATAAGTTTTATAGTTTAATCAATAATGCACTGTCAATGTTCAATAATTATACTTGATTATGTAATATGTGAACATTAGGTAGAGGCTAAGTGAACATGTATCAGAACTCTTTGTAAACAGTGTTTTTGAAAATGAGGAATTATTTGAAAAAAATGAAAATATACTGGGTAGTGAAATGTGCAAAGAGTGTACAAGGACATAGATTGTAGTATTACTTGTTTTAGCCAAAAAAAAAAAAATGGAATTAGCCCACTGAAAAAATGGGGCATATTCTATTTTATTCAGACAACTAAATAAATACTACACTGTCCAAAACCTCACATAGTATCCTTTGTGCTGATACTCATGAACTGGCATGGCCTTACACACAGATGTCTGTCATACCAAAGGGGCAGCCTTAAGTTTGTTCACCTTCACAAGTGCCTGTATTCTAACCACACCATTGATATTTAACTAATTCTGTGACCTTGGGCAATTAACTTCTCTTTACCCGTTTACTTGTTAATTGGGAATTAATAATATTTAAGAGCTAGCCATGAAGATCAAGTATCAAAAACATGTGACCCCCAGTGTTTGTTGAGCCAAATAATAATGGCTTTATTAAAACATCTGCATGCTGTTATTTTACAGGAATAAATGTGAAGAAAGCTGTACAATAGCATTAAATATAGAATGACATCTCTTCTATAAAATTTATGTGTACGAATCTTGAGGACACTCTAATACTGCTAGTGATGTTGAGGTTTCCATCTCTTAGGTACTACAGTATTTTAGTAATTAGAGAATACTTTATATTTCTGTAATCAATCATATACTGGTATGACATATATTTAATAAACTGCAGTAACCCTGCTCAAATGGGAAAAAAATGTTTGCAGTATGGCTGTTCATTTCTCTAAAAGACCAATTTAATGTGACAGACTGAGAAAATCATTTATTTTAAAAAATGAAGATGTAACTTACACTTTTAAAGGTAAATGTTTGAAAATTTGTTTTTCATAAAGTATATAGAAAAAATGTATATAGCAGCTTTTGAAGAAATATTCTATTAATGGTAGTCATCAAATAAAAGTAACTGTACAGAGTCTTGTTTGTAATATAAAGGGTCCTGCTAATCTCTGAGTCTGTGGACTTGTTGTTCGTTGTGATGGAATGATGATATGCCTCAGTTTGTTGCTAGACACTGACGTCTAGTGATGTGATGGACAGTTCTCTGAAACATGAGTCTTAATTTAGGAAATTTACTTAATCCTCTATCTGCAATTCTCAGCTGTAAAATCTTATATGAGAGAATAAAGAGACTAGGTCTTTATCTTTGTGGGATATAAATAAAAACTCATAGGTTTTATAATCTAGTTAGAAATAGATAATTCTAATGTAATCATTATAATGATTAAATCCTGAGGAAAAAAGCCTCAAATGGTGATATAATCTATAAACTATAAGCTAAAAATAAGATATATAGCAATTTGGGGGCACACTGTAGTAATACCCTGTCTGAGCAACAGCACGAGCCAGAATTTAGTAGGATCATCACAGGGTGGCTGCTACAGGGTGATTTTATACAGAAGTATATTTGTAAATAAGTACATTTTAGAACAACACACTTTTTTATTTTTACAGAAGTGTGGTGGTATGTTATGTTGTCAGTGTCTGCCATGTTCTGATCTTTAAGTGCTAGAATACTATGCCTGGCCTCCTAAATTCACTGCTTCTAGTCTATGTGGCAGACTCAGCTGCTTTTGAGTTTGGACTCCCCCTGGTTTGTTTTTGGAGTTCTAGTTTTGACTTGATGGAATAATATTATATATGGCTGCCTGTTCTAAGTGAGCTTTGCTTAGGTTAAATTATAACAACTCCTCTGGTCTTAGAATCAGTACATCTCATAATCAGTCCCTAACTCACAATTAGGTATCATTTCCCCTGGCTGAACTCATGCTAGTATATACCTGCTTAGTGTTCTGTTTTGTAGGATTTAACAAACAGCAGAAAACATTATCTAATTCTCCCCCATATAGATGTGGAAATTTTAAACTTCTGTGCCTCATTCTTAGTAGTGTGCAGGTGTCTTTCTGGAGCTGAAACATTTTGTTCTTTTCAGGAGGCACCCAAGTGAATTCATGCTTGGAGGACCTACAGGAGATCCAAAGAGAGGCCTGATGCCAGCTGGGAGGGGTGGGCGTGTTGTATTTGCTTTTCAGAAGAGATGTTCAAGTGAAGTTAGCATGAACAGACTGTAGTTGTGGGGCACGGACAGTTGGGTGTGGTGGTGATGGAAGATATGTTCTTGTTCCCTGGGGCAGTTGCCTTGCTGGGGGCCAGTGTGCTAATGTTAGGAATGTAAGATCTGTTTAATTCGAAATATAGAGAATCTTGTAAGGCTATCTGGATAGATTGGTGTCCCTTACATTTTTAGATAAGAACACTGAGGAATTATCAAGGTTAGGCTCACAAAGGACTTGAGACTTTTTTCAGGGTCTCTCAGATATTCTCTGTTGTCAATAGAGTGTGATCATCTGACTGCTGAATGACCCAGGGAGAACAAGACTGATGGTATGCTATATTCTATTTGCAAAATTTACAAATGCAACACCACAACGTTTCCATTTCTGTAGCTAGAAAAGGTCACTGCAAACTGTCAGAATTGACAAGAAATGAAGTGAAAAACAAGGGGGATTGAACTGGAGTCAGATTCTGGGGAGACAGGGAGGGCATTGGTTGTCACAGCTCAGTGCTATTAAAATCATCGTGATGACCATCCAGGCTGAGTGGGTACAGCAAAGACTATCAGTACAGTGTCTAGTGTTGTAGGCCATTTGGAAACCAAAGGTGGGAACAGGAGGTGGGAAAAGCCCTGTTCTCCAGGGAAGGAGCTGGCTCAAGGATACAATTCTTGTACAGCAGCTGCTGCTTGGGCTGTCAACCTCTCTGCAGGTTGTTCATCTAATGTTTGCTTGATAATGTCTATCTTGCAGTCGGTCTGCAAACTCTTGCATGTGAGCTTGCTCATGAACAAGGCCATCGCCAAGCATGAGTTATTCTCATTTGCTAGTGCACTCTCTGCGATTACTTCAGTGCTTCTGGAAAGAACTACTAATTTTCTAAAGACAACTCTTGTGCCATTTTCACTTAATTTTTTAATATCCTTTAAACATACTTGCTTTAAGTGAATAACAGCTACTACACTTGACTTTAACCAAAAGGCTGAACAAATTTAAAAAATGTTCTTACCATAAAAGTAGGTTTAATTAGCTCAATTTCATTATTCAACATTGTGACATGGCTTTATCTCCACATAACCATACATGTGTAATTTAAATTGATTTACAATAAGTTAAAATTGCTTTATAATCTGCCACTAAAAGTATGCTAGAATTCTAGAGCTCTGTTTTACTAATAAAAGATATATGTGGCCTATTATCTGTAGGCCTCTAGACATGCATTCATACAAAAATGTAAATTAAGAAATGCATTTCAAAGCATATAATTCATTCTTTCATTTCCAGACCTATAATAAGGCACAGATGTTTAAGGATAGTTTCTGGTCCATTGTAGCATTAAAAATACACTGTATTTATATTTGAACTTTTCCAGGTTTGCCCAGCCCTGTGTTTCTTTAAATACTCTTGGTATTTCAACTAGTCTAGAACTAATAATTAGCATAGGAACACCCATTTTTCTTGTATATTTACTCTTCTTCTACAAAGATTCGTTAATTATCTAAAGTTTTTAAATCTTGTGAGAGAATCATGCATTTTTGCTTCCAATTTTAGCTAAGCAGTTTCTAATTTGAATTATTGTTTAAGTAATCATTCTTTCTTAAAGATACTTATCATAAAGTTTCATCCACCTGAAAATTTCCTGATTTTTCAAATATGTCATTCAAATTTATTTTACTATTGAGCCACAAATATGTTTAATAAATAGTTTAATCACTAGGAGAAATAAGCTTTTGGGCCAAGCTCCAAACACTTTATGATACATCAGTGCTTAATGCCTGTCTTAAAATAGAAAGAAAAACAACAAAAACAAAACCTCTTTAAGTAGCTTTATCTTTGAAAATATTACTAGATGAAATTTTTGATGAAAAATATTGGAATTTTCTATGGGATGTGATTTATTTTTCTGGGGAGAGAATGAGGGAGTTTTGGCTTTTCTGTATAACTTGCTTCTGTTTGGAAAATTTTAATACTCTAAGCAGGTAAAAAATGGTACCTATGGAACATGGTCAGGTTTCTGAGCCCTTGCCTTGTATGGTGCTTAGGACTCTCAGGGTAATTGTTTTCCAGTGACTAGCGCATGAACACAGTTGTTGATTGAGAATCAGATACTACTTTGGGTCTTGATTCCTTTTATCCTATGATGGAATTCACATTTCAGGCAATTTTAAAGTATTAAATATAATGCAGACCTTGTATTTATTTTGTGGATTATATATATATATTAATACTAATATCAGAAAAGCAAATATATTTAGTAAAACATTTAACAAACACACGCATGCGCACACACACATACACACACACACACACAGACACAAGTTACTCTTTCCAACCAGGATGCTAACCAACTAGAAAAGAGAAGAGTTAAAAGTTACAGTTAAAAATGATCTTACTGAACTGTCTCATTTGATAAGCAGGAAAAAATGGGTTTCAGAGACAGAAAGAATTGTCTTGTGCAAGGATCCATAGTGCGCTAGGATAAAGATTAGTTGTAGAGGACATCCTAGCACATGCAAGTCCTTGGGTTCAATATACAGCACCTAAAACAGACAGACAAACAAACAGAAAGTATTGGTTCTCATTCCCACTCTTGGGGATTTCCCTCTTCAGGACACTGTAAACCTGCAAAGATGCCCAGCACTAGTTATTAGAAAGGTTAGTGTTCACTGTAACCCTGCAAAGATGCCCAGCACTAGTTATTAATTAGAAAGGTTAGTGTTCACTGTAACCCTGCAAAGATGCCCAGCACTAGTTATTAGAAAGGTTAGTGTTCACTGTAAACCTGCAAAGATGCCCAGCACTAGTTATTAGAAAGGTTAGTGTTCACTGTAACCCTGCAAAGATGCCCAGCACTAGTTATTAATTAGAAAGGTTAGTGTTCACTGTAAACCTGCAAAGATGCCCAGCACTAGTTATTAGAAAGGTTAGTGTTCACTGTAACCCTGCAAAGATGCCCAGCACTAGTAATTAGAAAGGTTAGTGTTCACTGTAACCCTGCAAAGATGCCCAGCACTAGTTATTAGAAAGGTTAGTGTTCACTGTAACCCTGCAAAGATGCCCAGCACTAGTTATTAGAAAGGTTAGTGTTCACTGTAACCCTGCAAAGATGCCCAGCACTAGTTATTAGAAAGGTTAGTGTTCACTGTAACCCTGCAAAGATGCCCAGCATTAGTTATTAGAAAGGTTAGTGTTCTATGGTACAGGCGTATAGAATTAACCTTTGATTATGGATTTTCTGGTTTGCTTGTTTTTTTTTTTTTTCTCCTTTGATCCTATTTCAAGAATTTGTATCTCCCAATTCTTGATCCATTACACTTCTCCTGGTCTCACGTTGATTAACACTTTTTAAATCAAGCAAAAAATAGCTTGAAGTCATTCCCATCTGTAAATGGAAAAGACATTTACAAGCAGTTCCTCTTGGTCCCAGATGGAATAGAGGAATCCTGTACCTGCTTGTTATTTCTTAGTTAAAATCAGTAAGAGCAGAAACTTAGATTCTACATCTGAAATTTTTGAGAAAGAAATGAAATGAACCTTGTAGAATTTCATATGATTTTAAAAGCTGTATGCTTCTGAAAGCTATGATGTATTAGGTATATAGGTTAGAGAAAAGTTATAAAAACAGTATAAAGTTATAGAGAGTACAAAGTTTATCTGTAATATACTCTCAATTTTGTAATAATATCTTTCTCTGTTAAAAAAATTTCTAAAGTAATTTACCATAAAACAATTTATATTCTAATTATAAATAACTATTACTTATATGTTTTAAATGAATTTTTAAGGTGGTTTGTTAAATTTACCAAATGGGTTTCTTAAACATAGTTTTCTTATTCTGATGATTGTTTTCTCAGTTCACCCAAATAGGACCTTTCTGGCTATCTATCACTGGACAAACCTTCAAAGAAAGATCCTTGGTATCTACTTATCCATTTGCTCTCACAGAGCCTCCTGAGAGATTCCCCGAGTCTAAGCTCTCTGTGAATGTGTTTCTCAGTTTCTGTCTTATTCATTCCAAACTGTGGGGAAAATGGGAGTTGTAGACCCTCTGTGTGATTACCTTAGCTTCAGGGGTTTGTAGGAGTAATAGTGTAAAGGCTAAGAATAAGTTGTTTTTGTTCACCAGCTCAGTGCGTGATTGCGAATATGTACTGTGAGCATCTCAGCCATCATTTCTAACTGTATGCTAAGTTAGTGTGGTCCTATGCTCTGTCTGTATCACCTTTTAAATGACTGGATTCAGGAGAGTAAAGAACACTCTCTTTGAGGCCAGATAAAAACAAATTTTAAGTCTTCATCTTAGGCAGACTGTTGGTTTTGTAATACAGAAAGCCTTTGTATTGATGTTGCTGTTTTTTTTTTTTTTTTTTTTTTTGGAAGCTTTTGATTTCAGTTTTAGAAATACTGATATAACACCCTCAAAAACATCAGAGTGGGAATTCATGAGCCTCTTTTTTTGTTGACATTTATATTCACAGACAAACTTAAATCTAGAGAGAACTTTGAAGACATTCTAAATAGTCATTTTATTCTTAGAATGCATAGAAACCATGCAGTTGCTCAGTTGCTTTATTGTGTATAAATATCAAAATTATATATGGCTTATATTTAATATGAAAGTACTTGGAAATATTTTATCTACTTTTTATAGAGAAAGAAATTTGATATTTAAAGGATTAAGTAATTTATTAAGGACAGTAGATTAGAACTTAAATTCACTCTAGGGTTAGTGAGTGATCTTTCTACATTTTCCTTATATGCTAGGACTAATGTTCATCAATATCATGACTTATCTAGACTATTAAGTAGCAGTAATTATTTTTCCAGAACTTTGACCATTACCTACTCCTATGCCTGTAGGTATGATCTATATTTACAAACAGAACAAAACAGTGTGTATGACATGGTGGTGGGAGCATGGGGAATGGATTTCCCAGTATCTCTCATTTGGTTTTGGATCCTGTGTAGTCTCTCTTGGTCTCTTGTATGGCTTTGTTAGAAACCATTTTCCTTTGTTTCTCTCATTCTCCATAATTGGACTTGGAGTTCCTTATTTTGTCCTAAACAATTTTGTCCTAAATGAGTTGTAGACTCCTGTCCACTACTGAGATACAGTGCTACTACAAATCAGCTGAAGATTAATATTACCTTGTTATTAGATAGTGGGAAGAATATCAATAAACAGAAACTGAGTAGCAGACACTGGCATGGAGCATTCACCTACACTTTGTGTACTAGGCCGCCTCTTTTTCAGAGAAAGTTTTGTCCAGGTTCAACAGAGTTGGTATTTTAGGAATACCATCATCATGATTTTAGGAATAATCTCATCATGTCTCCACTATGTACACCCATCTGTCACCCATTCTTTGGCAAAGGTTGAATATGAGAAATGCCACTGTTGGCTCAAAGCACAACAGGGTAGCCTTCTACAGCACTGAGGTTTGCAGCAGGAGGGAGAAGGCTGCTTGTCTATAGGATTTGAAGTGCTATAACATTCATCTATCTGCTTTATTTTTCAGCTATTGATGTTCCAAGTCTAATATTTATCTATTCTAGAAAGTTATGATAGTAATATTGACATTTTGAAAGTACTGAAACATAAAACTTTTCAATTTTAAGAATTTTACATTTCCCCATAACAGTTTACTTGGTAACTAATTCTTATTAATTTTTTAAATTTAGTTTAATGTTTAGAAGTAGTAAGAGAATCCATGGTGTCTTGTTAGTTCTCTTAACTTATTGTCTTTCTCAATTAAAAGGAATCCTAATTGTATAGTGTGAGCCTGGTTGCACCTGGCACATGTTTTCATTTTTAACTTTTGTTGGCATGAGATATGATATATTATCAAGGAACAGCACCTCATCCTCCATGACCTATGCCTCTATCTTTTTCCTTTTCCTTTCCTTTATATTATTGTAGTTTCCCTTTGTGTGGTTTGTGGGGTTTTTTAAGTCAGAGATGCAGTGTATTGTATGCACTCATCAAAGGGGAGGGATCTGTCTCCTGCTTTTGATCTCTGAGATTACTTGTGTGATGTTAGAATGCAGAGAAGTGAGACCGCAGTAACTGTGGGTCTTCAGAGGGTGTGTGTCTCCAGGAAAGGAAGGACATCTAAGACAACTGCTGGAAAGAAGCATAGACAGGAACGCCCAGATGCCCTAGCCTGCAGTTGTAGCATACTCAGGCCTTTAGTCTCACAGAGTTCTGCCCCCAACCTCGCATGTACAGAGCAAATAAACTTTTCAATATTTTAAGCAACTGACATTGGGGTCTCTAATAGTAGATACTGTAGTTGATTACTGAGACAGGATTTATATCCTGCAAACCATCATATCTTCATTATTATCATATTATCAACCTCTTATCACATGTGTTTACTGTCATTCTAGAATCCTGTGTTGCAGTGAGATCTGCAATGGGATGGGTATTGTGTTAATTATGGTATTTATTTTTTAGTGGCTGTTGTGCAGTGATAATCCTTTTCTCTTAAATTTTTAAATTTTAATTATTCATCGAGAAATTCATATTCAGTGTTTTAAAAATTATATTCACCATACGTTTCTTTACCTATTCAAACTCTTTCCAGATCTTCCACCCCAATGTTCTTCATCTCTTATTTATTTATCTTGTTTTTATTAGTAGCGCCTGAGTCCCATTAGTATTTTCCATAAGCACATATACATAGGGCCATCCATTTGATACTTAACCTACCAGGGACTCCACTCCTAATGAAAACTGACTCTTCTTCCCTTAGCAGCTAGCAACTACCAATAGCTTCTCAACTAGGGGTAGGAACTTGCAATCACCTCCCGATCCATTCTAGAATGTCGATTGGTTCCATCTTGTACAGTCAACCACAGCTACAGATACAATGAAATCTTGACTACAAATCTGTCCGTCTGTCCATCCATCCATCCATCCATCCATCCATCCATCCATCCATCCATCAATCTATTTATCTTTGTCTGTGTATGTGTGTTCCATTTATGGCTGAGCACTCTAACGTTCTCTTTAGTCTGTCCAGTTAAGAGTATGGCATGAGAATATGGTATTAACCACTTTTCTCTCCTTCACAGGAAGAAACCCATGACTGGTATGGCAAACTGGCCAAGAAAACTTATTGCTGGGTAGCTCATGGGCTCCAAAGCAAGCCTACTACTGTAGTTTTGCTAAATGGAGATAGTATGGAACTGCCTTCTAAATAAAGATCTGTGTACTCACAGATGAGCAGAGGTCTCCAAGAATGTTAATCTTTGTCCAGTGGACAGCTGAGAGAGAGACTCACATCTGGTTAGTGGGACTTTTACCATTCAGAGCAGATGTGTCTGAGTGGCCATTTCTCTACCGGACATAGAAACAAGTGCTTTCATGTAGTTGTATGTGGGAGACAAAAATGTTCCTTGTCTCTACAAAACACATGATTACAAAAGGACTTATTCATAAAGAATTCTTCCTATCACCTCTGTAGTCACCTCTCAGTCTCCTTGAATAAGGGTATACATCACATTTTTTTTTAACAGATAAAGAAAGGATATGTGTGAAAATAAAATTTTAAAGCAAGGGCTGAGACATTCCAGGGGGAGTTTGTAATGTATATTTTCTGTTCAAATTATAAGTGTTCCCAGGGCAACTAAGAAGGTAGTTATTTAGTTTTATTTTAAACTTTCTGGAAGGATCTGGAACATTTTAACAGTACAACTTTTAATTTCCTGAGCAGAATGAATACTAGTTTTAAGGTCCTTGGATCAGCTTCTACAAGCAATTTCCTTTGAAAGCTCAGGGTAGCAGTTTTCTCATTTTGTTGTCACTGTTTTTATATTTAAAGATTAATTGTTTTTTTTTCTGTTGTCTTTCTGCCTTGAAACTACAGTCTTCAAACTCTACAAAATAGTTGATTTAAATGAATTACTAATATTATGTTGGATCTAATTCAGTATTAGATGTATAAGATAGAAAAGTTGCTTTTCAGATCGATACAGTAGATCTTGTTATACACATCCAATGATTTTGTTTCTTATTTTTCTGATTATGACTTTAATAGTTTACAGTTGGGATAAATAGTCTGCTATTTTGGAAAAATGCTTTTGAGGTGCTAATAAAAAGGATAATATATTCCAGGGAATTTTTTTTTCTTCTTGCGTTCTTTACTTTTATTTTTTTATTTGTTTAGACACAGGGATTTTATTTCACATATAACTTATATAAGTAAGGATAATTAAACTTTGTCCTTCCATCGGTGTTTGGAGAATGTATATTTTAATTTACAACCCTTACAATAGTATTTTCACTTACTTACATGTTATTTCTTTAACTGAAAAAAATTTTTTCATACAGTATATTCTGATTATTATTTCTATTCCCCCAGCTTCTTACATATCCTTCCTCATTCAAAATCCATATCCTTTCCTTCCCTCATTAAGAAACAGTCAGGCATATAATAATAATAATAATAATAATAATAATAATAATAAAATAGTAATAATAACAAAGACCTAACTGTAATACAAAATAAAATAAAACAAACAAACTAGAATAGGACTAAATAACAAAAATGAGCCACAAACAAGCACAAGAAACACATCTAGACTAAGACACATACATTCACACTCAAAGAAAATCCATTAACACAAAATCAGAGAGCATACTATAAAAGCAAAAGATCTGTAAATATGCATTATGAGTGCCCCTTCAAAAACACCAAAAACAAAAGAAAAAAATTCTCTGAAATTACCATTGAGTTCATTTTGTGTTGGCCATTTACAGTTTGCCCTTACGTGTGGTAGGAGTGCCCAGTGAGATTCCATTGGTGAAAACGAATTCTTCCTTTGTAAGTGGTTGAGTTGGAGATAGCTTCTAGGTTAAGGATGGAGGCTTGTGTCTATTTCCCATCTCAGTATTGAGAGCCATCTTGCTTGACCTGTGTAGGCCTTGAGGATGCTGCCAGAGTTTCTGTGAATTCATATGTGTGTTGTTGTTGTTGGGTCTTGGGGCCTTGGTTTGTTTGTTTGTTTTAGTTTTGTTGGGGTGGGTGGGTTTATGTGTGTGTGTGTTCCATTCCTACTGATCTTACTTTCTTTCTGCCTTCTCTTCTGCAGACTTCCTTGAGCACAAAGGGAAGAGATTTAATGGAGACACCCCATTATGGAATGAATGTTCTAAGGTGTCTCGCTTTCTACACATTGTCCAATTGTGGCTCTCTGTGTTTGTTCCCATTTGCTGTAGACGGAAGCTTCTCTGATGGTGACTGAGCAAAGGCACTGATCAGAATACCTTCACTGCTGTATTCCATTAGCAGAATAGTTGTATTTTTCTTTTCTCTGTCTTTGGTCAACCTATTCTCAGGCTTTTGGCCAACCGGGCAGTGTTGGGCATGGGCTCTATCTTGTAGAGTAGCCTTAATGCCAATAAGATAGTAGTTGGGTACTCTTCAGGAGTAAATTTTCTAAAGAAAACAGAGGAGGATGCTATTTTGGAGGAAATTCTAGTCTTTAAAGTTTTCATCTTAATGTGGATACTTTTTAGTTCCTTTTAACTCTATAACTCAGACTCTTTATGTGCTGGTTAAATTTTTAAATATATCTCTCATGGGTCTTTAGTATTTATATTTTCAAAAATTGATGGCTAAATACTCAACCTGAGATGTTGTTTCCCATTGGGCATGGTAAGATTGCTTGGTTATTAACACCTGTTCAGATAGCTGCTTTTCATGTTGTAATGAGTAGAGACCAGAAATGATAGAGATGACTCTGTGGGACACAGTATCTGGCTCATGGAAGGAGGCCAGGAAGTGGTTCTTGAATGGGTGACTGACAGATTAGTCAAGTAACAATGCTGTAAAATGTCTTTTTTTTTTTCAAATAGTTGGAGAGAATCAACTTTGTAAAATATTATACTACATGTTCAAATATAGCATGTGATTGTCTTGTAAATATGCATACACTGAGGGTTGTTACACACTCTCTGTGCAGTAGCAAAGATCAAAGTTAGACACTTATTTTGGTTGTATAAGAGAGTACTTGCCACTTGGTAGACTGAGAAAAAGACATTCATTTAACACATTAATAGGTGAGCATTGTTATCTTTGTTGATCATGCCATGCCATGTGTCTCATATTCATTTTGTTGTGTGGCTGTAGAATGAGCACAGTTCTTTAGAGTTTTCCGTAATATTTGGTATGAAAGAACTATTACATTGGGGAAAACACATAGTATTTGTAAATAGGAGAACACAATAGTTTAGTAAATATGTTTCTTACTTTAGAAAATCAGACATGGATATGCCATGTGACGACCCTGTTTAAAAATGAGGAGGCTTTAACTCTGTGATGCATGCTTTCCTAGTCTCCATTCTTGCTGAAGTTTGCACTCTGCTATTTCAGTGAAGGAGAAAATAAATTCAATTAATAACAGGAGCTTTACTGAAGTGAAACATTGTTTAATGTATTGTAGAAGCATTTCTATGAAAAATGGGATGATTAACTTCCTCAGTAGGAAGGTTCATCTTGGGGATTTAGTTCCTTCTCCCATGTAGTAGGGTTGAGACAGGAGTGTGAAGTTCCTTCCCTGACAAGGGCACTTAGAGCTTTTCAGAATGACCTTTCATTGATGGCCCAGAGTGAGTGCAGAGCATTTAGAGGAAGGACACATTTGCTGGTGCATATGACAGTAGCTCTTAGTGTATAGTTGCTTAGAACTGCTGTGAAAGTCTAAAACTCTAGATACAGGTTTAGAAACCTGTATTTTTACTATTTTTACTGTATACTTATTTAATATGATACCATGTTCTCAAGAGGACCACATTGAGTCTAGACTTAGCTGTCTTCATCTTGAAGTAATTTGAAGTGAGTCAGGGTGTTCATTAGTGTATCACCAGGGGCTAATGCAGAGCTTGGCACACATGAGGCTCTTAGATATTTTTTTTGCATTTGTGGAATAAGTAGGTGCTAAAATGTATGGTGAGGAAATATGATAGGAATCCCAAGGCAAGGTAATCAGTATGAGTGGGGTCCCAACCTGAACCTTAAATCCTGAATGATAAGTTCTTCATGACGGATGCTTAACAAACTGTATCCCAACTCCCTTCTTTTTTCTTGTTCTCTTAGAATTGTTAATTCATCCAAAATGTATGTTTGAATTTTTGTTCATATAATCTCTCTAGGTGCTGAAGATGGAACATTATAAATTTATTTTATAGGATTTATTTTAATGGATGGAGCTGTGTAAAATGGGCTTAAATATAAGTATGGAAATTAGATTAGATTAGTTGGGCAGAAGGGCAGTGGGTAGGACAGATTCACAGGTAGGATGCACTGCAGAGTCAGCTGTTACATTTCCCTTTGCAACATAATTTTATGGTGGAGAGGGATCAAGCAGGGGGAAGGACAAGGCACTCACACACAAAGGAGACTCTTAGCCAGTACTAGATACGTAGAATATGAAAGTAAGAGGCCAACTCAATAATACTATGAGAGCCACCTTTGGCCTGTGTTGGAGGCAGAGGGAGAAAGATGGCTGAGACAAAAAAATTCATCTATGAAATGTGTATATATTTCCCTCTCTTCCTCTTCTCTGTCTCATCTCCTTCCCATACTCTTACCCTCCCTCCTCCTCTTTCTTTTCACGAGTGTGTCTGTGTGTGTGTGTGTGTGTGTGTGTGTGTGTGTGTGTGTGTGTGTATGTATGCATATGTGCACACAGGTATATGTGTGTCATGGCTACATACGCAGAGGTCAGAGGACAGGCAAAGGTGTTGGTTCTTGATTTGCTTGAGACAGGGTTTCTTATGTTGTAAATTGCTCTATACTCCTTACTAACTGTCCTGTGTCCAACAATTCTTCTGTGTCTATCTCCTATTACTTGGTAGAATCATACTGGAATTACACATATGCTGGTATATCTATTTACTCACCTTAGGAGGATCTGAACTTAGGTAGTCATCAGGCTTGTCAGGCAAGTATTTGACCACTCTGCCTTCTCCTCAGCCCTCCTCCAGTCTGAAGTATAACTTGTTTAAAACTTAGATAGGTGGTAGATGACCTGAGTTAGGCTAGTTAAGACTATAAACTGATAGATCTCAGAAGCAGGATGAGACTCCAAGAAGCAGAGATTCATTCTGCATGGATTCACTCACCTCATTCTGGGGCTCATTTTTGGGGCTGCAATGATGCAACAGAATATATGGGGTGTCTGCTGTGGTGATGTTTGTTTTCTAACTTGTTGACAAAGAGGGCTTGTCTAGGAGTGTTGGGAGTCTTGATATATGTGTTGAGTACATGGGAAGGGGCAAATGTTTGGTCCAAGTCTGGGCAACACATATTTTACATATTGTATCTATATTTCGATAGAACAATGTAAGGATAGTAATTAGCTACACAACAGTAAATACCAAAACTGAGATAAAAAAATGCCAAAGAATTTTAGTAGAATTTTTTCAGTCAGGTACAGTTCTTTTTCTATGTGAAAAAGAAGGAAAAAAAAGCCAGGCATTTCTTAGACTTTAAATTCTAAGCTGTTGTTTTTATGCAAGTTCAGTAACTTAATGTCTCTTATTGCTTATTACTTGGCACTATCTGACTAGCCCATCCATGTCAGTGTAGGCTGGTCTCCAACAAATGCCTGAAAGGAACGGACGCCAATGATTCATCGGAGTTTAAGCATATTTGGCACAGAGTCCTATCCTGTGTTTTGGGACGTGGTTGATACTAAGAGACCCTGAACATCCCTTTCTTTTTCTGCCTTCTACCTGTCTGGAATGGCCATGAACTGGGTGGTTCGTGTTTTGGATTAGGTATATGCATAGGTTGGCATTGATCCGAAGGCTGCTTTTTTTTTTTTTTTTTAATCTTAATAAGCCCCAAGAACAGCATTCTCAGTGGGTGTGGAAGTGAGTGGGACATGAAGTGATGGTTTTATATTGCATTGCCTGGCTACAGCTTGGCATTTCTTTCCTTTTTCTTTGCGTCACTGGTATTGGTGCCACTAATTTTGCTCCCCACCCCCAACACTTTCATAACATGTTTCCCGGGGAGCTGCTTGGTGTCTCAGCATTAAGCTTCCTTTGGAGTCTTAGCACTGCTCTCACTGAACCTCCTGGGATGTGTTGTTCATCCACATGATCGATGTTAAAACTTCCTCTCTGGGGGTTGTGTGTCTTCCTATATCTTATCCCTGGCCATCATGTACTCTGGATAAAAGAATAAAGGATTATGTACTCTAAATGCCCCAAACCCTCAAAAGTGGGGAAAGTGTGTCATGAAGTAGGAAAAAATGTAGAAAAGAATCCTATTCTAATTGTCCTCAGTGAGCCTCGAAACAGACGTTTGCCCATTTTCCAGAAGAATAAGGCCTGTACCTTTTTATGACTCCAACCAAGGAAACCTGAAATAGAAATTTCTTTTAGCTGTAATCTTACTTATATGTCCTTTGTACTTTATTTCCTTTTCTGTCTATACCTTTTATTCTCAAAGCTGACTAAAAAGAAGAGAAAGGTCCCTGTTTTCTAAACTTCCTAGGGAAGAGTTCCTGGTGATTGTATTGAGTTAGATCTGAAAGGTGGGTAGAATTGGATTTGGTTATGTTTAATTGTCTTTGTTTTTTGGGCGAGGGGAGCTGCCTTTTTTTGTTTTGTTTTGTTTTCAAGCCAGCCTTGAAACAGCCTTGTAACTGCCTTGGCTGCCATGGAACTTCTGTTGTAGAGCAGACTGGCCTTGAACTTACAGATATCTGCCTGCCTCTCTGCCTTGAGAATGCTGAGGTTAAAGAAATGTGACATCATGCCTTAATCATGACTTACAAAGGTTATATTGTTCCCTGGAACTGGTAAATAGAGCACTGATTTACTTAACACTGAACAGGTTGGGAGAAAAGAATTAGGAAAATAGATTTGTTTAATGCCATCCTACATAGGAGAATCAGGTTTACTTCCTCACATTCAGTCTTAGGTTTCTTCCTTCCTTCCTTCTTCCTTCCCTTCCCTTCCTTCCCTCCCTTCCTTCCTTCCTCCCTTCCTCCCTTCCTCCCTTCCTCCCTTTCTCCCTTCCTTCCTTCTTTCCTCCCCCTCCCTTTCTTCCTCCCTTTCTAGCTTTTTCATTTTCATGTGAAACTTACACTGTCTTTGAGTTTATAAGCTTCCTGCAGACTACAGAGATAGAATTACAGGTGTGCACCATGGGCTCCCAGGGCAGGATTGATTCTTCTTTCGTTCCCTGAACTGCTAACATGCTAAGACCATGCACCTCCACATCCCAGTAGTCCTGACTAGCTCCCGATGGCTGCTCTTTGCTCTGGTGACTAATTGGTTAAATCAGTCTTCTCTTTATTCCTGATTTGTTCATGCTTTTTTTATTCATTCCTCCAATCTTAGTTCATTTTATAGGATTGTTTGTTCAGCAGGATTTACAGTTTTCACATCAACACTTCCATTCTTGAATTTACTCTGAACTCCTAAATTGGGCTAGAATAGTGATTTGATTTCTAGATTTACCCAGTGTGTTTTGAATTAATTTCCCTTGTGTTTCTAGGCTTGCTAACAAACACAACCCTTTCTCTTCACACTCTTACTGGCTTTTCCATTACATGTCATTCTGCTACCCTTAGCTCTATTTCTAGAACCCAAACTCATTCATAGTTTTCCTCCTATTCTGTATTTATAATCGTTCTATGTCTCTATTCATTTCAGTATGATATTTTTGTGTAAATTTACAGGTTTCAGATTTATTTGGCTGTGATAGAACACCTTTTCTTTGTCATGGCCAAAGGAAGCTTCTGTCCTATATAGATGTAGAATTAGCCCATCAAAATATTTGCTGCCTCAGGAACAAACATAAGAGGAGATTTACAATAAATAGAATGGTCCTTCTGTGACTGTGTATGTCTGTGTGTGTGTGTGTGTGTGTGTGTGTGTGTGTGTGTGTGTGTGTGTGTGAGATGTCTTCTTTCTAGATAATCAAGTCAGAAAAAAAAAGCATGTTTATAAAATATATTAATGTGCTTTATGGGGTTAGATTTCATGTGATTATAAATGGCTCCTATATTTGCTATAGTCCTACTTAACTTTTTCATTATTCTGTAAACAATATAATGGCCCTAAGAACTCTGCAGTGGTTATTGCATGTGCAGCTGTAGGAGAGATGGTATTGCACAAGGCATGTTTTGTTCTTTTTCTCCAAGTAGAAAGAGGGCTGTATCCTACCTGTCTGTATTCCAGTGTTGCTGGCAATGATCATTTAGTCAGCGTCAGTAGAGAAATGCCTATGGAACACATTTAGTTACATTAAAATAGCTACTGAGGATTCTTTTTAATGCTTGCTGTAAAATAAGAAAGCAAACTAGATAACAATGAAATATAAAATTCAAGAAAGATTACATCTATCTATGTACAAAGGCATTTGGAGAATCTACATTCAGCTCATGCCTAAGCATTACTTATGGCACTTAGCTTTATGAAGATGAATATTTATAATAGCAATATTGATTATTATACCTGATGCATTTAGAGGTACTATAGCATCCATGCAGTGTAAACGCATATATCTTTCTCTTGCTTCTAGGCTGATGAGTAGCAAAGAAAGCAATATTATAGGTTACGCTTGAAAGGTATGAGTCCCACTGTGTTAATTCAATGCAGTATATTTTTCCCCTTGAGTACATATTTGTCTATTTGCATATTACTCTGATGGAGAAAAGTTTTAAAGGATGAGTTGGGGTGCCTCAGGAACAATGTTTATGTTGAAATGGGGAAAGCATACTGGTAATATGTATTAAGCAACTAGCGCAGGACTCTGGCATTCTGTGGTTGGTTTCTTCCAGGATTGGTTGCTATTATGAGCTCATACAATAAATGTTCCTTAGTTCTATAAAAAAAAAATGAGCATTTGGTAAATGTGTGCTATGCAAGAACGTCCTGACTTGGTCTTTTCAGCTGGGTGATGTGCACAACCCAGAGGAAAGGTGCCTATATGGGTTAGAGAACAGCACAAATTGGGAGGAAGGCTGGGAGATGGTTCTAGTGGAGGATGCCAGTGAACATGACTGAGTAGCTTCAGACCATACAGTTGTGGCTGTTCCTGAATGGATAAAGTGATTGACCAGAGTCAATAGATGAATATCCCAGGAGTCTAGAAAGACCACTGTATCTCTTTCCTGCCCTATCTATAATGACTTTTTCTCCTCCTTGGCTTCAGACTTTTGGAAATGAGATTGACATCAAATTTTGTGGATTACATTTAGATATACTTGAAAGAGAGAGGGAGAAGGGTGAGAACTTAAATTGATCCAATGCTGAAAAGCTAAATTTGTTCCCAGCATGCATTATATATTATGTTGGAAACCTTCACAAGGCCATGGAGGTAAGAGAAGTCTCTGAGTTCCGTCTGTGATCACAGTTGCTTTGGCGTGTCTGAAAACAGGACATATAAGAGCGTGTGCATTTCTACGGTGTGATGTAATTCATTTATTATATTTGTCAGCACTGAAGAGCAGACCAGGCAAAGGCAGGGCGAGGGTTGCTGCTTCAGGAACATCCTGCTCTTGTGGGGCTGGGGAATCTCTGAGACGCTGTCACATGCATTTTAGTCCCACTGACACATTACTCCCACACCCTTGTGGGTAGTAAAGTTAAAATTTTAAAAATGTTCTTTGATCTTCCACCCACTGATCTCATAGACATTTAAGTTCAATACTGCATCTGGAGAAAGGTTAGTTGAAATGCAATTTATACTGTTTTATTTTTTAAAAAACTCAAAAATTGGTCTCTGTCTGCAGTAGTTTTGAAATTATAATAATAAATTGGCTTCCATTTTTAAATGTGTTGTTAGTCATCATACTTTAAATTCGGTAGCGTTACTATTAGTGACCTACTTATAGTGATTGTCTCCTCAGTAGGAGCAATGTGCATGCAGCCATTGGTTAACATGCAGGCTTTTAAAGGCTGTCTGTTAATTGCAACTTTATGCTGAACATCAACACATTAAGTAAACACTGCGATTCTCTATGATGTCGTTGGGTGGAGGAGTGTGATGTGTGAATTAAATGTCTCTCTCTTGCTATTGATAAAGGTAGGGCACATTGTCCCATGTGATCATCTCTGTATTCAGTGATTCCTGGAGTAAAAATCAAACCGTGGAGCCCTTCCCTAGCCTTTCTATCGCCCAGCTCTGTGGTCTAAAGCATGTTGCTTGACCTCCCGTGCTTTCACCTCCCTCGTGTATAAAGTGAGCCCTTCCAATAAACATCAACCTTCCTTCCTAAGTAGTCCTGGCCATGCTACAGGAAACAAAACGTAGCCAGTGGCCCGTGGTTATAAGCAGCTCAGGCTTCTCATCCCAAGTTAACTAGGGCATCACTAGTTCATCCAGGTGGACACTTGTAGGAGTGTATGAAAATTAATCTTAAGTCAGATATTCCCAGTGCATCCCGTCCTCTGTTAGAGGTTGATAGATGTTGTTAAGAAATAATTGACCCTTATCCAAAGACAGGAAGGGATGAGATTCTACAGAAAATTATAAACACCTTGTTTTGGCAGCTCAAAGTGTGAGTGGTGAGTGAGTGTCCTGGGAGACAGATGGCAATAACACGATTCACTGCGGCTTTAGCTGAGAGGCTTTTGCTCCCAGTGGGACATGGCAGAGAACTCCACTTCAAAGGTGTCCTTCTCCAGCAAATCACTGGAGTGCTTGTGATTAGACTCCATACCCAGAGAGGCCAATGCCACAGTCCCTGTCAGTGTGAACATTTGTGTCTGTGGGTTTTGTTTTTTTCCTTTTTGGTTTCCCTAAATTCTGGAGAATGAGGAAGAACCATGTGAAATAGAAAAATTAAAACCAGTTTACTCTCACCATTATTATGTGGCCTTTTTAAAGACTGTTCTTTCTGACTTGAGCCACTGTAATCAAGTATATTTAAAATGAGCTGATCAGTCTCTGCACTGCTGCTTTTGGGTCTTGTCTGCCATCTGCAGAGCTCTATGGGGGTGGCCAGACAGCAGGCAGGCTCTGATAGAGACTGGCTTCTTCTTTTAATTTTATTAAAAAATTCTTCATTGACTTAAGATTCATATACCTCATTTTCCTCTTGATTATTCTAATATGATTTGTATTTTTCCCATTTAGAGCTAACTCTTATCAATTGTTAATTTCTATAAACAGACAATTTCAAGTAGTTTATTAGTTTTATTTCCTTAAGTTTCATGTTTCTATATATATTTATTTGTTATTCAATTAAATATTGTTTCTACAGAATTTTTGGTGGGTATGTCTATACATGTGTGTATAAAGGTTCAAACATAGATATATACATGCATCTGGAAGCCAAACATGATGTCTTCCTCAGGTCTTCTCTACCTTAATATTTTCGGCAGTGTCTCCCACAGAACCTGAGAATTTGCAGTTCCAGCTCAACTAGATGGTCAGCAAGCTCTAGAGATGCATTGTTCCCTCAGCTATGCCCTTTCTCAGTTACTCATTAAAATGTTTGCTAGACAAGGAGTTGTCTTCAGAGGCCAAGGGTAATTTATATCCAGTTCGACAAAAAGCGTGCTTTTCTGTCTAAAGTAGGTGCTTAAAACTTTCTAACCTATTCCCCTCCCCCCTTTTTTTGAGAGTCCGATGCTAGTTTGTACACATCTGAATTCTCTTTATATTAGTTAAGAGGATAATAGGAGGAGTTATCCCTTAATGTCATGGCTTTGAAAGGGACTATCACAGTTGCTTATAAGTTTCTATCTTGTGGTTTTGAAATATCTCTATGACTCAAAAATACCAATTTAATGACATTTTATCATTACAAACATGAAAGAGGGTATTTCTCTAATCCTTATTAATTTGTAACTCATAAAATAGCTCATATTATCTTGAAAAGCTTTGAAAAAGCAAAATATGAAACTTTAAATTTACCTGTACTCATAAAATGACAATCACGAGTAAATTTTGTATTAGAAACAAAAGCATGTGAACCAATCAAGTCAGACTTCCTTAAAGCTGTGCTTCAGAAATGTGTTACCTTGGTAGTAATAAACCCTTTAACCTGCTGTTGGAGACAGAGAAACTAGTATGAGTGTTAATGTAGGGTCCCAGCTGAAATAGGCTAGGCTTTCAGGTTTTTTGCATATGAAAGTCTGTAGTAGGTATTTTGATAGTTTTTCTTAAATGTGATGCTCCTTTGAAGCCCGCAACTGTTGTACATAACACAGAGCTGACGCTGACATGCCCTCTGCTTCTGACAGCAGCGTTCCTAGTGCAGGATGCGATTTCCTTTGCCCCTAGCATTGTCTAAAATACGTGACAAGGTATAGATTTAGTAGTTTATTCAAGTCAGGCTCAGATCTTTGAAGTATGTTTCATAAAATAGTTAATTAAATTCTGTTTTAGCTAAGGGGGATTTTATATATGCTATGTATCAAAAATTTTACTCAGGAAGAGGTGGAGCCCACCCTTTCTCTGAGGTCCCTTCTAGAAAGTTGTTTGTCTGGCAGAACACAAAGCAGAGTGCTTCTGAAAGCAGCTTCTGGGCTGTCAGAAGTCAGAGCCATCCATTCAGTCTCTGTCTTGGCCGTGTCCCTTAACCTGATTCTCTTCATCTCAGATAAGTCACTTCTCTCTTCCATCCTTTAGTCCTTTTTTCTTGCTGGATCTCTGCATCAGGGGCCTCTGGGGTTTAAAGGAGTTTGTAGCAGTCAGGTGGAGTCTGAAGTCCTTGATGTCTGTTTGTAATATTGTCTGTACTTTTGTAGTGTGCTTTCTTTCTGTATCAGAGCTCTTTGTTTTCAAACTAATTGTTTAGGATTTATTTTCCTTACTTTAACTATGTGTATATGTCTGGGTGGGGTATGTGCAAGTGAATGCAGGCGTCTATAGAAGTCAGAAGAGGGTGCAGTTGTGAGCCACCTGACATGGGTGCTAGAAAGTGAACTCAGGCCTTCTGCAGGAGCAGTACCTACTCTCAACTGCTGAGCCATCTCCCTAGCAACTGGAACTGGTTCTATTCCCGCCTTAGAACATTTTCCTGATTTGCCAGTTCCTTCTCGCATTGTTTCTAGCTTCATGCATGCCTAGGCCATCTCCTAAGGGTTCTTAGGAGCTTTACTTCACATTGTGTGACAATTTTAAGTTTTAGAAACGCTTACGCTCAAGAGCACAGCTGCAGCCCTGGCACTGAACACAGTACTAATCGTATTTACCTTAATATTTTCTTAAATGTATTAAACAGTCCTTTTAGAAAAACATTTAGAATATTAAAAACACATTAGTATTCTCATTGCTCACAGGTGGTTGTTTTTAGTGTTCTTTTTTAGTTTTCTTAATATATGAAGCCATATTATCTAACTTCTTTGTCATTCCAACTATAGCCTCATTTCCCATCAAGAACAAATACCAACACAGACACACACACACACACACACACACACACACACACACACACACCACTAGTATATTCAAACCAGTAATCTCTTATAATTCTTATAGGGAAACATGTTCATCTTAACATTTAATGAATAAAATGGGCACTGAACACTGCCCTCTGATTGTAGACTAGTTAATGCAAGATGGTCGCAGAACAAAGAAAGAAAAAGACTGTGGGCATAAGAGGTTTCCTTCTGCATTAATGGCAGCTTCATTAGATTGGTGCTTATGGAAATGGATAGGTGGTCTCTGGTGACTGCACAGCTACCTTACCATAGACTGTATGAATCAGACTCACTGAAACATTTCTCTGTCTCCCTCCCTCCCTCCCCCCACCCCCCTCTCTCTCTCTGTGTGTGTGTGTGTGTGTGTGTGTGTGTGTGTGTGTTGCTTGCATGTGCATAGAGGTCAAAGATCAAACTTGGTGCTGCCATCTCCCTAGTTTGCAAGTGTCTCCTGTTCTCAACTCACCAGGTTGACCACACTGACTGGCTAGGGAACCACTTGTCTCCCCAGTACCAGGATTACAAGTACATGCTGCGCGTGCCTGCCTTTTCTGACATGTTCTGAGGATTGAAGTCAGAACCTCAGTTTTGCACACCAAGCACTTGACTGACTGAGTTATCCCCTAGCATGCCCCTCAGTGCCCTTCTTCTGGAATCTACATGAAGAAATGACGTGAAACCTGTAGATAAAAGTGTGAAGGGAGTACTTTCAGAAGCCAAGCTCCCTAGGTGCCTTCCTTATAAGTATTAATAAATAAGTCCTTAGGACTTAACTTATTTTTTTCTCCTGGATTCACCTCACCTGGTTTAATGCGTCTCAGGGGAAGTAGAGCAGTTGGTTATTTGTAAAAATAATGACTAGATTTACATGTGCAAAAGAAGCACAAAGCAGGCTATCTTGTGAGCAAACAAAGGAAATACGTTTTGTTGATTAAAACCAAAAGTCTTTCTGACTTGGTCAAAATGTCACCATCTGACCTTAGTGCTCTCATGTGATCCATCATCAGTTCAATGTTATGGCTGCTTTGGAGGTTATACAAGAAATTATTTAGTATGCAGATAAATGAACTATGGACTAGAGCAAATGTGTTTAAAGCTGATTACCTCTATTCCCTTTTACAGTATGAGTATGTTTGGGCCTAAAAGCTTAAAACATCATTGTAAAGAGAATAGCAAATTATCACATTTAGACCAGTTATAATGGGTGACCTCAAACCAGTAATGGGTGCTTCAGTAGAAGCATGACAATTACCAAATGAAGCATTTACTCATGGTGAATTCTCCCAGCTCCTCTTTTGGAACACTTTTTAAAGTTGACATTTTCAATTAAATGACTTTGTTAACTATGGATAGAATGTGAACAACATTAGTGCTTTCTATCTGAAAATAAGAATAAAAATAATGTAATGTACTATGGTGGTTTTATTATTCTTTCATGTTACAGTTTTGGACTTTTAACTGTATTTTGCAGAAGAAACTCAACCACCTGGTCCATTATACTCTCTGTTCTGTGATCTTGCTTTATGTTCTTTATAACACTTGGCTCAACATGAAACCCTTACTTCATTTGATGAGGCTGCCTTCCTCATTAAAACCTGTATTCTAGGAATATATGCTTTGCATTTCACCGCTACACCTGTCCCTACCCAGAGCCATGGCTGACAAGTCGTAAGCATTTAGTAAATGCTTGCTGAATGAACATAAATACCAATGCAAGTTTTCTGGTAACCTGGAGGACTAAGATAGGAAGAAATGGAAGACTGCCCTGGGTGTGACCAGAGGGGCACAGTGACTGGCAAGCCCTGTCCTGTTCTCCAGGATCTCTAGAGCAGCTTGGGCTCTGTGAGTGTCCTGTCGTCTGGAGATTGTTCCAGCCAAGGCAAGCATTAGCCACTCTGCTGGGGACACTTTTGAATGACCTTCCTGTTTCAAAAAAAGGAAACTGGATAGTTTGTACTTTATAAATCACCCACCAATATTTCTGCACTTTATTTGGGGGAATACAGCCTACCTTTATAGCTCAGGCTAGTGCAGAACTCATCGTCATCATGTGATGGTCTCCTCTGCACTTCCTAGTCTCAGATTAGGTGCTTACCTTTCATGAACAATTGAAATTAGGATAATTTCAAGACTAGTATAATATTGTCTTCCCTTAGAGTGTTCTAATTTTTAAGTAAACAATAAATAAATAAATAAATAAATAAACAAATGAATATATTACTGAAGCATAATGAACCAGTGATTTCCAGATCATAAATTGTGGTTTCATTAGTAAGTAGATCATTGAGTTAATTCAGTGCCTTTCAAGTAGAAAGATAAGTAGCTATTTATATAGGAAGGTAGGCAGTGCTCTCTGAGAGTGTCCTCCTGTATGTGCTTGGGCCATGGTAAGCCTTCCTCGTTAACGTTAGTGAAAGTGGGGAAACACCAAGTCAATTATGTGATGTGTATCTCACCAGTGGTGGCTTTACTCAGAGGAACTGCTAAGGCTCAAAGTTGGATATTTGCCCATGGAAAAATGTACCTTGTTATTATGTATCAGAACCCTGGATTTAGAGCTGTATGTGATGTTAGGCTGTGTACTCAAACAGACGAGAAGCAAGGAGTGAGTAGTAGATCACTTGCATTGAACTTGGCTACATGCTAGACAACAGTCTTATTTAGGCCTCTCAGTACAATTTAGAGGAATTGCTGTCATTACCTCTAAATTACTAGGAGAAAAAAGAACTTCTACTGTCATTTTTGGTTTTATCTTCTCTCTGTCATGTGTATAAAAGCAGAAGAAACAGTAAGTACAGTATTAGAATAAGTGCCATTAACACTGAATTACAGAGCATTTTTCTGTATCTTCCTCCTTCACGTCCATCTTTTAGGGTCAAGCAGGGTGCCTCAGCCAAGATTGGAAATAAATATTATCTACTATCTGGTCTCTAAATTGTTGGAAGCAAGGGTTCTTGTTCTTTGGGGGCAAGGGTATGATGGTTGTTAGGTGGCAATGTCCAATCTCTCCGCTCTTATCTGAGCAGTTCCACTCTGGCCCAAGACTTACATGACCCCTTGAGCTGAAAAATATTATAGTCACTATAGTCTGCCTCCATAATAGATAGGTCAGTTATGTGTCTGTCTTTATTCAATCATGTCTTCTTCTGAGGGCTCCTGTTTCCTTTTCTAAACTTTCCAACCTCATGCTATATTCTTTTGGGGAGAAGTATTACAACCTTCATCTATTTAGGTACATTTCTTATGAGATATACACTGTTAATATTAAGGTGTTACAATGAACAGGAGGCAATGAACGTGGGCTTAGAATCTAGCTGTACCACTTATGTCCTCATCAACATCATTAGTCATTTGAGCTATTCTGCCTCATGTGGATCATGGGAAGGATAATAAAAGCTATCTCTCAGTCTGGTCTTTGTTTTTTTATGACCCATTTCATTAAAAAGTGCTCAGAATTCTGCCTGGCAGTAGCTAGCCTGTTTGCTGTGGCTGCCAACCAGAAAAGCCCACACCTCCAGGCTGCCAAAATCCGCAGGATCAGCCTGCCTGGACATTGCCAGACTCATTTGTCAGAACTTAATCCCACAAGTGCTTTTCCATGATCCACAGCTCACCTCGTGTTCAGGAGTTCATGCTCACTGGAGGAAAGTCTCATGTCAGGAGCCATGAGCAGAGCGGTATAGATAGATAGGCAAGGGTTGTGAGCTAGGAAGCACATTTTCTGCAACAGTGGGGAGGCTTGATCACCGAGGTGTTTGAAGGATAAGTAGGATTTGGATAGGCATAGGGGAATCTAGAAAAGATGTAGCAAAATAAGGAAACAAATATATATGGCTTGTGTTTGTGTGGGAGTGGCAGTGAAGAGGGAGATAGATCATTTGAGAGGGGCATTGAGTGTGGAGAGTAAGGAAGAAGTACGGAAGCTTCTAATTTTCTGAATAACAACTTAATAGTCAAGAATCTGTGTCTAGCTCAGTCTGAGGGTTGGCTCCAAGCACCCGCATCGGCATTGGTCAGTTGCTGGCAGAAGCTCACACAAGAGCCACACCAGTTTCCTGTCAGCAAGCGCCTCTTGGCAACAGCAACAGTGTCTGCCATGGTTTGGTGTCTGCAGACAGGATGGATCCCCAGGTGGGGTGGTCCACAGATGGACCTTCCTTCAGTCTCTGCTCCAATTTTTGTTCGCCTTTCCTTTGGACAAGAGCGTTTCTGGGTTAAAAAGTTTGAAGTGGGTGTGTGGCTCCATCCCTGGACTGGGGGCCATGCCTATCTACTGGAGGTGGTCTCTACAGGTTCTGGTGGGGAGCTGGTGGAAGAATTGGAGGAGCAGAGGGGGATTACAACCCCATAGGAAGAACAGGACCACCCAGTGCTCCCAGGGACTAGACCACCAACCAAGGAGTGTACAGGGAGGGATCCATGGCTCCAGATACATATGTAGCAGAGGATGGTCTTGTCTGACATTAATGGGAGGTGAGGAGGCCCTTGGTCCTGTGGAGGCTTGATGCCCCAGCATAGGGGATACTGGAACAGTGGGGTGGGAGAGGGTGGATGGGTGGGGGAGCACCCTCATAGAAGCAAAGGGGAGGGGGGACAGGGTGGATGTAGGATGGTGGGTTTGTGGAGGGGTAACCGGGAAGTGGATATCATTTGAGATGTAAACAAATACAATGATTAAGAAAAAAATTAAAAAAAAAAATCTTTGTCTATTCTTTCCCTCCTTTCTGCTTTCTAAAACTGAACAGCAAATGCCAAATAAACAAATTCTGCCTGTGCTGATTAGAATTAGCACATTCTTTTGCAACAGGTTAAACTCCTGAGATACATACAGTACTCTGAAGGCTGCTTAGCTGATGGGGCCCAGGACAAAAAGGGTTAGAAGAATATCTGTTGAGTGTTATTCACCTGAAGCAGTATGAGGATTTGTTTCAACGAAGGATTTTCCAATGGGGTATAACCCTCAGGAGTTTCTTAGTTACATGTTCCCTCATCTCCATGTGAAGATATCACTGACTCAGACAAAAACTATTCCAAAGCCCACTAGGTAAGGAAGGCTGTGTCTGCCCTGGACCGTGTGTCTGGGGATGCTCTAGAACTCTCTTGGAGTGCTCTTCTCTTCTTCTTTGTGTGACAACTTACAATGATTTTATAATGTATTCAGACATATTAGTGGATTCCTTATCTTGAACTATCTTTTATATTTAAATCACTGTGTTTTTATAATACATAGTTTCATTAGAAAAAAAAGGACAAGTACAGTAAGAAAGCCAGAGCCTAAGTCTCCTTGAATTCAATTTCCAGAAAGCTTTATGTTGCATATTTAGTCTCCCTCCTTTCTTTGTAAGAACCCTAAAATCTCCACAGCTTAAAGTGTTCACATATTCTCTCATTCCGTTGCTGGCTTTGGGGACAGCCCTGGCAGAGCTGTTTCCTGCTCTGAGAGTCATCTCACAGTCATGTCCCACCTGAGGACCATTCCCTCGATCAGCAGGATTGTTCTTTCGGCAGAGATGATCTTGAGGCTGAGTCCAGTCTCACAGTACATGCAAGATTTCTGCTGCCTATGGCACAAGACACATTGGCTCATTGTTTACAGGTGAAAATGTGGGGTTTCGTGTGTGTGTCAATAACAAGCATCGGTAGAGTAGAAAATTTCCTTGAGAATAATACTAGGAAGTAAGGCATATATAGCACATACATGGGAAATATAATTCCATTTATAGTAGACTAGATTACAAATACTCTTTTTCAGACAGAATACACTGTAGGGTGATATAGCAAATGCAGTGCAATTTCTTGGTGGCAAGTACTTTTTCCCAGAGGAGAATCATCCAAACATATTGTATTTTTTTAGCTCTTATAGTATTAATGTAGATGAACACATATTCAAGTGGTGGTCATATGCACTTCCCCAATTAACCTATTAAAATATCTTTACATGTATGTATGTCTTCAGAGTATCGTTCCTCATAAGTTCGTTTCTAGTGCAATTCTGATGCTTGTACTTTGTTTTATGATGTTGGTTGTGAATTGCTTCACCAGGCCCCAAAAGAAGACAGATGGTTCTCTCCGGGTTCTTTAGGATGCTCTGCGATTTCCTAAGTGATCTTAGAACATCTTTAATTGTTGATTGTTTTGCCCTCTCCTGTTATGTGTGCTTCTCAGATCTTATGTATGTTACTTTTTTCTCTCAGATTTTAAACTTCAGGTAGAGCATTTTGAATAGACTAGTACATGAAAGTAGAATAGGCTAAAAGGTGTGCTTTTTGGCATCTGATGTCTAAATAGAAGGGGCCTCTTAGGATAGATCCAGCACTAGAGTCCTCTTTTCTTTTTCCTTTTTACCCAGTATTGATGTTTCTAGCTGTTGAAGTCCATCTTCTCAGAACTGATCCTTTCATAAAGGGAAACTCTGTCTGTTAGAAAAATATTTTCATGATACAATTGATCTTTCAGTTGCAGTAAAGTAAGGCTTCAGTGATTAAAAATTGTACCGTCTGCTTAACTTTTATTGGTTAAACAATCTTAGTACTTCAAGTATTTAAGAGAGACCAGGAATTTGTTGAAATTGAATAGTAACATTTTGGTACCTTGTGTTTTGCTTTGGTTCATGTCTTGAGGTTTTAATGGCCAGAAGTTATGATTTTTGTTTGTACGAGTCAGCTTCTTTTTGAAAGGTGTGTGCCATGGGTTTAGCCTCGAATTGGTAATGGCTCCAGTGTTTCTGATGTTAAGATCACTCTGATTAATGGGAAGCACTTTTTTCTATCTATGTCGGACCAAATTCTGAAGGTGACACTTTTGATATTCAGCTGTTTCAGTTCTCTTCAACTTGGTTTTCTTGCCAGTTTTCAGGTTGGATATTACATAGACTCATTAGAAATGTGCTCATGTTAAATTTCAATTTTTATAAAGTCTAAACTGATGGTGATAATGAAGAATTGAAGAATTGTTCTGATTTCTATCTTATGAAAATAGTTAATCACAGCATTAAGTACTTGGGAAAGTATATCAACTACTTCTCAGTATGCCCTTCCCAAGGTACACTGGGAAAGAGCAACTCTTGATGGAAACCTCAGCAGTGTTTCCTAGACTGTGCATTCTCCAAGGAACTCAACCCCATAGCAGGGAGGTAGTCGCTGGTGCTGGTGCTGGTGCTGGTGCTGGTGCTGGTGCTGGTGCTGGTGCTGGTGCGGGTGGTGCGGGTGGTGCGGGTGGTGCGGGTGGTACGGGTGGAGCGGGTGCCTTTGTTTCACCTACAATGTAGACACAAAGAATTGCAGGATGTTCAGTCCACTTTTTGATACTGGCAAGGATTTTTCATAACTTTTACTTCTCTAAAATACTGAAGTCATGACAGCATCAAAAAAGAGATAGACACATACTGTTAGGAACATGGAATGATAATCTTGGCAAGGAGTTTACAAAATCGTAAAACACCTCTTGTAAACAGGATAATTTAAAATAAAGAGATTTACGCATAAAGTAACAACATTTTGTGTAATTTTCAACTTGTAATTTTTAGAGCAACCCATAAAGTAAGCTGCATGTGCAAACACATACACAATGACATTTCCCTGTCTCAGAATTGAAAAGTGAAGCCTAGTTAGTAAAAGTGAAGCATCTAAAGCCCCCAATAGGAAAGGGTGCATATCACACGTTATCTTTCTTATTTTAAACTTTTTATTGGTGCCTATTCATTATGCATCGATACATGCCTTTTATACATTTTTATTTGTGTATATTATGTATCTCACACCTCCTGTCTCCTATTGCCTCTCTTACACTATCGCCTTTCTCCTCCTATCCCACATCTATTTTCATATATATATATATGAAATATATATATATGTATATATAATGTATTTGCAAAAGCTTGAGAAAGCATACAGCACTTATCCAAGTCGCAGTTAGCTCACATATTATGACAATCTCTAGATTTCATTTTTTTTCCCTAGATTTTATTCTTTATGGCTGAATAAAACTCTACTATGAGTATATACCACATTTTCTATCTACAATTGCCTGTTGATGGCTACCTGTGCTGATTCTATAACTTATCTGTTGTGGGAAGTACTACAGTAAGCCCGGGTGTTTAAGTATCTCTGTAGTATGTTGACTATGAGTCTTTAAAGTATATGCTCAGACAAGGAAAGCTGAGCGGTTCAGTAGTTCTGTTCATTCTCAAAGATTATGTGAATTTCTGTAAAGCCATGTACTTAACTAATCAGATCCTGTTGTGACATTATCAAGGAAAATATAAATGTGAGAGATAAAGCTACAAACAGCTCTATTTTGAGATGATCTGAACATGTAGGAAGAGTTGCTGTATAGAAAGATCACTTACCTTTTTCTATAGACAGATGGGGTAACAGCATTCTCCCTCAGAGGATTTGGAGTCATCCTACAGGTTGTGGGAAATGTTTCGCGTTAAGAAGTCACACGCTGTCTTAGGTTTTCTGCAGTTTGCCTTTCTCCCTAGTAGACTTTGAGCCACCTCTGCTTTCTGCAGTATCCTTCACCTGCTCCCTGTTGGTATCTCAGGCCTCTGCTCCCCTTCTGTATGATGTACTTGACGGCTCTGCTGGGTTGCAGTCTCTCTGTAGAAAACAGTTCCTGGATACATTCCATGCCCTTAGCAGGAGTGCAGTGTATTGAGGTGGATGTAAGGATGGTGTGCTTCAGGGCATCCTGGGGTCTTACACTGTGTACTCCGTCTGGCACCCTGTTACCTGGCTCTGGAGGGTACACACTTACTTGTGAGTAAGGTTACAAATGTGCAGTATCTGGAATGTGGGAGGAAAATAAATCACACACTTAAACATATGGAATCTTAAGGGATTTTGTTTTTGTTTTCAGTTCTTTCACATAATAGCATATAATTTTCAGATAACTTTTAGACAAAGCATCCCAGGAGCCATGGATGGTTCTCTGAATGTGGTATTTCACACCAGTGGCATCTTCAGGAGTCTTTTTGCTGGGTTGAGAAGGCCATGATACAAAATTGTTCATTACTCTCTGCTTTGTGTTTACACCCATGGGAAAGCTGTTATTGGCTGTGCAGTTTCAGAGTCTTTACCCTAGTAAATAATTCGATCTTAAACACTCACCTGAAGTCAAATTCCCAATACTACTGAGTAAACAATACATTTGTAAAAAGCTTTTTTTCAGAACTTATGTGTTAAACTACTAGGAAGATTTTTGTTTGTTTGTTTGTTTGTTTGTTTGTTTGTTTCTTTCTTTCTTTCTATATAAAGAAGTGATTTTTTTTTTTTTTGAGATAGGGTTTCTCTGTTTAGCCCTGGCTGTCCTGATGCTCACTCTGTAGACCAGGCTGGCCTCGAACTCCTGCCTCTGCCTCCCAAGAGCTGGGATTAAAGGCATGCACCACCACTGCCTGGCTAAAGAAGTGATGTTACATACACATTTGGGTTAACTGAACTATAATATATGTGACCAAATTATAATCTATTGATGTGATTTTGTTTTATCTTGCATAAGTTGTATATTCATAAATTAGCTTGTTAAACTTGATTCCCATGCATGGATTTGAAATATGTGAAGACTGAATGAAACTAGAAATTACTGCCACTAAAATTACCAATACACACACACACACACACACATATGTGTATGTATGCATATACATATGTGTATATATATATATGTATATATGTATATATATTTTTTCTTTAGTAAAAAATAAAAATTTCAATTAAAATATGTAACAATAGTATGTTTTGAGAACTGTAGAACATCACATTTTGAAAGACTTTAAAGATCATAAATTTATATAGCCAAGTTAATTGGGTCTAAAAATATGAAGTGGCCCTTTCCAGTCAGTGCTGCAGGATGGTAGCTTTGTTTCAGTTTCACATAGATATCTAAGACCATGTATAGATGTCTTCATGTTCATGGACTCATATACTCTCTTTCTCCTTCAAACCTTCCTTCAACAACACTTTCCCCTCATGTGTAGAGGGGTGTGGTGCATATGTGTAAGCTTGCTTATGGAGGCTAGAGGCCAAAACACACACACACACACACACACACACACACACACACCACAGACACACACATTCTCTACCTTATATTTTGAGACAAGATGTCTCATTCAACCTGAAGCAAATGAGCCCCCAAGAATCTTTTTGGATTTATATTGGAATTGTAGGGCATCCCTCAGTGTACATGCAATAGAGGGAACTTGGGTTCTCTTGCCTACACAGCAAGCCCCACCTCCCTTAGTCTAGGACCTGTTCTGTTCTCTTTCCTGAGAGCAAGTCACATAAAGAAACAGAAAACAAAAGTAAATAAACAAAAATCATACAAAAAGATACAGACAAAACCCCACAAAGACCAAGGAGAGGGAGGATACCGTATTCCTTCCATGGGTGTAGTGAGGGCCTCCTCACTACGTCACGCACTTGTGAGGTTCTAGAATCTAGATGTCAAAATGCTCCTTCTTTGCTTTTGTTTTGAAACCTTTAATAAATTACCTATCACTTTGCACTGTTCTGCATTGTAAATGAAAGCAGTCCCCCATACTACATAGGTAATTTATGTAGCTAACTTGTTCTTTTCTTTTGTGATTTGATAGGGATTGGAAATGTCTTTAAGTTTGTCTTCAGTAGACTTAAAGTACTTTATAACTAGACAACCAAAGATAAATTATGATAGCTAGCTAGCTAGATAGATAGATAGACTTCTCTACCCCTGAGTTTATACTTGCAAGCTATCATTCCATCCCACACCCTACAGAAGTCTTGCTCAGTGATCATGTTATATTCTGCTCCTTCTTAGCTCCAAATCTAGTTGCCCATTTTATCAAACATAGTTTTATGTTATTTTTAACATAAGAGAAGTGTGTCCAGTGACAAGCATTAGATGGGAATCTAAGAGATTCGTAAGGTTTAGTGCTTTCCATCATTAAGATCTTAGTCCAGGAAAGAATGTGTTCTAGAAAATACATTATTTTCAGAAATATGTAGGATGACTCATTTGTGAGAGTCTATAAAATTCATATTCCTAGCTGTCTGTTTAATAAACTATTGTACATTATGTACCTTTCGAATTTTATCTAATTAATTGATTGAGAGATCTATTCTGAAAGAGAAATAGGGAACTCCACTGAATTACTTTCTGGTATTTTTTTAAAAGATAATTTTATTAGGAGAACATTCAAAATTACTTACTAATTTTATGGCCCATCTTTCTGCACTAGTCAAGGGAAATGGCACAGTATTTTACCAAGGTCTTCGAAAATACAGAAGCCTCACAAATATCAACACTGTCCAGGAGAGTTGTTATCAGTTAACTGCCTGTGGGGAAAATATAGACTTTAGACTTGGGTAAGAAAGGAAGATAAAGGAACAGATTGTGTGGTTTGGCTTTTTTTTTTTTTATAGACCTCACTGTATAATTTGTATGTTTTATCACTGAGAAGAACCCTAAAGATCTTTGCACTAAGTGATAGAAGGATTAGAGCTTTCTATATATCATTTTATTTCCCTAGGCTTACCAAACACATATTCTATATCCTACCGTGATTTCCCAAAAGCTTACTTTTATCATGCATTTTTATCAGTTAAAATGTAAGATTTTGTTATTATTATACACAATTCACTTATTTTCAGTGCTTCCTAAAGTCTCTAACAGGAATCACAATGTCCGCAAAATAATAAATAAATAAATAAAAAATAAATAAATAAATAAATAAATAAATCTTTTGATATTGAGCTGAGTAATGGTCAGTGTGTCATTAAGTATACATCTCTGCCTTTGCCCCGTGTCATCGCAGTGGAGGTTTAGTTCTTGTTGATACTGTTGTGTGTAGCAGACTTTCCTGACCCAGTGGTGTTTTGTGATGAAGCATGGCAGGCAGCCTCCTTCGAGTTCATTTTCATCATCCCTACAGACGTCTAATGTTTATTACTTGGCATATGAAAGAAGAGTGTAGAGAAAGAACACTGGTTCGTAAAGTTCTTGCTCTGAAAGCACTCCATGTTTCTTCTGCTCATTTGTAATTAACAAGGATCTGGCTGCAAGGGGCCCCGAGAAACAGAAATCTCCAGGATCAAGCTATGGCAGAGTAACTTTCAGGCAACCTTTTCTCCTGTTTACTTAGAAGCCGGTTGGTTTTTTTTTTTTTTTTTTTTTTTTTTTTTTTTTTCCCTTCAGGTATTTTAGATTCGTTAATACTAACATAGACTTAACTACTTTTTATCACTGGTAATTTCAAATGTCAAATTTTCTGCATCCTTTCTAAAAAAGCTATTACTTTTTAAAAATCGAAACTTATCTCATATGCTCTTATTTTCTAGTATACAAGGACTAATGTAAAACTTGCCTTGTATAAGAAGAGCAGTTTGAAGTTAGTGTTGCCATTAATATTAAGCTCGGTTGGACATAAAAGCTACAGTGCTACTAATAAATATCTAAGTTTCCCATTGCTGCCATATTAGATGACTATTGTTGCTCTCTTAACACAAAGATTTACTTGCTTATAAGTTCTGGAGATCCAAATTTCATAATGGGTTTTTCCCATTGTGTATTTCTGTCTTTCTGATCAAAAAAGCAGGTGTCTGTAGATGTGTATATTTATGTCTGGTTCTCCAATTTGATCCCATTGATCAATATGTCTGTTTTTGTGCCAGTACCATGCTGTTTTTGTTACTATAGCTCTGTAGTACAATTTGAGGTTGGAGATAGGGATAGCCTCTAACAATTCTTTTACTCTTCAGGATTGTTTTAGCTGTCCTGGGTTCTTTTGTGTTTCCATACGAAGCTGGAAATTGTCCTTCCTAGATCTGTGAAGAGTTATTCTAGAGTTTTGATGTGGATTGTATTGAATCTGTAGATTGCTTTTTAGCAGAATGGCAATATTTACTATGTCAGTCCTACTGATCCATGAGCATGGGCGATCTTTTCATCTTCTGATAACTTCAATTTCTTTCTTCAAAGAGGAAAAGACTTTGTCATGCACAGTTACACCAGATATTTTGTATTATTTGAAGCTACTGAGAATGGTGTTTTTTCCCTGATCTTCTTCCCACTCTGTCATTTGTATATAGGAGGCCTACTGATTTTTGTGAGTTAATTTTTATTCAGCTGCTTTGCTGAAGTGCCTATTATTGTAGGTGTTTTTCTCTGTGGAATTTTTAAGATCAATTGTATATAGTATATCATCAACAAATAAAGATATTTTGACTTCCTCCTTTCAAGTTTGTATCCCCTGATCAATTACTCCAGCCAATACTTTGTTAACTTTGTGGGCAGCCTTGCCTCATTCCTAATGTTAGTGGAATTGCTTTGGATTTAAGTTTCTTTGTCTATTTACTTTCTGTAAATACCTTTTATTATGTTGAGATATGTCCCTTGTATCCCTAATCTTTCCCAGACTTTTATCATTAAGGGGGATGTGGTGGCTTGAATATGCTTGGCCCATGGGAAATAGCAGTATCAGGAGTTGTGGGCTTATTGAAAGACGTTGTAGCCTTGTGAGAGAAACGTCTCACTGTGGAGGTGGGACTTTGAGGTCGCATATATATGCTCAAGTCTGGCCAATGTGATGCAGACCCTCCTGGCTACCTGCAGGAGACAGTTTCCTCCTAGCTGCCTTTGGATCAAGATGTAGAACTCTTGTCTTCTTCAGCCCCATGTCTGCCTGCATGCTGCCAGGCTTCCTGCCATGATGATAATGGACTGAACCTCTGAAACTGCAAGCCAACCCCAATTAAATGTTTTTATAAGAGTTGTAAATGTTGTCTTGGTAATAGTGCCTCTTCACACCAATGAAACCCTAAGACAGGAAGTTAGTTTTTTCAAAGGTCTTTTCTGCATCTAGTGAGATGATCATGTTTTTTGTCTTTTGGTTTGTTTATATATGGTAGATTATATTTATTGATTTACATATATTGAACCATCCCTGCATCTCTGGGATGAAGCTACTTGATCATGGTAGATGATCATTTGATATGTTCATAAGTATTTTACTATACTTTTTGTTTATGTTCTTAAAGGAAATTGGTCTATCATTGTCTTTCTTTGTTGGGTCTTTGTATGGTTTGGGTATCAGTATAACAGTGGCCTCATAAAATGCATTGGTGTTTGTTCTTTCAATTTCTATTTTGTGGAATAATTTGAGGAATATTGACATCAATTCTTTGAAATTCTGCTAGAATTCTATAATAAGATCTTTTTGGTTGGGACACTTTTAATTACTTAATCTATTTTACTGGAGTTTTTTTTTTTAATTGCTTATGTGATTTTGATTTAACTTTGTTAAGTGATATGCATTAAAATATGCATTAAGATTGTCATTTGATTTTAAATTTTCCAATTTTTCAGAATACAGATTTTTAAAGTGTGTCCTTATGATTCTCTAGATTTCTCCAATGTCTGTTGTTATGTCCCCCTTTGCATCTCTAATTTTGTCAATTTGGATATTCTTTCTCTGCCTTTTAATTATTTTGGATAACAACTTGTCAAACATTGATCTTCTCAAAGAGTCAACTCTGTTTCATTGACTTTTTTTATATTTTGCCTTGTTTCTATTTTATTGATTTTAGCTTTGTGCTTATTTTGATGTCTTCTGCTTTTTGGGTGCAATTTCTTCGTTTTAGCTTTCAAGTATGCTATTAAGTGACCAGTATGATATCTCAGCACTATTTTATGTATGCACTTAGTGCTATGAGCTTGCCTCTTAGAACCATCTTCACTTTGTTCCTTAAGTTTGTGTATGTTGTGATTTCACTTTCCTTCAGTTCTAGAAAGTATTTCAGTTATTATGTAGGTTAGTTCCAGGATTTCTGTTTAGATTTTGTGTAGTTGGTCGGTCTGTTGACAAAAGTCAGGTATTAAGGTCTCCCACTCTCAGTGGATGAGGGCCAATATGTGATGTAGACTGTAGTAGAGTTCCTTTATGATCATAGATACCCCTTTTCTTTGTTGTTGTTACAAAGATGCTAAGGTTACATAGATGTTACCCTTTTATTAGATATTGATTGGTTTGTAGTATACTATCTCATCTTTTACGATGTATTTTGGGTTAAGTCTTATTTTGTCAGATATTAAAGTGGCTGTATCAGATTGCTTCTTGTGCTGATTTGTTTGGAGTATCTTTTTATTATGGAATTGAGATAAATGATATTGACAGATATCAATGAGCAATTTTGTTATTCCCTGGTATTTTGTTGTTGTTATTGTTGTTGTTGTGTGTTTCTCCCTTTTTGATTATTTTTGTCTTGGGATTATTTATTCCTTGTGTTTTCTTGGGTATGATTAACCACTTTAGGTTGAAGTTTTCTATCTACCACCTTCTGTAGTGCTGGATTTGTATACAGATGTTATTTAAATTTGTTTTTATCATGAAATACCTTATTTTCTCTATCAATTGTGATTGAAAATTTTGCTGTATATCGTTTTCTGAGCTGGTATCTATGGGCTCTGAGAGTCTGTAGAGCATCTATTCAGGCTTTATGGCATTTAGAGTCACTATTGAGAAGCAGGTCTTAGTCTCATAGGTCTGCTTTCAAATACTTCTTGAGTTTCTTTCCCTTGAAGCTTTTTAATATTATTTCTTTGTCCTCTATGTTTAGTGTTTTGATTATTATCTACCAAGGGACAGGCATTACCAGTCCTGTCTATTTCGTGTTCCCATATGCTTCTTGTAATTTTATAGACATGTCCTTTTTTAGGCAAGGGAAAATTTCTTTTATGATTTTGTTGAAAATATTTCCTGTGGCTTTCACCTGAGTTTCTTGTCCCTCATCAATTTCTATTTTTCTTAGGTTTGATCTTTCCATGTCTAAGGTTTCCTGGATGTTTTATGTGAGGAGTTTTTAGATTTAACATTTTCATTGACCAAGACATTCGTTTCTTGTTTTGTCTTCAGTGCCTGGCATTTATATTGGCTTCTAGGCATCTAAGATTGGGAAGATTTTACTTATAGGTTGCTGATACACCTGGTCTTGTCTTTTTTGGGTGGGTGTTTTGTTCCTTGACTTCTGTTTCTTCTCTGGTTAGAAGAATGTGGTGACTCTGAGTTGCCTGTTGAGAAATTCCCTTAGGATCTTACTAGATGTAGCCACTGTAGGTTCCAGGTAAAATGTTTTTCTTTGTATTAGAGGAGGACGACACTTAGGAATGGGGATGGGCTACAAGGGAGGAGATGTGGGGCTATACCAGGATCAGCTTAGCCTTCTGGGAATGGGGACAAAGAGTGAAGAGAGGATATAGTATGTCTTCTGTTACAGAGCTGGTGCTGAGACTGGTTATTGGACTTGGAGAAATGGGAGGAGAGGTAAAGATCTGAATATAGCCTACCTACTTAACTGTCTAGAGTACTCCTAGTGAATGCCAGTTGGAATGTATATTCCTTTATAAGCCTCAGACCTCCGAATGAAATACTTCTGTTTTGTTTTGTAAACTGGATTTGTTTGAATAGATTAGTGAAGAAAGGAGCTCTGTATTTAATTATGTATCCAATCAACTGTCAAATATTTTTGCTGACTTGAGAGGGATTATGTTGTCAAAATATTATAAATTGTCTACTCTCACACTTGTTATTAGCTCCTTGTTCTCGGTGCTTAAAATATATATGAGTTCTCTGTGTGTAAAAATATATATGAGTTTTCTAAGACTTAATACAGAAAAATAAGAATGTCAATGTCTCAGTAACTTTTGTGTCAATTACATGCTGGAATGACAATATTTAGGACTGTGAAATGAATAAATTATTAAATTATGTTTATTATAAAACATGTTTATATGTATTCATTGAGATTACTATGAAACTTCAAATTATTACATTTTGATATACTTCTATTATACTTGCTATTTTGTGCTTCTTGTCATAGAACTAATGGTGGTCTGTTTGGTCTGATGCATGCGCCTATTCTCTCATCTTGGTCAGGATAAGAAAGATGGCGTAGCTGTATTTCTTAAGACAAACTCAGTAAAAGCACCTCTCATTTATAGTCATAGGCTAGTAAATTGCGCATAAGCTGGTCAATATAATATTCCATTACTATTAAAATATAGAAAAACTGTGATCATTCCAGAGACATTTTATAGCAAACAATATCTGAATTAATGACAATTCACCACTAGAACTGTATTGTAATAGAAGCTGAGCAAAGTACTCCTTAGTGATATAGGCCATGCAGAGAAGAGTCTAGTATTTAGGATCTGGTAGATGCAACATTGAGTTCAACTTGGTTCCTTTTGTAGCTGGGTAGCTTTAGGCAGCTCAGCTGCCATGTATGAAATCCACCCATGAAAGGGAACTAATAACGTGTACCTAGGAAGGATTACCATGAGGATTAAATGCAGTACTGGTTGTAAAGCACCTGATGTACTTGAAATTTCCTGGGAGACATGCTTTGTCAAATGGGTTTGAGAAGGAAGCAAGATTGGGATTTGTGGACCATGATTTAATCTTTCCAAAGGTCTCCACACTCCTCATAAGTTGTGATGCTGAGGTGGTCCTTACAATTGTCCTAAGTGGGATGATGGAGCTAGACCAGAATTGGTTCATCTTCAGATGCAGATCTTCCTTCCCAGGAGCTTGTTTCACAGTGCAGCAGTTCTGAGAGCAAGCCAACAGCATGATTGTGTGTATCCTTCCTTTCCAAAGGGACCCCCCCCCAATTCCATCATCCAGGGATGGGTGAAGAAGAGCATAATAAACTAGGAAACTTTCCTTCACCCTCTTTACATAGCTCTCTTTGCAGATGGAAGTCTGTACTTGTCTACTTGTAGGTAGGAAAGTTCTCTTATTCATAAGCCCCTGTGATGCATCTTCCTATCTCCTGTTAACATTGTAAGATTCTTTTCCTAGAGCCAATATGGAATAGTTTCTAGGCTGTAATCCCATAGTGTATGAGCTGAGGAAGAGTACAGTGGTTGAAACTGAAGTTAAGAAGTTTGAAAGGTGATATTTTCCAACTTCACATTTAGGTGGGGGCTTTCTATTAACATTGTATTATTATATATATGTCAGGTATTGTGTAATAAAATTACCTACTAAAAGAGAAATGGGAAATTTCACTTCCTGTTTGAAGGCCCAGGCATTAGTAGATACCAGTATTGTCTTAATCTTTGTTACTGAGAAAAAGACCTGGATTTATGTATGGACTTATTTTATTATTTTTGTAAAACTGTGCTAAGAGAACAACCAGGTACCAAATTAGTGCTTCTTTCAGAGCGTTCAAAGTCCTGCCTCACTATCCATGGCTGCACATACCATGTGTGCACAGCGCTATGCTGCATGCTTCTTTTAACTTTCCATAACGTGCTATCATCTGCACTAACCAGGATTCTTGGGGGAGAGAGAGGGGAGGGGAAGAGAGGAGAGAGGAGAATGGAGAGAGAGGAGAGAGAGCCAATATGTTATCAGGGAGTTCAAAGTGATGATTGCTTTGAAAATCCTAGGTAGGAAACAGACCTAAAACCAAGGTGAGCAGACAATAGAGGACAATAACATGTTCCTTTTGTGGACATATTTTATATATACATACATACATACATGCACATGTGTGTGTATATCTGTGTGTCTGTGTGTGCCACAACAGCCTCAAGGTGGTCTCCTTTGAAAACATCAAGGAACAAAAATCTTATGCATTTGCTACTAACATACACAGACAGGGTCTGCCTACTACGAATGGCAGAGTCCTTCTGTAGTGGGAAGATACAATAGCATTGAGTAAGCTAAAATCAGTGAACATCTAGTGTGGCATGTTTCTTCTCAAGTGTGGCATGTTTCTCCTTGGTTTTTTGTTTGCTTGTTTATTTGGTTGTTCATTTGCTTGCTTGCTTTGTTTGCTTTTCTGTAGTGTTTACAGAATTTAAGAAACTTCTGAAATCAATAGTCAAGCCAAGATGTCAACACAGGTCTCTTTGGTACATAAGACTTGTAGTTTACTGGCACCATGCATGCTGTTAAGCTGTGGAAGTTACAAATTGAAACTTGGATAAGGTAGAGACGCTGAAACTGTAAATCTCTTGGTTTTGTTTCTTGGGTTGTTTGGTTTAAGGTTACAAAATTCTAGCTGGCTTGGTTCCATAGGAACCCAACAGATATTTTAGGAGCTGATTGGGGGGCCGGGGTAAAGGGGAAGCCAGAGGCAATATCAGTAGTAAGTCACACAAAATGCCTTTGAAATAGCTTTCGTTCTGTCAGCCCTCAAAAGATTGACTGAGCATGAGACATTCCATATATGTAGCTCATGGCTTCTATCTGTTTAGGAATATGTAGTAGTTTTCTTCTGAATCTGCTTCATGGTCTCCCTCCCTCCCTCCCTCCCTCCCTCCCTCCCTCCCTCCCTCCCTCCCTCCCTCCCTCTCTCCCTCCCTTCCTTCTTTCCTTCATTTTATCCCCCCCCATACCTCCTCCCCACCTCCCTGTCTCCATGTGGATGCCCCTATCCCCCACCCCACCTGACCTCTAAATTCCCTGGGGTCTCCATTCTCTTGAGGGTTAGGTGCATCATCTCTGAATGAACACAGACCCAGAAGTCCTCTACTCTATGCGTGTTGGTGGCTTCATCAGCTGATGTATGCTCTCTGTTTGGTGGTCCAGTCTTTCAGCAGCTTGTTGGGTCTTTTGGAAGGCAGTCGTGGTAGGTCCCTTTTTGTGAGTGTTCCATAGCCTCAGTAATAGTGTCAGGCCTTGGGACCTCCCTTGAGCTGGATCCTACTTTGGGCCTGTCTTTGGACCTTCTTTTCCTCAGGCTCCTCTCCATTTCCATCCCTGTAATTCTTTCAGACAGGAATAATTATGGGTCAGAGGTGTGACCGTGGGATGGCAACCCATCCCTCACTTGATGTCCTGTCTTATAAAGTTCCTTCTCCCTAGTGTTGGGCATTTTCAAATAAGATCCCTCTCTCTGAGTCCCGAGTGTCCCTCACCTTCGAAGTCTCTGGTGCATTCTGGCGGGGGTTGTCCAACCTCCTATTTCCTGAGGTTGCCTTTTTCTATTCTTTCTGCTGGCCCTCAGGGCTTCAGTCCTTTTCTTTCACCCAGTACCAGAGCAGGTTCCCCTCTTCCTCCCACTCCCCTCTCATCTACTTTCCCTCCCAGGTTCTTCCCTCCCTCCTCACTTGCGATTGCTTCTTCTCCCTCCCCAAGTGAGACTGAGGCATCCTCGCTTGGGCACTTCAGCTTGTTTGACCTTTTTGAGTTCTGTGGACTGTATCTTGGGTATTCTGTATGGATTTTTTTTCTTTTCTTTTCTCTTTCTTTCTTTCTTTTTTTTTCCTAATATCCACTTATTAGTGAGTACATACCATGCATGTCCTTTTGGGTCTGAGTTACCTCACTCAGGATATTTTCTATTTCCATCCATTTGCCTTAAAAACTCCGGAAGTCCTCATTCTTAATAGCTGAGTACTATTCCATTGTGTAAATGAACCACATTTTCTGTATCCATTCTTCTGTCATGGGACATCTAGGTTGTTTTCAGCTTCTGGCTATCACAAATAATGCTACCATGAGCATAATGGAACACGTGCCTCTGTGGCATGGTGGGGAATCTTTTGGATATATTCCCGAGTGGTATAGCTGGGTTTTCAGGTAGATCTATTTCCAATTTTCTGAGGAGCCTCCAGATTAATTTCCAGAGTGGTTGTACCAGTTTGCAACCCCACCAGCAATGGAGGAGAGTTCCTCTTTCTCCACATAATGTCTAACATATGGAATCTCAAATGGCTGAGAAGCACCTAAAGAAATGTTCAAAGTCCATAGTGATCAGAGAAATGCTTCAGGGTTTTTCTAAAACATTCAGGAGTATACTTGAGGGCAAGCTGGTATTGGTCTAAACTCCCACCTAGACTTTCTGTTTCTGGAAATGGACTTCTGAAACCCCAGAGTACAGCTTTAAGCCTTAAAAATATTTTTTAACCTCCTATATGATAAGAGAGAAGGGGAAAGTAGTTGTTGTAGTAGTGGTGGTGATGATGATGATGATGATGATGATTGGGATTCCAGATGGGCTTAGTGGCTTAGATATTTGAATAATAACTAACCAGCATAGACAATTTGCTTATTGTGCTGTTTGTAAAACTAAGGACTTGGATACAGAAAACGACCACAAAATAACAATTTCTCATATCTTCTGTGATGAATGATTCTTGCCACAGCTATTATCTTACAGTGGTGTTGCTGTGAGTTAAAGTAAACCTTTAAGGCAATAGCAGCAATTAAATAAATTCCATATTCATGTGCACCATTGGCAGATCCTTGCTGCCTCTGATTTTACCCAGTGCAAACATTAAGATTGTAGTACATTAAGGAACATCTGTTGATATAGTCCAAGAATTCATATTAGTTATTGGAAAGGAAGAAAAATTATCTAGTGCTGTATTGAAATTCTGTCACTGCATTGTAAACCCAAGTGATGGCTTATCTCGGTCCTATCCCACAGTCCCTTCTTCCATTGGGTCTCATTGGTCTCTCAGGCTGTCATATTTACTCTCCTCCCCTGTGCCCCAGGAACATTGAATACCCTGCTCAGGGTCCCTGTCTTTTGCAGTTTATCCTTCAATCCCATCTCAGTCATCATTTTCTAGTTTCCTCTGGGAAATCAATCCTCTTTAAGGTCAGGATAGGTTGGAATCCTTTCAGAACGCTGCATGTTTCCTCATTACAATATTGACAGTATTACTGATTTATCTTTGTTTGACGGATTGATTATTTAATCAATGATTATTTGATTGTCTGTCTCAGTGAGAAAGGTATTCTGCCTGCTTTTGCATAATAATTTGTTCCTAGCACCTGAAATAGTAAATGAGAGAAATCAAAATGTTTAGCAGAATTCAACATGTTTTGTCATTTGCATTATAGAGACTACAAGTACTCTTACATAGCATCAAATTGGAACCATTGTGTATGTGGGTGATGGCTAATTTACATTTTTTAACTTAGTTGGATTAGAAATACAGACTTAATAAGCCTTTAGATATTTGTGTAAATGCATTTCCAGGTAGAATTTGCTGAGGAGGAAAGACCACCCTGCCTGTGGGTAATAACTCCCTGGTCTAGACTCACAGCACATTAATGCATACTGCTTCTGCTGCAGTGCCTTCCCTGCTATGACGGAGCATGTTTCCAAAGTAAATGCTTCCTCCTCTAAGTTGTGGAGCCAGGCTTTTTAATCACCAGGAAGAGAAAATAAACTAATACAGATTAAAATAGTTGACTCAAAAACATAAACAAACTACTCAGAAATTTTAATGATGGATAGAAGCATTAAAGGGTTTTTCTGATAAATAAAAGTAAGATAGAAGAAAGAGATGTACTCTGAATAAAGCTTAAGAAAACAGACAAATGGAGTTATTTCCTTTGATTGGCAGTTCCTCGCATAGAAGTATAATTTATCTCTGTTATGAAGCACCATGAGGGCAAGGTCTCCAATCATTTCATTTCCTCCTAGACACGGTGCCTGGCATGTATTAGGCCTTGGGAATGTTTATTATTGTACTGAATGGTGTAAAGAGGTAATTATGGGGAGCCTTATTGGATTAGCCTCTGGAACAGAACATTTTCTCAGTGTTTACTACTCCATATACAATTGTTAGCCTACTCACCTTGGAAAAATAGCTTGGAGGGCTTGGCTACCCAATTTTTGTATTTTCATCTTGCAATTATTCTTCTACAGCATAAAGATTACTTTTTTATAACAAGAATTTATATATTTCCAGTGTATAGAATAGGTTGGTTTACCTACCCTCCTCAAGAGAATCTGTCATGCTAGGATTGAGCTCTGTGTTTTGTTCACAATGTAGTAGTTTGAGAAGAAAATGCTAGTTATACAAAGCTGTGTCCTAGATGCTGGACTCCTTGTGCATTTTGATTCACTCCTAACTACCAAAGCTAATGCGTGTCTCTGATCTAAATAACTTTAAATGAATGGCTTGGTTCAAGAGAAAACATACTTTTGTTTTTTTTTTTTTTAATTTTGAGACTCCTTCATGCTTGAACATGGCTATTTCATTTAATTTTAAATATATGAAGGTTCTATTTAAAGCTTTCCCCCATAGAGTTGCTTTGTATATTTCAAGAACAGATGGAATTAAAACCATGTAATGCTACAGGCAAGATTGAATCTGCTAGAGTGAAGCAACTGTTCTCATAGGTAAAACAGATCATGGAGTCCATGGTATTCAATGATCTCTTCAAAGCCACGTTTGACATGACTTGTAAGCTAGTACTGATAGAGTTGGGGTTTTTTTTTTCCAAGTCTTCTTTCCATAACTGTTTTATAAGTGGTCATCTCCTTTTCTGATATTTGTCTCCCCAAATCCATTTCCATTTCAAGACAACCATTTTAAGCATTGGTGCAATCTTGGAAGTATATGATTGTGGTACATTTAGCTTTTAAATGACAAATAGTGTAGAAAACAACATATTTACCCCTTGATGACCTAAATAACCCCTCCGGTATTAGACAGTAAGAAACCTTGTCATAATCAGGCCCTGAATAAGTCACTTCAAGTTTCTTTACCTCAGAAATATTCATCTTGAAAATGAAGAGGTTGGAGGTGATTATTTCTAAGTCCAAATCTGATGGTGAGTTTGAGTCCAAAGGATTAGCTGAGAGGAGTATTCATCAGCACCTTTAAATAGTGTAGCTTCTCCAGGAGTGCTGGAGTGCTATGTGACAGTGGCCAGAAGACCTCAGCCCTCTATCAGATCAGCATCTTGTCAGATGGCTGTGTCTCACTCTCACTGTAATCTGAGGAGCCTAGCCAAATGAAGCATGGGAGCCCTTTGAACTAGGGAATTACTAAAACCACCGTTCTGTTCTGAGAACAAAGGGGCAAAAGGCCTGCTCTGACCCCTCAGCCCCGCCCACCCTCAGCCTTGCTGTGCCTCTAGACGATTGAGTCCTACAATTCATTTTCACGTTGTCTTCTCTCCAGTGTGCATAACTGAACCTCTCACTTCCCCTTCATTTAGCTCATGTTTGGCTTTGGCTCTTTGTTTGTTTTGGTTTTGTTTATTTGTATGTTTGACTAATTTTCCAAAATATTATTTTAGAAAAGAGGAAAGCTTCTGTCTACATACCATTATTGTCCTAGCAATTATTTCATTTAACGTCTGTGAGCCTTTAAGTTCCTTGATACTCCAAAGAAATTTACTGTTGCCAGTGTGCTATTATAATTGAATGATTCAAAGTTGTGTGAGTTGTATATGTCCCCACTACCCATTACCTACTAGGCACATAATAAAAAATGTGTTTAATGGATTCATTGTAGTTGTTATTATTAGTAGTACTATCGTTATTACTATTATTATTAGCTAAAGCCTTTTTAAGAAGATCCGTTTGGACTCGTAATAGATAGTATCCTCATTCCGAGAAAGCATCAGAATGGGAAGTGCTAGCTCACAGCCCTCCACAGTTAATGGATTTGCCTTAATATTATCCCCTACCATTCTGTTCTGTTAAGGAAGTCACCTTTGTTTTTTGCTGAAGCTTTCATAGAAAGTTATTTTTTGCTGTTAAACAGCTGCTGCTCTCTAGGTGGCTTGCCTTTATTTTATTGGAAGCAATCTGTCTGCATAGGCCAGCTAATGTCTAGAACAGGCAAGGCCTCAGAGTAGGCTACTGCAGAACAGGGCCATGTGATATGTCTTTGAACTGATTCTTTCATATTACATCTAGTTGTAAACCATATATAGCCATATCAAGACAGTGGGCAGTAGAAAGGAAGTATAGAACAAAAATACAGTTTGTTTAGAAAGCCATGTTATTTAAATATGATATATTACATCTATATTTTCTGAACACATTTTCTAAATTTATTGTAGCAAATGACAGTAAACTCAATGTCCAATAATGTGGTACCAGTGAAACATAATATATTCATATAATGTAATATCATGCAATTAATAATGAATTAGATAGCCTTATATGCTATTAAATAAATAGCAATAATATCTATGTTTCCATGTATTTCCCATAATAAGTAAATGTATATATAATATATAATAAATATGTATATATACATATATATTATATTTGTATGGATTTACTCTGAAAAGAGATACATGCAAAACATGTAGTAGTTCTTGTTTCTGAGTAGAAAGTCTAAGCAACAGAATGGGAAAAGGGCTTCAACTGCATGCTTTCTTGTAAGCAAATCAAAAGAATTCATTGCTTTTTCACTATATTCACTTTTCAGAAAATTAAATTCCTATAAAAAGCAAGGTCAATGACATGAAATCTGATAGGCAGACTTGTCTTCTATTTAAGTAGTTTGTTTATTCCATCCGTAGTCACTGAAATGTTTACTAGCTGCTGACATGGGTTCTGAGATGGCTATGGCCTTAGACCAATTCTGGAGGTACTGGAGTGGTAGGGCTCATAATGAAGAATGCCTAGGGTGGAAGATAAGGATTGTTAAGAAGAGTAACTAGTGGCAATAATTTTGGAAGGTAACCCTTAGGTTGACCTTTGGATGATGAGAAGCCAACTATGGAGACCGTGGGAAAGGGGTGAGGGACAAGGCAACACAGCTCCTGGAAGAAGGGCAGCAAAGAGGAATCACTGAAAAGGTTTACAAACGGAGACAAGCCCATGTTCCATTCAAAGATATTATGGAGACTATAATCTGGAATATTAACCTGGCATGAGGACATGGATCTGATTAAACATAACAATAATGGAGAACCAAGAACCAAAGGACCCTGAGAGCATCAAGAACTCAAAGGGCTAGGACTCTCAGGTGCTTAGGAGGTTAGAGGCACCTTCTGCTCTTGGTCATTGGACTGTGAAGGCCATTGACAGACAGAGGTATGTGTTCTGGAACACAGAATGCAGGGTGGGAAAGGTTCACTGCATCTGCAGTGTTGGGGAGATGTGCCCTATCATGTAGTACAGCATTAAGGGCTTGGATCTGGTTGTTTTAAGCATCCTAGACTGACCATCCTTATCTTACAGGTGATGGTGTTGTAGGTATTAAGCAGATGCAAGTGGTTATAAATTATTAAAGTTAATGGCTAGCTAATACCAGTTGAGCAGCAATGGGACAAAAATAATACATTCCTTCCATTTCTCCCAGAAGTGGAGTTGGATGTCATATTATCAGATATATTTTTCTTTCTCACTGGTTTTAGTAACCACTTGTTAGAGAAAAGAAAACCACCTCAGGAGAAATTCTAAAGCCATCTATGGAGACTGGCAAATATACATAGGCTTAAATAATAAGTGCTGTCTGTTTTGCCCTCTCTGAGGAGACTCCATTTATATGCAGTGTGCTGCTTGGACTCTGTTGTGATGCAGAATCTTTGTGGTCCCACCTTGAATGTTACAGTGGATAGAAATGGTTATAATATGCTCTAGCTACAATTGCTTATATTATAAACGATTAGCATTATTGCACTGTTAACAGTACATGTTTTATATCTTTGAAACATGCTCTATAAACTATAAAGCCATTGCATTCCTAACCAATAACTTGAGGTGAGAAAGGCATGCCTGGAAGAAGACAAAATGATAGCATAGACTCTGAACTCCATGCATCCCTAGAGGCAGCTGAGCCCTAAGTGCTTCTAAATTTATTTTCTATTATTATTTTAAACCAAATTCCACTCACATTTGTCAGTGTGCTTATAGAATAGTTGGCGCCCTGAGGCTTCAGAGAAAAGGTGGGGACAGTGAAGGGAAGTGGAACGCAGCCTGTCATGATATCAGAAAATCAAAGGCTCCAGAGTTCCCTTTCCCTGGGCTGGTTAACAGAGGGGGGCAGCAGCCCAATATCTTAATGTCCAAGCACATCAGGACCTGGTTGTATGTTATATAGAATTCTCAAGAATCAAAACGGGAGTTAGATTTAAGTATCATAGGGAATTGAGGCAGTGTTTTTGGCAGAATAGTTTTTACATACTATTTTTGTTTTGTTAATTTGTATTAATACCCAAACCAAGACCTTATTCTGCAGCTGACCTGCAAGTCTGGTATTACAGTTAAAGTTATTACATTCAAAAGTAACTTGGTGTATCAGAACTAAATATATCTCATTTTCTAACAACGTCCAACTTGTAAATTTTTTTCTCACAAAGCAGCAGGTTTCCATTTACACAGAGCATTTGTGGCCTTCGAAAATCTCCTTATTGATCTAGATTGGATTTATTGATCTTACCCTAAGCCATATTTAACACCCTCTTTTTTCCCCTTAACTTTCAGTATGACAGGGAGGTAACTAATATCCTTCTGCATTTGCTGAGCAAGTCAGCAATTTCTGTCTAAGTCCTAGGCTGTAGCATTCTAAGGTTATAGGAAACATTAATTCTTCTGATCAGCAACACAATTTAAAATAGGAAAGAAAGGAAAATTATTGATTACCGTGATGCCTTTGTGGCTAGTCTTGTGCCACAAGCCTGTAATTGATTGAGCCTGGTGACACCCTGATACCCATCTGCATTTCTTTTCCCCGTTTAGAAATGGAGATCCATCTGTCCTCACCACACGTGGTGCCTTGCAGATTACTTGCGACTTTTATTTGTGGTATCTCTGTTTTGTTGTTGACATTAATGAGATTACTGCACAATATCACAAGAGAAATTGGTGTTGCTCTTTGGAATGTTAATGAACTGCTTGCTTGGCCAATTGCCATTTGTTCCCGTGTATGAATGTGTGTGTGTGTGTGTGTGTGTAAAAGAGCCGAGTAGCAGGGGTGGGATTACATTTTTTTTCCTCTTTGCAGCTAGTGACGTGAGCCGTGCCTGGAACAATCAGACTCGCTGCAAACAGGGTAGTTGAAGATGCTGGGGGAGGCAGCCTGGTGCTTCCTAAGCTAAGGCGATCGATCTCAGAGCTGCTCAGGAGCTGCTTGGAGCTGCTGGAGTACAAGCGGCAGAGTTCCTTCAGCATTAGAGCTTTGTAACGGGTAGAAAGTGCCTTTTTATTTCTCCAAACCTATTCCCTGATAGACCTTCAAAATGATTGGCGTGAATAGTGTTCAGAGTGCCAGCAAGGTACGGGTGAGGACCTCAGGTTCTGTGAAGTACTCCCGAGAGGATTCTATCCGGCGGCAGTCCCACCGGTCAAAGTCTATGAAAATTTCCAACTCCTCAGAGTTTTCTGCTAAGGAGAGCAAGGTAAAGAAATGCCATGTTAAATATTATGGACAGTTGTATGGTGGGATCGCAGGATGCTATGCATTCTGCCAGCGTCTGATATGCAGTGACAGGCTGAGAAAGTAACAGGAAGCATAAAATGGCTCTAAGATCATCAGTGGGATTGGGGTGAGCGGTGATACCTGAACTCTAGATAGGAGAATTGCTGTGCTGTGCTGTGCTGTGCAGCAGTTTTGCACAGAGCCAGTTTGTGGAAGAGAAGGACTGTAGCAGTACTGAAAGAGAGGCGATTGTGGAAACTGGTGGTTGGCATGGTGGTCGTGTTATAGTCTCAGAAAGGTTGCCTTGACAAATGGCTTTTAGTATGGCATATTTTTAGATCATCAGGAATGTAGAAATATCTTGTTTAATTTTTATCTTTCATTGAGTTCATTTTTTTCTTCCCTCTCCCATTCTGTCCCCCTCCCCCAGTCTGCGGAGCTAATGTAGAAAAGCAACCCTGTTCTGTGTGCTGTATTCTTGCTGTGTTCACTGCCAGGTGTGTGTAACTGGGAGAAATTCCTTCTTTTGTGTTCCTTACGTATGTATGCACTGCTGCTGGGCTGCCATTAATAAAGCACTGGTGTTTTCTGTGACTCTCTCTGAGATAGCAATCTTGGTTGATGTGGAATGGAAGGGAGTGCTTACGTAGTGGAGTGGGCATTTACTACATGCAACATATTCTTGAGATTCTTCCCACCACCATCTGTGTGAGCAGGGTACTCAGAAACACTCCCACTCCACAGGTTTAAAAATGGAACGATGGAATCATAGGATCATAGAACTCTAGAGCTGGGATGGGGATGATTCTAACAAGACCCATAGGCTTGAAGATGTGTAGGAAAGGCTTTGGGAGGTGGGTCTGTATCATTTTGGCCTTCCCATGGGCTCTATCCAGACCCACTGGGAGTGGCATCAGGCCTAACCCCTTCAACCTTATGCCACTACCCTCCTCTCCTGCTCCCTCCCAGCCTCTTCCTCCTGTGTCATTACAGTATTGAAAGACTTTGGTCTTAACAGGTTTCCCTCAAAAAAGGGTAGAGGATGGATGGTGACTAAGAAATATGCTGGCTATCTATCACATTACATTATGACACAGTGCAATCTAACCCTATCAATCATTAGCAAATTAACCTGGCTCTAATAAGTTCTTCACAGGTGGCTTTTTCTTGGTAATTTTTAAGTACTCATCTTGGGGAAAAGCATGCATCTTTTGATAGTCTTTTAATATGACCGGAATGAGCATGTCTTGGTTCCCACTGCAACTGCTATGCGACCTCCCATGGTATGATGACTACAGTCTCCTGCTGGCATAAACCCCAAAGGCTATTAAAGTATTAAGTAGGTGTAGAAGGACATGCATGTGGTTGTCAGTGTGGTTATAAAATTTACTTTGCAAAGAGCACTAACTTAGCATCTCTGAATTTTATTTTAATGAACATTGTATTTATACCTTGTGGTCAGAATACCTGAGAAGTCAGAGGTCATCATTGGAAATGCTTTTGTAATCCAAACTCCCACCCTGATGAAAATTCAATCATTTTAATACTTTTGGTTTGCTCAGAATTAGGATGTATGGATTAACATTAGAAGCCAGAAGATGACAAATGAGCAAGTTTATCCTTTCTAATACCTTCTCTATTTTTTATGCAGTTGCAGATACTCCTATTTAATAGGAACCTGTACACTGTGGGAAGAGTATTGTATGTAAGCTCCTGGTAGAATTATAATCACATGACTATATACATGTAAATGTATAACATATATGGATATTATATGACCTCTTGAGTTCTGAGGTATTTATTAAAAATGTATCTAAGGTCTTACCTCCTAGACTCTGTCTCTGTCTCCCAGTCACCTTGTCCCTGCCTCTCTTCCTTGTGTATGTATTCCATTAGAGTTAGAGATTAGATTAAACATTATCATTCATTAGCAAATTTTGTTCACTAAATGAAGTTAATTGAATATGCTAAGCACTTGTACCCTAAACTAATTAACTGAATTTCATTATGGACAAGTGTAATTACATGGTAATCTATGTTCTTCTCTGTACTGGACATAATATATTCAAGTGCTAATAGTTAAAAGTATTATTCACCTCAGCTGTATCTAGTAGTGAAATATTATTAGTTAAAAGCAAATCAGTGTTGTTTTCCTGTTAATCAGTTAAGTGGTGTTTTTTAGTTATCTGACTCTTCAGCAAAAAATAAAAGGTTTTTTTAACCTGGTGATAAGAAAGTTTATTTCTTCTACCCCATCTGACTCTTGCCTCCATTAAAGGCAATAATAAGATAACATCAAGCATCTCAAGATAATGTCTAGAATTGAATTCTCTCCCCAAAACTCTACCTAGCCCATTCTAGAGTGAGTATAATAGTTTCCACATAGTTTAATCACAATATGTTTTATATTCTTGGAACACTGTTATCTTTGGTGTGTCTTAACTTCTGTTTTGTTGGCCATAAAACTCACTAATTTGTATAACTATGAAATTAGTTCATCTGCAGGCTTCACTTTTCATCCAATTTTGCATTTTGTGTTTTATTTGAAGAAAGTGTTAAAAGGTTTCTGAATGGATCACTTACTTATTGCCTTAAATTTTTAAAAAATATCTTTCAAGATTTTTTAACTAAATGTTTTAAGTGAAGAAATTGAATGATCCAATCTTTGTGCATCATGTTGTTATACTCTAAGGCAAATTATTTTATATCCCAGACAAATTTTGTGCGCTGTTTTCATAGAACTTACTGCCCCTCCTGTAGCACTCCTCCCCCAAACCCATCCATATCCTTAAAAGTGATGAAATCTTCTTTCTTCTGAAGAATATGATTTTTCCTTTTTCTGGATAATGTTTATATCAAATTCTGGAACAGATAAAATGTAGAGGATATTTAATGTTAATAGTTTTTTTTAAAGAAGGTTGCTTTTACATTTGTGGAAACTAGTATTAATTATCAAAGTGTCTCATTTGAGCCTGACTATGAATGCATTCAGCTATTTATTTGTCTTTTAACTGATACTTGTAGAGTTCCCATTAAGCTTCCTGGCCATGAGGGGGCACTACAGACCTTCCTGCTACCAGGGTCAACTGGACAGACTAGACACAAATAACAATTTAGAATCATTTGGTGATATTGATTCTTGACGTTTGTATGTCTTTATTCAGTTCCTTATTCTATCCATTTATGTGTTTACCATGGTGCAGGTTATTGAATGAACTTCAGGTCTCACATATGCATGGAAATTACTCTACCATGAGCATCATGCGAATTTAAAACTACTGAACGTGTCCACATTTCCTCCTTTTCATCTGGTTATATATAAAATATAAATTATATGCTATATCTTAATTTTTTCCTTGCTTAGATTAAGAACTGTAAAAGCTGGTGTTCATACTTTGATTTGTTTTTCTGTGCCCAACTCTTACCAAACTACCACGTATTTACCTGGGCCAAATCTCAGCTTGATAATGCCATTTTTTAATGCTGTTTTAGAGTGTAAAAATAACGTGAGTGGCTGAGGCATGTTGTTAGGGAACAATAGAACAACATCCACTAAGAATTCTCTCATTGATGAGGGGGTGAATTTAAATGAAATGTTTAAAAAAATTTTTTTTGATAAAGTAGCAAGGAAACTTGAGACACATCTCATAGAACTCATGGTAGTTGGGTGATGTATAGTGAAAAATTGGCCATCTGCTTTGTGAGCCACGGTGCTGCCCAGGCAGAGTGTGGGCTTTCCTCGTTAATTATCTCTGTGCGTCTCCCCCAGTCATTTCTTGCTGAGACTTACAGTAAGCTGCAGTTGATGAAATATCCTTCTTCTGAGCCAGGTTAAGCCATTGTTATTCTGTTATTCTGTTATTGTTATCTGATGGACTTATACTTATTCTGTAGAAAGAAACCTAAAGACCAAGCTCACTTCAAGGAAGGTGAGCATTACAGCATGGTAGATAAGTCTGGGTTCCTGGAGATGTTAACTGTAAATATGGGAGAGAGAAAGGGAAGTGCTTGGCCCCACAGCACTGCTTGGGAAATGGTTAATTCATTGCTTTGTAAAACATGTTGCAATAATATTGAAGGGCGCCATCAGCTCTATTCTTTTTAGTCTGCAAAGGAGTTGCTTGCATTTTCTTTAGCAGTGCTAGGTTAATGCTAATCACTTCTTCCTCTGTGAGTCAAAACTATATACAAAGGAACCTGAAGAAGTCTTCGCAATGCCCTTTTGTAACCTCAGATTTTAGTGGGAAGTTCGCAGACTGATGTCATATTTTCTCCCTGGATTTTTTTTTTAAAGACAAAAAACTAAATCTGGAAAGGAGATTCACATCTGCCTGTTTAAAAGTGTGTCTTGTGTAGTATGGAGGAATTATATTCTCAGTTGATACTGTCCTTGCATATGTAATATAAATAATATAATATGTAACAGAATATTTCACATTTAAACTCTGAAGTAGAAGCAGAACATATTTCAATCCATATAAGTGGCCGTTGAAAGCTTTTGGGGAGATATTAAATTGGCAATTACGTCACAATATTAACAACATCCATCATAGGTGTTAGCTAGATCTCTGGCACTGTGAAAGAATCAGGGGCAAATGCAAAGATTGAGAGGCTTTTCCCCAAAGCTCTTTTCTTACTATCTGTTATATTCTCTTTACACTATACCTCCTGTGTTCTAGGACGCTACAGTTTTGCTCAGTGTGATTCTGCCAGACTAATTAATCCAGATGTATTAATGTTGTTTTGTTTTGTATTTCCCAGGGTAGACCTTAGGAAGAGACAAGGCTTGCTCTGGCAGCTTGTTCCCCAGATTGTGTCATTATCAATAGGTGTTAATCCACCTCAGGATTTGAGTCAGGCTCTTTAAAGCACAAAATCTGCGTTTGGTTTTATTCTGGTTTCCAAGCTGGCAGAGTGGGTGGGGTTTTATTGTTGGGTGTAACCTTTGCGGACCAGCGCCCATCTTGGGCACTGAGTTTTGTGGGTCCTGTAGTGCTTTCTTGTATGCTAACATGAAAGCCCCCAGGATGTACAAATGACTCTTTAGGAGTAAGTGTTGAACAAACTATCCTCCTGATTGGGTGGCACCTGCTGACTCTTGGACTTAATTAAAAGCAGATCCTCCACCATCACAGTTGGATCCATTTTCACTTGAGAAAATGACATTTGGTGGTATGTTCGGGTTGAGTCTCTCAAAAATAACTCTCAATGCCAACCTGTGTTCTTGTTTTGCTGTTCCTCCATGTAACATCTGGACACTGGGGAAAGAAAAGCCAGGCTATCCAGTCACACTTATAAAGGTGCTGACACTACTCCTCTAAGAACCGAGGGAAGGGAAAAGAAAATCTGTGATAAGAACGAAGAGGTGGGGAAAGGACATGCTTTAACAAGTCAATCATTGTTGAAAATCAGGGCAGTTAGAACAGAAATGCAAGAGGACTCATTCTCTAACATTTCCTTCAGGACAGTCTGCTGGGTGGTGCCTGCCTGTTTCAGTATTTAAGGATTATAAATGCATATAGTTCTTTTCTTTTAGGGGATATTTGTATCATATATATACATATATGGAATCTATATGAATTCATAATGATGCAGACATTGAATAGCTGAGTATGACATATTCTTCCACATCTTACGAATTGCTGTCACTAATTGTTTTTGTTTTGAATTTTTCATTATCATTCCAGTAGGTTGGATTATTACTTTTATAAAACCAGTTTACCATGTTCTGATGGACACATCTTCAAATGCAAGATCCGATTTCAGTAGAATTTGATTTGGGCAGTAGATTCTTTAGCATGCTTCATGTCAAAATTCTATGAAAATTACCGAGGAGGACCCTGTTTTATTCCAGTCCTTTTCCTGATCTGCTGTTGATTGTCACTTCCAGTTTAGTTTTTGAGTGTGAATTACTATGAAATGTCAGTATGCTCCTTGCCAGACTCAGGTGTTATTAAGTCAAATAATACTATTTAGCTATCCAGATAGTCCCATCCTGCTGATTCCAGGTAATTACTAGAGTCACCTTCTGCTCTTCAGCACATGCCCACTGGACATACCTTAGTGTTCACAATAAACAAAATCCTGGAGCCTCTGCAGGTCACGGTAGGAGTCAATCCCTGCTGTATGTATTCATTACAGTTACCTACCAGTTACCTACTAAGATCTCCAGCATAAGGAAACATGATACATTAGGGGTGCTTCTAGCTGGATGCTTTGAGAAATGAAGCTTTTAGTTTTAAGTTATTGGGACAGGATTATATAGCCCTGTCTGGCTTCAAACTCTTGATCCTTCTACCTTAGTATCCTGAGTACTGGGATTATAGTTGTGTCACCATGCCCTGGAAGAAAGCAGCTGTTTACTGTCACAAGAGGGATAAAGAAAAATAAAATGCCAAATTCTTTATGCTGATTTATGTTGCTGTTCTTCACTCCACTTTCTTAAAAACATTCAAATAAGCAGACTCTTTAGAATACTTTTATCATGATTGGACAACGTTTGAATGCCTTTTTGTATGCTTCATCAACCCCATGCTATGTTTTTCGTCCACAGATAATGGTGTTTTTATTCAGCCAAAACCAAACTATTCTAATTAGTTTAAAGGTACAGTTCCTTTTTACTTTTATGCCTTGAAAAATTCCACTGAAATCTTGGGGGTGGAAATGAGAGAGCTTTAGGACGGGGCAAATGAGAGTATCCCCTAAAGAGGTCAAAACATTAGAAAGCTGAAAAGCAGGCATCTTCTTACTTTTTGGTCCCTAGGAGAAAGCTGACATGCATGGACCTGCAGGTGGGGAGAGTGACTGAACACAGCAAGTCCCAGTGATGAAGGCCCTGGCCACCCTCAAGAGCAGGCACTCAAAATATGGCATTCCTCTTTCTAAAGTCTCTAGAGTTAGAAATTCTAAGTGCATTCCCTTACCTGGTGTAGCCATTGACCCTCTCTTTCCTATGTTTTCTAGTCATCTTCCACACTGGGTTAACCAGAGGCTTCAGCCATAATTCAGGCCCATTTTGAGGCCCATGGTGAGATCCCTGTGTGGAAAATAGCAACTGAGAGTGAAATGTTGAAATATTTCACAAAAGGAATCTATGCCCTCTTTCCTCCCTCTGGTATATTTTCTCAGAAGCAGAACACCTGTATCCAATAAACAGGAAGTTGAATAGCCCAGAGGGAGGGGGAACCTGCAGGAACACGATAAAGGGAAGCCCTGGACCACAGATGTGTAGGAGATGGAAGCAGGGAGTTGAGACAGGAAAAATGGCAGATTCTAACCTTAGCACTGACTGACTACCTGGCAACTGGGCTCTGCGGAGATGGAGACTGCAAATTTGATGGGAGATAGTAGAGATGAATTAGAGAAAGGTACCCAAGAAACTCATTTAATACCACCAGCAAAATGCAGTTGGATTAACTATATGGTAAACAAAAAGAAATTTAACTTTATAAAAAGTGCTATACTTTACCATGTTGCTTAGCTATGATTTCTATCAATATTGTCACTGTAATATAAGCACTCAAAATTGATGATTGGTGAGGGGATATAATTCTATTACATTAGGTAGGGAGAGAAGTCTATGTGTCTATAACATATATGTGCAGATATATTTATAGAGAGAAATATATGGTATACACACACACATATATATGTTTTGATTTAAAAAATACCTTTATCTTTTCATTATGTGTAGTTCCCCAAATTTTCTTCTGAAAATTCTGTTATGAAAACTAAATGCCTAGCATCCACTAGATTTGATTATTTAATTCACTGTATTGATTGCTTTGAATAAAATCTGTGTCCATTTAGATTTGTCTTCATTGCTTTTTCTAGTGTATGGAAATGGCAGAGAGCAAATGCCAGGCCTTGTGTTCCTTCTAAATGTTAATTTCCTCTGGAGATTGTTTTTTTAGGAGCCATTTATTTAAAAGGGCTCAGATTGTTACCCAACAAAATAGTTTTTTAATAACTGTGCACATTAACTTTATGATCATGTTCATAATCATTAAATATAATTGATCATTTTTCTTATGTATTTAAAATACTGTATGTAATTACAAGGTCATTTGAAATTTATGTGGCCCTTATATTTCAGATCATAAAGCATTCTTTCTTATGGCTTCCTCCTTCTACCTTTCCACAACAAGGATTATCAAAGAGATGATCTAACAGCAGATCATAGCAAGTGCTATCTAGAATCATCTTTGAAAATGTAGGGTACAGTCATATTTTTCAAGCAGGGATTAGCTGTCCAAATATAGGCAAGCTCTGATAAATAGCACCCCAGAGGATCAGGGTGGAAGAAGTGAAACCAGGAGGGGGCTATGATCACAGTGAATTCGGGGTTTATGGAGAGCTGCATATGCTAAAGAATGCTTTAGAAAGCAGTGTTCCACTCCCCAGTCACTAAGACTGTAATTAGGTACAATTTTACTGTAGGGTTACAGGCTATAAAGTTTTCTACATAAATCACATTCACATGAGGTTTCAAGATGTTTGTCTCTAATACCTACGGTGAGTTGAAGAGTGATGAGGGTACTTTTATATGTTCCTGTCATGCCATCTATATTTCAGTCAACTGAAAGAGAATGCCTCCTTTTCCTGGGTTACATACCCTCTGCTGGAGAATGTGTCGGTATTGTCATGGCAACTCCATTTGGGGGAATGGTATAAAGAGAATGTAAAATATTCAACTAAAAATAAAAGGAGCCTGGGCCTGACTCTTGGGATTGAGTTCATCTTCTTAAGGTCACCGGATTTAACGAATATGAATGAATACAAAGCAGTCACATAAATTTAGGTTATTTCAGATGGCAATTTTTCTTATGTCCAGTATAAAATTGGGGGCACACTTACACTAAAATGTTATTCATTGCTCATTTAGCTTAAAATTTAATTAGACATCCTGCTTTTCATCAGGCAACCAACATCCCGCAGCAAGTACCAGGCCCTCTGGCTTCCAGATTAGTGAAGTTAAGTACTCATACTTCCTTCATAAGTTACAGGTTCGGATCCAGCTTTGCTGAATTCTAGACTGTTAAGTCTATATTTATGACCCATGATCATACTTGGGGTATTTAGCATTGTTATCATTGAAGGCCATGCTTTCTCCACAAGAATTAAAAACAAAACAAACAAACAAACAAACAAACAAACAAACAAACAAAAAACCACTGGGTTCAAGATAATTTATGGAGCACTGTCAGGACTAAAGGTAAATAGACCACACCTGAATCTAACTTTTCTATCTTATTTTCTGTATTCATTTCTTCTATCCTTGTAAAACACATATATTTACATTTTAGTTAAGTGGCTTATGTGTGGTATGTTAGAAATTTAACATTACAGAATGTTATATACTAAAAACAGTTCTGTCCTATTCCAGCCCTGTCTTGCCTTCCCCACAGATAATCGGTGGTGATATTGAGATGGCTTGTCACCATTGTTTTGCTTTGTATCTTTATGTATTCACATTTTTTCCAGAAAAAGAGGCTTTGCTTTACTACTTATTTCACAACATATTATAGTATATTTGCTAAAATTATATTTTAATAAGTATTTGTGGATATCATTGTATCTTTGGTGGTACTATTAGAACAGTTTGTCTACTCAGTTTTTAAAATTTATGCTTAAGTTATGCAGAAATGGGCCATCCTTTTCTCATAATTTAGGAAGGTAGCATGATACATTCCTATTCTGCCACCATTGTCATCCAGCCCAAATCACATCTTCTACCCAAACAGCAGTTTTATGGCAACTCTCTCTCTCTCTCTCTCTCTCTCTCTCTCTCTCTCTCTCTCTCTCTTGCCTTCTGTAAGCTCCCTGCAGATGCATGAATTATAGCAGACCACTCATTTGTTTAGAATAATCCACTGGTTTCAAAATTGTATAGACTAAACATCAAATTGTTTTCTAGTTAAAAATCCTAGGACATGCTTGTCTATTTTTCAGCATGCAAAGTTTTCCACACCCAAGGCCCACTGTATCCTACCATGTCTACTCTGTGTCTGTTTCTGTTCCCTGGGATTTTCCCACTCAATTATACCTACAGTGGCTCACACCTTTCTTCCAGACTTTGTAGTGCATGTGGGCTGTGTTTTGCCTTCCCTTTGCAGAATGACTTTCTCTGATTATCTAATCTAAAATGTACCATGTGAGTGATCTTATAATAATTAACGGGTAAGCCACTGGAGATGTCAAATTATGTTTACCTTTTTGTTACTTTATTTTCTGTTTTGAGCTCACAGAAATCTAAATACTTCATGCTATCCTCTGGGCATACTATTTGTTAACTATGTAAACACATGAATAGTTTTATAGGAAATGATTAATGAATACTATTAGATGAGTTAGCAGGTGTTGGGGCTAAATTTGGGATTACATTCTCCACACTAGTTTTTGAGACAAGATCTCTCACTGAGCCTGAAGCTAACTAAGCTGATTTGGCCACAATGGCAGTAAAGCAAGCTCAGGGATACTCCTGTGTTTTTCTACAGAAAATGTGGGAATATTGTATTAAACGTTTAAAATAGGTGCTAGAGGGCTGGTGAGATGGTTCAGTGGATAAGAGCACCCGACTGCTCTTCCGAAGGTCTGGAGTTCAAATCCCAGCAACCACATGGTGGCTCGCAACCATCTGTAACAAGATCTGACGCCCTCTTCTGGAGTGTCTGAGGACAGCTACAGTGTACTTACACATAATAAATAAATAAATCTAAAAAAAAAAATAGGTGCTAGAGATTTGAACTCAGGATCTCTTGCTTGGCTAGAAATCACTTTTTTTGCTGAATCATCTCCCCAGCTTCAGTTTGGAAACATTTAGTAGACAAAACTAATCAGAAAACTAAAGAATGAACAGGGAGAATTATACGGGTGGGGCAACATTCCTGGTTTATGATTTAGACTCAAACTTCTGAGGAGCTGATGTTTCACTTGACATCAAATCAAGTCATGAGCACATATCTACCATTTAACAAGAGAATTGATCACTAAAGGGATGTGGGAGAATTTTCTGGAGTTGGTGTTTATGTTCTGTAACTTTCTTGGGTTGTGTCATATAGGTGAATGCAGTTACCAGAACGTATTTAAAGGTGCATGTAAGATTTGTAGAGCTGACCTTTTGTCAATGTATCTTTAAAAAACCTGTCAACAGACATTGAAAAGTTAGCATGTTGCTGGAGTGTGTGGAGGTGAAATGTGCTGATATCCATCCCTTGCATTTTATTGTGGTTGTTTGAAACAGGGTCATATGTATCCCATGCTAGCCATGTTCTTGCTGTGTAGTCCAGTGTGAACAACTGATTCTCCTGTTTCCCTCTCACAAGTATTAGGATTACAGGAATTCTCCCCCTACCATTCCTGGATACTATATACTTTTAAATACACTAATAAATGAGATGGAATGATAGAATAGAAGGATGAATGTATGGGTCATGATTAGGTGATAAAACAACATAATATTCATTGTAAATACAGTTCATAAAATATATCTGTTATAATGTGTAATTCTCTCAATTTATAAAATTACAAGGGAGACATATTTTACTCATAAGAATATATTCCCTAGGGGTAAAAGTTTTAATTTATAAATTAATAATTTTATATATATATTAATACTTGGAATCCATAATTGGGATTTAGAATAAGATAGTAGTGCTACCAGTTAATGATAGCTCTGTGTGTGTGTCTGTGTGTCTGTGTGAGTGTATTATTGGGTAGCACAAGAAAATAGATGAGTGTGAAACACTAGAAAAAGAGCCCATTTTTGTTGATGTCCCAAGTAAAATCATAGACAGAGAGAGAGAGCCAAGGAAGGTAACTTTATGCTATCCCCTCAGGTTGCATATGTAGACAACAAAGACCAGTCAATTAGTTTTCCAATATTGTTGTGACCACATTACAAAAAAGAAAAAAAAAAGAATTAAAGAGCAAAAGAATCATTGGCTCATAGATGTTCAGTTCCTAGGGTTCAGTTCCCAGATACTTGGCCCCATGAACCTCTGCAGAACAGTATGAGCATAGAGCATCTTCTTCACCTTGTGATGCACAGGAAGGAATCAGAGCAAGGTATGACCCCAGCGGACAACTGCCTTTGGTTATCTCTATCCTGGATCTAGGCCCTGTCACCTAGTTTTCACTGCCTCCATTAATGTCAGCATTTTAGGAATCCACCAAGAGATTATTAACCCACGTGCTGATCAATTGTCACAGTTGATCCTCATGCAAAATGACCTGCCTTTCGATTCCACGGATCCATGTCAAGGCTGAATATGGAGGTACAGATCTATAACTCCCAGCAGTTGGGGTGGGAAGGGAGTGCGTGGATCCTTGTTTGTCCCTGGCCAGAAGCCCATCCTTAACTGACGAGGGTTAGTGAGTGACCCTGGTTCAAAAATGATGAGATAATGGAGGAAGACACTAGATATAGACCACTGGTCTCCATGAACCCCTACATGCACAGGGACACATGTACATGTGCACACAAACACACACACACACACACACACACACACACACACACACACACACACACGCTCGCGCGCGCACATACACACGGTATGGGAAGCATTATCCTGTTTAAAAACTATACTTTATGATCAGAGGCTTTGCAATCTTAATTTGTCTCTGAAAAGACTTTTTCAAAAAGAGAATTGTTTTTGACAGTCAAGATTAACCATCAGGTAAATTAAATTATCTGGTTTCAATAGACAATTTAGAGCCATCTACCTGTGTTCTTAGCTTCTTTAAGATTTCTGAATTTCTTTTCTATGAACTTTTTTTTTTTTTTCCGAGACAGGGTTTCTCTGTGTAGCCCTGCTGGCTGTCTTGGAACTCACTCTGTAGACCAGGCTGACCTTGAACTCAGAAATCCACCTGCCTCTGCCTCTCAATTGCTGGGATTAAAGGTGTGTGCCACCACTGCCTGGCTTCCATGAACTTTTCTATGAAAACATAAATAAAGCAATGTCATTTATTAAATCGACTGTGTGAAAGTGTCTTGTATGTTGTATGTGAGAAGCAAGTTTATAGAGTCTGTCGGGTGCCTAGTTCTCAGCTCTGTAAAGTCAGGCAGGGTTAGCAGTAAATGTTATTTTCTTTATATGAGACCCTTGAAGGCAGCGACAGTAGATTCGACTGTACCTGCCATAATGCCTCCATAGTCTCTACAAAGTGCTAAAAATGTTTATTACATGATGACTTGTATGATTATTCCTCATATTCATTGTCATCAAGGTAAGGGCTTCTACATTTTCCTATTTTCATTGTGGATCTGTGATGGTCTATCTGTTTGTGGTTAGATATCCCTGTGGCTGCTATTCTTGTTTGTACATGCACCACAGCACAAAGTTAAATTAATTCTCCAGGACAAAAATTTTGGCCCTGTTTACCTGATGGCTTGGTCCGAAAATTGGATCTGATTATAGACATGGAAAAACACAATCCTGATTTAGGCATGAGTTTGTTGCCTTGAATGTGAGCCAAAGAGAGCAGTACCCACTAGATGGTTTGTGATTTTTATCTCCTTTAGCCTTGGGTGAATTCCAGTGGGATCAGGAATATGGGTATTTATAGAATCAGAACCTTGGTAGTATAAATTCTTCTATTGTCATTATCAGGTCCAGTTAAAATGGAAGCTGTGTAAGATCTTCCATGCTTTTCATAATTATTCACGATCTGCAGAGTAAAGAACATCATTGGAATTTAGAGATGCTTTAACTGAAATATATGTGTTCCATCAACTACACAAAATGTGCTTCTGGGGAAACAGAGAATCCTGATTATACAATGTGGTAATGGAAAGAGATTGCCGAGCCTGTGTGGGCTGCCAGGAAGGTGCTAAGCTTTGAATAACATGGCATTTTATCATCTTTGAAAAGCAATCAGAAGTAAGGAACAAAGACTTAAAGTAAATTTAAACCAAATTCCCATATTTCTGTAATTTAAACAACTTGTTTTGCTTTCTCATTCTTAAAATTAATTTTCTTCAGAGTTGATGAACCATCTGTCCTGTTCAAGTGTCAGAAGGATCATTCAAGAGCTCCTGGGATAAGTGGCAGGAATTTTGATTTTAGCTAGGGCGTCATACATCACGTCTGATGGCATTTGAAATATTTGTTGATAATTCATGCAGAACTCCCAAGGGAAGCTCTGGGCATCTGGGGTAGGGTAGGGTTCAAAGTTTACATTTTTCTTTTTTTGTAGAATTACTTGACAAGTTTGGGTGTGTACTCTCATACTTTCAGATGATATCCATAAAGTGAATCAAACTTTTATCTAGGGATTGACGTAAAATCTTTCTACACATGGCTTTTGTTAAAATACCCACCTTTCGTTCATACCATAGCACACTGGTTTTCTGTGGCTGCTGGAACAACTGACTGCAGAAGCATTGTATTCAGAACCTGCAGAAATACATCCTCGGACAATTCTGGAGAACGGCACTGTTTGAGATTCATGTGAAGGAGCTGCGCTCCCTCGGAGAGGTCAAAGGAGAATCTGTCCCTAGCCTTTTCCAGCTCATGGTTGCTGGGGAACCGAGGCTGATACTGTGTGACTCCACCCTCCTCGTGCCTCTCTCTTGCCTTCCCGTCTGCTTCTTTAAATTGCCCTCAGCCTTCTTGTGAAGATACTTGTGATTACATTTAGAGCCCACCCACAGACTTTCCCCATCATAAACTCTTTACATTTGATCTAAAGATATTTTTTGCCATATAAGGAAATATTCAGAGGTTTTGAGAATTAGGAGACAGTTTTCTTTGGGGTGGGGTGGGGTATGTTCTTCAGCCTCCTCAGCAGGCATCACTTCACTGTGTGAATTCATATGGATGGGGCCTGGGTACTTTTTTTCTATTTTATCTCAGCTGTTAATTCAAGGGGAAGGGGACAACCTGCCAGGACATTAAATCCAGAAATCTTCTCTAGCTAAGTGAAGGGTTAACACACACACTCACACACACACACACACACACACACACTCACCTGTGTGTGGGGGTGAGGGGTGAGGGGAACAGACAGACAGACAGGCAGGCAGAGATGGAGAGGTAAGGAGCAAAGAGAAACAGAGACAGGAAGACAGAATCATCCAATGATCAGTGGTGCTGGATGTCTTCCTCAGGCACTCCCTATCTTGTTTACTGATTCAGCTGGGGAGAGTAACAGGAACCCACCTGCCTTCATTTCTCAGTTACTGGCGTTATTGGATACATGTGCACAGCATTTATTTAAAATTGGGTCCCAAGACTCATAACCAAGGTCCCCGGGCTTACGCGGCAAGCACATTTCTAACTGAGCCATCTTCCCAGGTTATTTTCTTGAGCTGTAGACTGCACCTCCAATTTTAGCCACTCACATGGCCAATACATTTGATTATAAGTGGTACAGGGTCATTTTAGCAGGCTTGTCCTCACCGACAAAAGTACTTGAAACATGTTGTCCTAGCAACAGTGACTCTCTGTGAAGCTTATCTTTTAAGAATAGAATCCTCCAGTGCCCAGCATTATTTGAACGCATCTGAAAGAAGCATAAGTCTTTTCGCCTTACCCCAAAATCCTTAACTTAGGGCAGGAACATACAGGGCTGTAAAACTTAGGATCAGGAGGAAAGCCTGTAATTTGTTGAGAGTAGATGCAAATACGAAACTAGAGGTAATACAGCTAGAAAGATCCCAGATTCAATTTACTACCAAAAGAATCCAAAAAAGAGTAGATGAGGAGGAAGGCTGTTTCAGAGTTACATTTGTGAGACATCTGCAGAATCCTGAGTGATGTTCGTTCATATTGGATTGTACCTTCCACGTCCTTTCTAAGGTGGTATTTGTCCCTTTCAGCTCTGAAATTCCATTGTGATGATTCTCCCCTGTGTAAAAGGAGAAGGCAATAGGAACCTTGACAGAAGCCTCTCAGAGAAGCTGGCAGGAGGTTGGGGGAGGGGAGTGGTAAGTGAAGTCAGAGGTGGTGAATATCCAGTGGCATTAATCTGACATTACTCAGTTTTTATTCTGGTGCTGCGGAATGGGTCATAAACAGATTCAGAATATTGTAGAGCCCAGGAGAGTTTTCCTAGTTTAGTCACAAGACCTGGACTGTCCTGTCATCACAGGCAACACCATTTCTCCTTAAGAACAGCCCATCCTCATATATCCATAAGATGTCCCAACTGGTAAGAAGGACACATGCTCCACTATGTTCATAGCAGCCTTATTTATAATAGCCAGAAGCTGGAAAGAACCCAGATGCCCCTCAACAGAGGAATAGATACAGAAAATGTAGTACATTTACACAATGGAGTACTACTCAGCTATTAAAAGGAATGAATTTATGAAATTCCTAGGCAAATGGATGGACCTGGAGGGCATCATCCTGAGTGAGGTAACACAATCACAAAAGAACTCAAATGATATATATTCACTGATAAGTGGATATTAGCCCAGAAACTTAGTATACCCGAGATATAAGATACAATTTGCAAAACACATGAAACTGAAGAAGAACGAAGACCAAAGTGTGGACACTTTGCCCCTTCTTAGAATTGGAAACAATTACCCATGGAAGGAGTTAGAGAGACAAAGTTTGGTGTAAGAGACAAAAGGATGGACCATCTAGAGACTGCCATATCCAGGGATCCATCCCATAATTAGCCTCCAAACAATGACACCATTGCATACACTAGCAAGCGTTTGCTGAAAGGACCCTTATATAGCTGTCTCTTGTGAGACTAGGCCGGGGCCTAGCAAACACAGAAGTGGATGCTCACAGTCAGCTATTGGATGGATCACAGGGCCCTCAGTGGAGGAGCTAGAGAAAGTATCCAAGGAGCTAAGGGGACCTGCAACCCTATAGGTGCAACAACATTATGAACTAATCAGTACCCCGGAGCTCTTGACTCTAGCTGCATATGTATCAAAAGATGGCCTACTCGGCCATCACTGGAAAGAGAGGCCCATTGGACACGCAAACTTTATATGCCCCAGTACAGGGGAACGCCAGGGCCAAAAAGTGGGAATTGGTTGGTAAGGGAGTGGGGGGGGGAGGGTATGGGGGACTTTTGGGATAGCATTGGAAATGTAATTGAGGAAAATACGTAATAAAAAAAATATTAAAAAAAAAAGAATAGCCCATCCTAGAACCTCGTTTTCTGACTAGCAAATGGACAGTACACCAGAGACTAGGTAACTAAACCACAGTGAGAAAGTCTTCTTGGACCTTTTACAGCTGGAGCTGGAAGAAAGAACCCTTTGTTTTCTTCCTTAGGAACTCAAAGGTATGCATATGCACTGCTTACAGAGGACAGGTCTTATAAGAAATAAGAGAAATAAACACTGGAGATGCTTGAAAGAGGAGGTAAAGAAAGGAAAGATAAAGGAGTTTTAATTCCTGCATCTCAGAGGCTAGTTTTGCTCATATCTTTTTATAATTTACCTACAAAAACTCACCCTTGCCTTTAACATTCAGCTCAGTGTTCGACATTTGAAGCTAAAAGAGCTCTTGAGTTAGGGATGTGATGTAGCTCAGTTGGTCAAGTGTCTGCTTTCCATGCACAATGCCCCCGAGTTCAATCCGGAATATCACACTAAAGGGAGAGGTGGGTGATGTAGGCCTCATGTTCTCTGCACACGGGTGGGAGAGACAAGAAACAGGTCAAGATTGCTCTCGTGCAGTGAGTTGGAGGTTAGTTTGAGCTATATGAAAAGTGCATCAAACGAGAAAAAATAAGTCATGTTAATCGCGTTCTCACGCCCGGCCAGGAAAGACGCAACAGACCAGAATCTTCTGCGGCAAAACTTTATTGCTTACATCTTTGGGAGCCAGGAGGGCAAGCGCCCAGCGCCCAGCCCCAAAAACGAAAGCCCCTTCAATATTTTTAGGAGCCAGAGCTCCGGCGCGCCAAAGCGCAGAGCGTGCTCTATTGTTTACATCTTTAGGCAGCGAGCGAGCGCAGGGCGCGCAGAGCCAGAGAGATGCCAGCGAGAGAGCATGGCGGAAAAACCCCGTCCCCTTTTTTAGGAGCGTTATATTTCGCCTAGGACGCATCACTCCCTGATTGGCTGCAGCCCATGGCCGAGCTGACGTTCACGGGAAAGGTAGAGTACAAGTAGTCATAAAATACCCTTGGCTCATGCGCAGATTATTTGTTTACCACTTAGAACACAGGATGTCAGCGCCATCTTGTGACGGCGAATGTGGGGGCGGCTCCCAACATCTCCCCCTTTCCTTTTAATAAGAGCAAATAGGCCACCCAACTAATGAGAGTGGAGATAGAGGTCAAATCCCCAGTGTGTAGGTAAAGGAGCCATGTACAGGATTAGCTCTTAGGCTCACAGGCTTTTACCCAGAGCAACCCTGACCTGCTCCCGTGTCGTTTTTCCTGGGGGAAGGGAACTAGGACACTGAACCTTCATGAAAGATGACATGTCTCCCTAGAATAGGCTCATATATGCCGCAGAGCCTTTCTACTGCAGTGCTTAGCCGTGCAACTCTCTCGGGCTGCTGAAGCACACTCACTCTATCCCGTGCAATGAGACTAGCCTCATGAGATGTAAGAGCTGAGTGGCCAGCGACCTATTGCCTAAGCATAGATAACCATATATCAGGGGGAGCACCATGTTCTAGTCCTGCAAGCGCCTGGGCAATAACCACCTTGTCTCTCCTAGTTTGGGCCTTAAGCTTACAGACCAATCAAAGAAGCAACACTAATCCACAGCAAAGTGTATCTCCAAATAATATTAATCCCACCCATTTTTTAAAGAAAGAAAATGCTGAGGAGATCCAATTGGGTAATCCTTTGGTCAGGGACAGGTCCAAGCGCGTGGAGTTGACCTGAAGTCTCAATTCCCGAAGGATCTGTTCAAATTCAGCCGTCCAATTCTGTAACATATACTGAAAAAGACTTTTTGACAAATTAGCTGCCCTAGTAAATTTAACATACTGAATGGAAATAACACACAATCCCGGAAACTTTTGTTCACATCCCTGCTGAGTTATTTGTCATAATACATCTAGTTGTATCTGGACAAGATCTATGAGTTGATTAACCAGCATGAGACCTCTCTGTATCTTGACATTAGCTGAGGCCTGTTCATCTATGACTGTAGTCACTGAGGCTGACAAAGTGTTAATGGTGTCAGTCGTCTGGACCTGTCCAGACAGAGCCAAGGCTGTCTGAATCAAGGCCAAACCCAGTTCCCAGTTAGTGGTAAAAAAGCAGGAGAATACTTGAGCATTATACATCACCGTCATTGGGAGTGGAAATATCGACATTATCCCCCAACGCTGCTCTCTCTTTATTATTGACGCCCTGGACATCACCAAGACGAGGGACATCAGTATTCCCTTGGTCAGTCTGGATTTTTCGGGTGAGTCTTTCTGGTATCCAAAATGGGTTGTCTTCATTCTGTGGGAAAACACAGATAGCTCCCCTGGATCTTATCAAAATAGGATCCGGGCCATACCATTTATTATCAAGGACATTTTTCCATTTAACCATCTCATTGGGCCTATCTGGCTCTGTACAATGACGTTCAGCCGCAGTATGGCCATGAGCATCAATATTTAAAAAAATTGAGTGTAAAGAGTGCCAAAGACACAGACACTCTTGGTGCTCGGGGTAAAATCTCTTCAATTCCCCTCTTCTGTTTTATAAGATAGGTTTTGAGGGTGCGATGCGCACGCTCAACAATACCCTGTCCTTGAGGGTTGTATGGAAGTCCAGTCAGGTGGGTCACGTCCATCTGACGGCAGAACTGTTGGAATTTTTGAGACGTATAAGCTGGTCCATTATCAGTCTTAAGGAGTCTGGGTTTCCCCCAAGCACTCCATGCCTCAAGACAATGTTGAATCACATGTGAGGCTTTTTCTCCGGTTAACGGAGAGGCAAACATGATGCCAGAACATGTGTCAATGGACACATGGAGATATTGAAGTTTTCCAAAGGAAGAAACATGTGTAACATCCATTTGCCAGACCTGTAGAGGTCGAATACCGCGTGGGTTAATTCCCACATGAGGAACTGGCAAGAACTCACAGCAGCTTTGACATTGAGTAACAATGTCACGGGCTTCTTTTCTTGTCAAGGAGAAACGACTGCGTAATGTTTCAGCCGTCACATGAAAATTGTTATGAAAATTTCTTGCAGCCTCTACCGGGGATGATAGGGCAGCAGCCACCACTTTAGTGGCCTTATCTGCCAAATCATTTCCCAGAGCCATGGGGCCAGGTAGGCCTGAATGGGCTCTAACATGAGTAATATAAACAGGAAATCTTCTAGATAACAAAACTAATTGTATTTGCTGAAAAATATTGGCAACTCTACTGGAAGGCTTAATCACTCCAGCCACTTCTAAAAGATTTACTGCATTAACCACATAACAGGAATCTGACACAATATTAAGGGGTTCTAAAAAGGTTTTTAAAACTTCTAAAACCACTAAACATTCTACCACTTGAGGTGAATTTTCATTATATTGTTTGGATACCACTTTACCATTAGCCACATAGGCACCTATGCCAGTTTTTGATCCATCAGTATATACCACAATCCCATTTTTAAGTGGGTTTCTTACTGTTATTTGTGGAAACACAACAGATTGATTTTGGGCAAACTGTAAGATTGGATGCTTTGGATAATGGTTATCTATTTTTCCTGAAAAGGAGGTAACTAAAACTGCCCAATCATTAGATGTGGCTGCCAAGGTTTGAACCTGTGCAGCGGTATAAGGTACAATTAAAAGATATGGACTTCGCCCAAAGTGGGTGATTGCTGCTTTTAGACCTTTAAGGGCAAGCTGTGCAATTGCATCAGGATACCAATCTATTATTTTAGCTGGGGATACGTTTGGATGGATCCACAACAATGGCCCATTCTGCCACAAAACTGCAGTTGGCAATTGTGCTGTCTTAAAGACACACAAACTGAAAGGCTGCGAATCCTCAATACGTTGTAATTGTGCATTCTGTAAGGCTTTTTCCACTTTTTGTAAGGCCTGGTTAGCAGCTAGAGTAAGAGTCCTAGGGGAGGAGATATGAGGATCTCCTTCTAAAATACCAAACAAAGGCCTTAACTCAGCGGAAGGAATCTTTAAAAAAGGTCTGAGCCAATTAATATCTCCCAACAGCTTTTGAAAATCATTTAAGGTATGGAGGTGATCTCTTCTTATCTCTACCTTTTGGGGCACAATCTTATCTGGGGACACCACAGAGCCCAAGAATTGTCCTGTATCAGAAATTTGGACCTTTTCTGTGGCTATCTGTAAACCCCACTGACTTAAAGTTTTAAGTAGAAAAGGATATGCCTTTTGTAGCATGGTAAGGTCTTTATGGCACAGGAGGATGTCATCCATGTAAAGGAGCAAAATTAAAGAGGGGAATTGTTCCCTCACTGGCAAAAGAGCTTCTTGCACATAAAGTTGGCACATTGTAGGACTATTGGACATTCCCTGTGGTAAGACCTTCCATTGATACCTCTTATCAGGTTCCATGTGATTAATAGAGGGGATGGTAAAGGCAAATCTGGGCCTATCTCTTGGACACAAAGGTATAGAAAAGAAACAATCTTTAATATCTATAATAATTAAATTCCAGCCACGTGGTAAGGCGGAAAGTACAGGGAGACCCCTCTGTACTGGGCCAAATAAGTTCATTTGCTCATTAATGGCTCTGAGGTCATGGAGCAGTCTCCACTTTCCTGACTTTTTCTTAATTACAAAAATTGGAGTATTCCAAGGTGAGGTAGATGGCTCAATATGGCCTAGTTTTAATTGTTCCTCTACCAGTTGAATCACAGCTTCCAGTTTTTCAGAGGATAGGGGCCATTGAGGAACCCACACTGGATTCCCCGTTTTCCATGGTATGGGCCGTGCTGCCCCAATGGCCGCTATGGAAAACCCAGACCCTGTCTGTCTTGGTTTCCATTAGGTAAGATAGGCTCTATCCTTCCCTGTTCTTGATGTCCTAACCCTTTTCCTTCTTTATAACCCATCTTTGCCATGATATTTTTTGCTTTAGTTGAATACCCTCCCGATGGGGCGTTTTCATTGGACAAAATAAGGCCCAAATGCTGCATAATATCCCTTCCCCAGAGGTTAACCGGGAGTGGGAGCACATAAGGTATGAATTTCCCTTGCTGTCCTTCAGAGGATTCCCACGTCAAGGCAACGGAGCTTATAGTGGGACATGATTGATATCCTAGGCCCTGTAATGAATGAGATGACTCTGTGGTGGGCCATGCTTTGGGCCACCAATGTGTAGAAATTATACTTTTATCTGCTCCGGTATCAAGGATGCCTTCAAACTCTTTTCCGTTAATCTTAAGGCAGAGCTTAGGTCTATTATTTAAAGATACAACCAAATAGGCAGAATCATTTCCTGAGGAGCCCATCTTCTTTATCTCAGGTCCTGCAGATTTTTCCCTGGTATTATCAGGGAGGAGCAGCAGCTGAGCTATCCTATCTCCTTTACTAATAGAAAAAACGCCCTTAGGGCTTGAGCACAGGACCTGTATTTCAGGGGAATGTTGACAATCCATAACTCCAGGGTGGACTACTAAGCCCTGCAAGGTGAGTGAACCCCGGCCGAGAATAAGGCCCATGGTTCCCGGGGGCAAGGATGGTATAGGCTCCACCGGCACCGGCTGAATACTCATTTGAGGCATTAGTAGGAAGTCGGAGGCGGCACGCAGGTCCACCCTTGTGGGTCTTCCTGGGTCGCCTCTCTGACTGCTTCCTGGGTCCTGACAAACCGGTTCCCATATCTTTGAGGGCCCTGGGACCGAGGGCCCGATGACCCGTTTTTTGGCACATAAGCTGATTGACTATCAGGTGGGGGAAGGACTCTGCCCTTTATATCCCTCACAGAGCGACACTGGTCAGCTCTATGATAACCCTTGCCACACTTAGAGCAAAGAGTGAGAGTCCCTCCCTGTTTATCTGGAGCTCTGCAATCTTTCTTAAAATGCCCAGGCTTTCCGCAGTTAAAACATGTCCTCTGATTATTTCTGCCCATGGAGTGGTTCTGAGATTGAAGGATGGCGGCCGCTAAGCCTGCATTGGTGAGAGGTCCCCCAAGCTCTCGACAGACCCTGAGCCAGTCTTGTAAGCCTTTGTTCTTTCTTGGGGCTATGGCCGCTCGGCACTCCTTTGTGGCTTGCTCATAGATTAGCTGTTCTACCAGAGGCGCGGCTTGCTCTGACTCTCCAAAAATACGCTCTGCTGCCTCTGTCATTCTGGCCACAAAATCTGAGAAGGATTCCTGAGGTCCCTGGATTATCTTTGTTAACTGCCCAGTGGCTTCCCCTGCTCGGGAGAGCGCCTTCCAGGCCCTAATAGCCGTGGAGGAAATTTGGGCATAAGCTCCCCAATGGTAGTTTGTCTGATCAGCAGAATAAGCTCCCTGACCCGTTAACGAGTCAAAAGTCCAATCTCTCTGCTCTGGAGTCAAAGCAGCTGCGTTTGCTCGGGCCTGCGCTTGTGCAGTTTCATGCCAAAGAGCTCTCCATTCCATATATTTGCCCATACTAGGGAGAGCGGCTTTTACAACCGTTTGCCAGTCGGCAGGAGTTAGTGCCATGCCGGCAAGCCTGTCTAACTGCACCAAGGTAAAATTAGCATTGGTTCCGTATTTACGGACCGACTCGGCGAGTTCTTTAATTTGTAAGTATTCTACCGGAGCGTGGACACGCCCACCCTCGGCTCCTTCAAAGACTGGAAATGCCTGTTGTATTTTCCTTTGTTCCTCTCTGGGAATGAATGAGTCTGCGCACTGCCTCTCTGCGCACTGCCTCTCTGCGCACTGCCTCTCTGCGCATCTCTCTGCGCACTGCCTCTCTGCGCATCTCTCTGCGCATTGCCTCTCTGCGCATCTCTCTGCGCATTGCCTCTCTGCGCATCTCTCTGCGCATTGCCTCTCTGCGCATCTCTCTGCGCATTGCCTCTCTGCGCATTGCTGACGCACTACGCAGGGCGGGGGCTCCGCATAGGGCGGACCTTGAAACCGACTGCCGGGAGGTTGAACAGTACGCTGGCTTTCGCCAGCCGCTTTTGGCTTTTTTCTTGACCAATTAGCTGGCTGGTAATGGGCTGCTTCTTCCTCCCAGTCTGTTTCCTCAGAGGAGAATTCTTCATCTGCTTCAGAACTACTAAGAGCTGGCTTCCTGAGCTCATCTAGTGACGAGTATCTCCTAGAGACCTCCGCTAATCGATCTTTTTTCTTTTCTTTTTTCTTTTCCTTCCTTCTAATCTCTCCCCAGGTATTCTTACCTGACCTAAACTTTTCCTCGGGTTCAAGACCCTTGGAAAGGCCTGTATACTTATTTTGTGTACCATATTTTCTCTTTGCTCCTACTCTCTCTCCCCGCTTTACTTCTGATAGATTGCCCTGAATTTCATCCAGAATTTTCAGCCCTATCTTAATCACCTGATAACATGTGAAAAGGAACAAAAGGGCTCCTAACATTAGAAAAAATTCAAGGCCAAACATTTTCCACTTTACTTCTGATAGACTGTCTTGAATTTCCTTAGAAAGTTCAAGGCCAGGCTTACCTCGTAAAGCTATACTTACGGGTACTCTCGTTCCCCAGCTGAAAAGTTCTGAATTCATACAGTTGAATCCTTCTTAACAGTCTGCTTTACGGGAACCTTTATTACCGCGACCCGCAGTTCTGGTTCTGGAATGAGGGATCTTCCTTGCGCCAGTCCCGAGTTTTTTCTCGTCCCGGAATTTCTCGTCCCGGAATTCGGCACCAATTGTTAATCGCGTTCTCACGCCCGGCCAGGAAAGACGCAACAGACCAGAATCTTCTGCGGCAAAACTTTATTGCTTACATCTTTGGGAGCCAGGAGGGCAAGCGCCCAGCGCCCAGCCCCAAAAACGAAAGCCCCTTCAATATTTTTAGGAGCCAGAGCTCCGGCGCGCCAAAGCGCAGAGCGTGCTCTATTGTTTACATCTTTAGGCAGCGAGCGAGCGCAGGGCGCGCAGAGCCAGAGAGATGCCAGCGAGAGAGCATGGCGGAAAAACCCCGTCCCCTTTTTTAGGAGCGTTATATTTCGCCTAGGACGCATCACTCCCTGATTGGCTGCAGCCCATGGCCGAGCTGACGTTCACGGGAAAGGTAGAGTACAAGTAGTCATAAAATACCCTTGGCTCATGCGCAGATTATTTGTTTACCACTTAGAACACAGGATGTCAGCGCCATCTTGTGACGGCGAATGTGGGGGCGGCTCCCAACAAAGTCACAGTTCTTATATGGCATGTCAGTGTGGAACACTCGAAGTGGGATTGGTAGAAAGCTACCTGGTATGTCTCTTCATGTGCTACAGGGAGACAATGCAGGAAGGAATTTGATAGTATAGATTGGGTATTCCTCATCTGAAATGCTGGGGTCCGAAATTGTTTCAGACTTTTTTTTTAATGTCTTAGAATATTTGCATATGCAATATTTAATGTTTGCAAATCTTACATATTATCTTGGGAAGGAACTCAAATCTGAGTAGGATATTTGTTTCAGGTATACAATACGGCCTGAAGGCAAGCTTATAAACAGTACTGATAAAACTTTTTGTTCATAATTCTTTTTTTTTTTTTTTTCCGTTTTTGAGACCAAGTCTCATGGTATAACTCAGACTGGCATTGAAATTGTCATTAGTCCAGGCTTAGCTCAAACTTCCAATCCATCTACTTCAGCCTCCCCTGTGTTGGGCTTAGAAGTGTGCACTACCTCTTCTGGCTTAAAGCAAAGGTCCATGGCCTGGGATTTTCCATCTGTGGCATTGTGTTAGGGTTTTAAAAGCTTTTTATTTGGAGCTTTTGTGGGTTCATATTTTTGGTTTTGTTTGTTTGTTTGTTTGGTATTGGTTTTGGTTTTATTTTTTGAGTAGAGAGCCCTGTTGGTTGCTTTTCTTGTCACATTGACGGAATCTATAGTTTCAAATGTACTTCCACTTAATTTGGAAGCACTCTAATAGGAAGAGAATTTGCTATGGGCATACAGTCCTTTTGCTGACATCTGCACACTCAGTCAACCATCTAAAGCCTGCCTTTCCTCATCTGACGAGTGGTTGGATAGTTTCTGACACCCTCACGCTGCCCTTTCCTGTCTCAGAGTAGATAGCCATGGCTGAGCATTCAAGCTCTAACTGCCTGAGACCTTATTAGGGAAAAGTCCGAGCACCGTAAGTTTTATTATTTTCCTGTATTATTTTCTGCCATGGTTTTGCATATTAGAAATATATTTATCTTTTCTTTATTTTGTCTAATTCTAAAGTAAAGCATTTTCCTGGGTAGGTGCTATAGATGAACAGATTGACCACAATGGCTCTATATGGGATACTGGTTCTCAGAGGGTCAGAGAAGCTATGCTAGCTAATATGATTATGTCTCTGTTTTACTAAGCCTGTAGGAAGCTTTCTTTCTCTTTTATCATATAATAAATGTATATTGAAGTATCACTCACTAACTGTAGAGAGAATTGACTTTAGAATAAACAAACAAACATTGAGTCAGTTATGATAGAAACTAACACTATTTCAGGATGCATTTCCATATCTGGCTTAAGGCCCTCTGCCATGTGTCTCCTCAGAAAGCACGAGACGAGTCACATTTCTTCCATTATTGAACATTATGACTACCCTTAAGTCCTGATTTATGAACCTGTGAGACCATGTTTTAAATGAATGAAATAGAATGTTCTGCTTTAGTTCCTGAGCCAAATGTATACGTCCCAGTGTGTTATTTATGAACGACTGTTTACTCAGTGCACATGCACTTACTTTGTTCCCTGAGCAAACTAAGTTTTGCCTCCCCTGTGAATTCTTCAGCTTCTAGAGTTGTGCAGCCCAACCAAAGCCCCCGGGCCACTCCAGCTAATAAAGTCTGAGATTGTAAAGGCCTGTGGAAGTTGCTCAGACGTTTGCTGAAGCCTCTGACTCTGCTCCTCTCCCCAATTCAGCATATGGAACAGAACAAAAAGAATAATTTCATCTTATTTCCTCTGTTTACAGGCTCTGTACAACTCAATCAAGAACGAGAAGCTTGAATGGGCAGTGTGAGTATGCTAGATATCAGCTTTTTAATGATGTGGCTTTCTTTTGCTGTTTTTCTCTATGCCTTGGAGGTGATTTTAGAGAGTTAAATATGCATGAGCAGTTCTTATTTTATGTCAGTTGTCTGACCTGCTTTGTGTGAAACCCCAGTCAACCCTGAGAAATCTTGGTTATTTGTGGTGGGGGAAGGGTTACTCAGCATTCTGCTTTTGCTCAGGTTCTTACATCCTTAAGCAATCAATTGCCTTATAACAAATCCTTTGAAAATCACGTCCTGAAAAACAAACCTGTTGTAAAAATTGTATTTATTCCAAAACCTAATACACATGGTGTGCATAGCATATACTTATTTGAACTTTCCTCTTTCTATCATCATAGATGAAAGTTTCTTATGATACTAGATATTCTGTGAAGTGAGTCCATATTGATGAAAAGAAAAAAAAAAAAAAGGTCTTATGTGTAGATACGCTTGAGAAATAATGCACTAAGTTAAAACAGCCAGTTGCTTTAAACTTAAAGTTTTATAGTATATTCAATGCTACTATATATCAAGAGTCTCTTAATACAAAAATAATCCCTGAATCTACTTAACAGTAAGATGTTGAGGGTACATGTTTTAGGAAATACTGTTTAGGTAAACTCTACTTAGCTCTATATAAACCAACAATACTTTGTTGTTAAATTTTCACTAATACACAGTTTTTTTTTTTAATAAAAAGTATTAGGTTTGCTGGTGAGATGGGTTAGCTGGTTAAGGCGCGTGTTGGGAAGCCTGATGACCTGAGTTTGATCCCACATGATGCTAGAGAACCAACGTCTACAAGTTATCCTCTGAGCTCCGTGCACCATGACGGGCTGGTGCCCACGCACCTTACTGCAGTGTGTGGTCCCCTCACACGCTCAGTTCTCAAAGTAATACCACTTGAGTTACTCCATTCATTTTCAGGCCATACATTATTGCTGTAAGTGAAATAGTCTCTTTAGGAGTTTAGTATTTGCAAGTGTAACCACTTATATGTCTATGTTTATATATGATGAAGCTCGCTTAGAAGCATCATATCATTTCAATTACTTTGTAACATTTTAACAATCATGGTTAAGAGCACCCGCTACAATGTCAGAAAACCAACTGTAGTTGCCAGCACAGACATGGTAGTTCACAAACATAGCTCCAGTTCCATCAGATTCTATACCCTCTTCTGAACTCCAGAGGCACCAGACATCCAGCTTAGAAACTCAGGTTGCAGAGTCCGATGAGAGCATGAGTTTTCCTCTCCTGTAGACTAAGTTAAGATCAGCGATTGTGTCTCGGTGACTTTCGGGAAGACCCAGAAGGACTTTGTAGTACTAACTGTAAAACAGATTATCTTTCAGTGACACCTGATTCTGCCACTGAGAAAGCTCAGGGTCTAGGTTTTTTGGTTTTGTTTGTTTGTTTGTTTGTTTTGTTTTTTGTCTCTCTCTCTTTCCTCTCTTTTTAATCCCTCATCCATCTGTTTGTGTATACTGCTTGTTTGTGTTTTACAAAGAATGAGAGTAAGGCACTATGGCCATTGATTATATTTTAATCTTCTTCTGTAAATGAAAGAAGATGTTGGATAGACTCATCATAGGTACCTTTCCTGTCCTGGCATCCTGTGTGTGAATTTTGCTTTAGTCAGCATCTCCTGGGCCAATTTTCGGAGTAAAGAACAGTGTGGTGTTTTATAGACTGGATATAGAACAAAAAGGTGAAGATAATGGGCGTGGATAAAGCAGTGTGGAGAAAGAGAAGGTGGCTGCCCTAGTTTGCTTTCTCTTGTTGTAATAAAACCCCACCAGCAAAATCAATTTGAGGTAGAAGGCTTTGTCTCAGTTTATGGTTTTTAGCACTGTTAAACATCAGCTGAAACAGTGTTTGTCGAGCAGACTTCAGGAAACGATTCTGTGCCTCAGCTTTACCATCCACTAGGTCACACTGTGTGTTTCCTTAACAGATAAGCTGACCCACTCATGTGTCTGCACCCCAGTGCCCTGCCAGCCTTCCCTTCTCTTTCTCAGACTCATGGTCCTCTTCTCATTCATGATGGTGATACCTTCCTAAGCTCAACGTGACCCATTGTCTTGTAAGAGACATTTCCTAACTTTCTCTGCCATTTCTATACAAGTTTCCCCTCCATCTGAATTCAGCTGTGTCTGTTTTTCTAAAGTTCAGTTAGCTTTACACCGTGCTGCAGAAATTTGGGTCAGCACTTGCATGCAGCATCTCTTTCCAGCCTTTAGAATATATTCATTACTGTTGTGGACTCTAGTAATTTCCTGCTTGCCTGGGGTTTGCCCTTGCAATCACCTTTGACTTCAGGCACTTTGGCCTTAAGCAATAGATATCCTTTCCTCCAACAATGCTGCTACCTTTCCATACTTCCTGAAGCACACATCCTATGTGCCTCCTTGCCCCGTGTCTGTGTGTGTGTGTGTGTGTGTGTGTGTGTGTGTGTGTGTGTATGTGTGTGTGTGCATGTGTGTGCACAGACACGTGACAGTCTCTTGCTTCTTTCTTCCACATTAACCTGATTGACACAGTTTAGGCTGTGAAACCTTAAGTAGGCCCTCCACATTCTTCCTGTGACATATATATATATGTGTGTGTGTGTGTGTGTGTGTGTGTGTGTGTGTGTGTATATATATATATATATATATATATATATATATATAATCACTTTTGTCACATACTCCTCCTTTCAACTGAAGACAATTAGTAGTGCATGACCCATGGCTTTCTGACATTCTCTCTATTCTCTGCTTGCAATCTTTCCCCAAATCCATTACAGGTCGGCCTATATGACACCCCGGCCTCTGGCAATCAGAAAACAATATGCATTTACTCTATCTAATAGCACTGTCCGTTTATACTTTCCATTTCAGCTCTTTGCCATAAAATTTCTTTAGGCTCCAGGTTCCTTGAAGAAATGATACATGTCTGATTTCCCCATGCATTCCCTCCTTTGCCAACCATGATACCTACTGGTAGTGAATATTCCATAAAAGGCCATAGGAAAGGTTGGTTATGTCGATCAGTGGGAGAGCATGTGCTTGTCATGTTCAGAACACCAGGCTCAATACCTAAGACCGTGGGGGACATGAGAAGAGGAAAAACCGAAGGCAATGCTGTAGTAAGAAGTTAAATGATACACAAGGAACCACATTCTTGAAAGATGACCCTGCATGTGTACAGTTCAGAACTTAACTATGGGAAAGATGCTATTGTTGCAGAATTTGTAATATAATGTATACTTGAATGGGAATTTTTTATTGTCGATTTTTGAGGAAACAACTGTATAGAATTATGGACCACTGTAATAACTAAAAGAATCTCTGCTGTTTAATAGAACTTTTCTCTAACCATATTTTATGAAGCTTGGAAATTCAAAGGAAATATCTGAGATTAAAGTTTCACTAACTATTTTTCTGTTTTTTATATGTACTTACAAAGTTTTGGGAAATGTGTTACTCTAACATAGACCCATCTCTATCTATGTAAAGAAAACTAAAAGACACGTTCAACCATAGGTTCAAAAACATTAAGCTGGTGCAATGGCAAAGCCAGGGTGTGTTTCCTGTGGAGTCACGCCTGTCTTCTCTATAGGTACAAAGTCTCACTATAGTCCATGCCTTTGGGGAACAGAAATCTTTAAGTTTTCTTGTTAGTCTTTGCTACGATGCAAGTTAAGATAGTTTTGTATTGATGTGGGAATCCCGTCAGATGCTCACAGAGTTACTAGTCTTACCAGGCAGCTAGATAGTAAGGATTATCCATTCATCTGTTCCGTTCTTTAAGTTTTGCTTCTGCCTGGCCAAGTGTAGAGCACAAGGTACAGATGGGACTATGGCGTACATCTGTTTGTAATAAGAACTAAGTGTGAAAGAAGGAGAGGTGGCCACAAGAATGAATGAGTGAAGAATGCTAAAATCATAGTGAAGTAGCAGAGTTGCCTGCCTGCTGGAAGAGCTCAGCCACCTCTGACAGAAAAGAGTGCCATTCCTCCGTCTGCATTGCTTTGCTTGGTTGTTCATTATTCATAATGCATCTGCTTGTTGAGCTGCTGTGTCCTGTGCAGTGCTAGGAGTTCAGAAAGAAGTCTGCATACCACTGGGGCCTTTTCCTTAGATTTAAGCATTCATAGTTCAAGTTTATAAAAATCAGAGAAGAGAGTAGGACAGATAAGATGGCACTTATAACTAATTGAAGCCTTCTTTAAAATATACCCACATGAAGATCTTCAGGGAGTGCAGCTAGCAATGTGGTAAAGTAAAAAGTACCATTACTCAGAAGAACAACCAATGAATTTAATGCTTCTGTGACTGTTGTTATAACTATGTGACATCCATATTTAGGAATGAGAGTCTTCCTGAGAATATCTGTACCCAGTGTCACTTTCATGACCTCACACTGGAGCCCACCTTCATACTGAACTCCTGGGTTATCTCATCCCTACTTCTGTTCCCTGTGCTTTGCTCTTGCGTCTCATTTTAATCTGACTGCACATTTTATAACTGTATCTTTGCTACTTCATATTACCTACCAACTCATGTATGATGAGACCATTTCAAAACCGTTTTCATCTTTTCTCCTAAATTAAACTGTTTCTTGTCTGCCTTCAAATAGTTAATTATCCTTGCTTGTTCTGTGGTATAGTGACACATTGGACTCTTCTTTTCCCTCTTCTTGGCTTAGACTAGCCCTGCTCACTTGAAAGCATGGTTGCAAAGAGCCACATTGAGACTTCCACTTCTTTCTTGTGAGCTTTAACTGTAGATGTTTTTTCTTGGTACCATAGTTGCTAAGAGATTGATTTGCTGACATCAGAATGTCGAAAAACTTATCAAGTCTTCTTTGCACTTCTTTGCTGATGTGTCTGTTTGTGTGTGTATGTGTGAATGTATATGTGTGTAGTATGTGTGTGAGAGTGTATGTGGTGTGAGTATATAAATGTGTATGGTGTGGTATGAGTGTGCATGTGAATATATATGTATGGTGTGAGTATATATGTGTATATGTGTTGAGTGTCTGTGTATGATGTAGGAGATGAGTATATATGGTTTGATGTGGGCATGTGTGTGGTATGAGTGTGTGTTTGGGTGATGTGGATTTGTGTGTGTGTGTGTGTGTGTATGTGTGTGTGTATGATGTGAGTGCATATGTGTGTATGGTATGAGTATCTGTGTATGATGTGGGGTATGAGTGTGTGGTGTATGTGTCTGTTATAATTGTGTATGTATGTGTTTGGTGTGTGAATCTGTGTGTGTGTAATGTGAGTGTGCACATGTGTTCAGTGTGTATAGTGTCTGTACTTGGATACACAATGCTCCGAGGAGAGAATTGCCTGCCTTCCCATCTATAAATCTTTTCTGAGAGTTACAGAAGATGCCTGAGGGCTGGAGAGGCCATGGAGCAGCTTGTCACTTGTCCTTGTGGCTGAGCACACTGATTCTGTGTCTAACTCAATAGTCTGATCTGAAATCGATTATTGCTTGCATTTTTCTCTGTGATCTTTTAAGGATTTTTTCTAAGAAATAACTCCTGGGAGCTTTTTTATTCTTGGGTTTTTTTAAATATCATTTTCATATTTTACTTAACTTGGTATTGATTCTAATTTTCAGTAGTAATACATAGCAATTAAAATGTTGACTCAGTTGCTCAGGAAATAGCTATCCTCGAAGAAGAAGCCATCTTGTTTCCCCCAAGACCCCTAGCTGTTTAGACTGAGACTTAGATGTGCTGCCTTTACTTATGAAGCTACTGCTTTCCTTCAACGTAGGTTTTCTTTTTGTCATTCTTTCTTATCCTTCTCCCTATGAGCTGGACCTCCTCCCACATCAGAATCATGTAGTAATAAAAATTGAAATTCCTTCATTTGCCTTTGGATTTAAAGTCATGTTCTAAAGAAAAGTATGCATGATACTTCCTAAACAAATTTTACTGTTGTTAGTCAGTCCCATTGAAAAAGCCCAAGTTTCAACATCTAAAAGACCTCACAGTTTATCAATATACTGAACAGTTTCTTTTCTATTTGTAATCTTTAAAAAAAAATAACCAAAATGATTCTAATTTCATGCGGTCTCTATGTGTGGACTTGGACCATATTTTCAAGTTTGCCATTATCCATAGATATAAATATATACATTTATGAGAAATATTTCAATAGCAATGACAAATAGTAAGCATATACAAATTTTTGTTTATCATGTTTATAGAAAGATATTGAGGTGTCTTGCAGAACAACCACACTATTTGTAAATCAGGGGACCATGAATTCCAGGAACTGAAGTGCTATCAGAATGATGTCTATTCCTCCTTCTCTTCCTCCTCCATCTGGTCCCGTTCCTCTCTTTTTCTTCTTCCTTCTTCTCCTTCTTCCTGTAAGACTCACCCTTCTTTTCTCCTCTCTTTTCTTTCTCGCTGTCTCTCTTATTTGTTCTAATGTCTTTTTCCTTGGTGAGCCCTCCTTTTTTGTTACTGGCTCATAAACTCTAGCTGGTGTCCACTCACAGCCGCTGTACTCATTCCATAGATTTAGGCACACATAGTAAATATACACATTACTAAGATACTAGGAGAAAAAGTGCATTGACATAATCAGGCCTTTGATAATAACTAGATTACCAGAACCAATGTGATAATAATTTGCTCAGTCTGAAAGTAGTCAGCTATCATGAAGTAAAGCAGCATTTCTAAAACATTGAATGGGATAAGGGACAATGTCTAAGTAAAAATATAGGAGCAACTTAGCAAAAAAAGCACATGTTTCAGAAAGTAATTGCTTTATCATATATTTTTACAATTGAGGATTTTGTTCTTAACAAAGCAAATGAAGAAATGTGGCACCTACAAAAAAAAAGAAGTGATTTTTTAAAATAAATAAATAAATATCAATAACAACAATAATTATACCAACAACTAGAAGTTCATGTAGCCCAGCTGATTTTTGCCTGTTTTGTAGCTGAGTGTAACCTTGAACTTCTGATCATTCAGTCTAAATCTGGAATTGAAATGATAGCCATGCCCAGCACACTGCAATTCATCTAGCTAGAGATCAAATCAAGGTCATCCCACACGCTAGGCAAACATGTGACCAAGTGCACCACGTCTCCAGTCCTCTCTTGGGATAGTTTTACACTGGAATAGTTATTTCCATGAAGAGGATAAAGCACAGTAGTGCTTTGCTTTCTTGCCAAATTCACATTCCTACCACTGTAGGTACTGCGTCATGTGTCACTCTTGGTAAACGAACAGTTCTAACATCAGAGACACTGTGCTCACCACAGCTTTAGAGGATGTGACCTGGATTTTGAAGCAGGGTATTCCTGCTAGGGATGCATATGAGCAACGTTACGGTGGCGTGCGTGTGTGGAAATCCCATGAGGAATCACATTATTTTCTACACTTAAGGAAAGATAAGGTGAATATAAATTGACATTGACAATATCAAATATTTGATAATAAACAAATATAAATTGATTAAAATTGACATTTAACGTAAGATCTTTGAGTTTAAAAAACATATCTGGAAATTTGTTATCTAGAATTGATCCTTGGTGTGTTTCATGAAAGCAAAGCTTCAAGAAAGATAGAGAAGACTCCTTCAGGCAACTCTATAGAATGTCATTTTATTAACCTAGAACGTAGTCCATATGTGTAATTAATCTAGAACTGTTTCTTTTTTCCTCTCGGTGAAAAAGATGTCCTTTCCTAATCTGTGTAATTGAGGCATTTAGCACTGGAGTAATTTGCCACCAGATCTTCATTTTCAGGTGGCAGATTCAGAAAGAGCGGGGGATGGGGGGGGAGACACACATGGCTTGTCTAGAAAAGCTGTCTCTCAGTGATGGGATTAAGGTGGATCCTCGGTGTCTGAGGATTTCAATGTGAAGACAGATATAGCATAGGCAAAGCTGACCTTGAAAGAAAAGTTATTTTTACCCCACATCTTCAGCTGGGAATATGCAAAATCATCTGGTTGGTGAGTAGATGGAATATAACTATAATGTTACTACCGTACTTGTCCTAATGCAATTTTGGAGTCCCTGAGGCAGAAGGAATTCTAGGGGCTGGACTTGAAGAAGTGTTTTTCTAATTTGGTGGCCATTTAGGTTTTGATCTCCATAACATTTGCTAAACTACTGCTTTTTAGAAAAGGATAATACAAAAAGAAATACAATAAGCATGATTTCTAAATGACCTATAGTATCATACATTGACCAATTATAGGCCCTGAACATGTTAGATAATACTTGTTTGGATTTTATCTTTCACCTAACTCTACATCTTAATATGCACTCTTGGATATCTTTTCAAAAAGTGAGAAAATATTAGCCATATTAATAAGGCTAAAGGAGATCTTGGTCCGGGACCCGCCGAACTTAGGAAATTAGTCTGAACAGGTGAGAGGGTGCGCCAGAGAACCTGACAGCTTCTGGAACAGGCGGAAGCACAGAGGCGCTGAGGCAGCACCCTGTGTGGGCCGGGGACAGCCAGCCACCGTCCGGACCGGAGGACAGGTGCCCGCCCGGCTGGGGAGGCGGCCTAAGCCACAGCAGCAGCGGTCACCATCTTGGTCCGAGACCCGCCGAACTTAGGAAATTAGTCTGAACAGGTGAGAGGGTGCGCCAGAGAACCTGACAGCTTCTGGAACAGGCAGAAGCACAGAGGCGCTGAGGCAGCACCCTGTGTGGGCCGGGGACAGCCGGCCACCTTCCGGACCGGAGGACAGGTGCCCACCCGGCTGGGGAGGCGGCCTAAGCCACAGCAGCAGCGGTCGCCATCTTGGTCCCGGGACTCCAAGGAACTTAGGAATTTAGTCTGCTTAGGTGAGAGTCTGTACCACCTGGGAACTGCCAAAGCAACACAGTGTCTGAGAAAGGTCCTGTTTTGGGACTTCTTCTTCGGCCAGGAGGAGGTCCAAATACAAGATATCTGCGCACCTTCCCTGTAAGAGAGCTTGCCAGCAGAGAGTGCTCTGAGCACTGAAACTCAGAGGAGAGAATCTGTCTCCCAGGTCTGCTGATAGACGGTAACAGAATCACCAGAAGAACAATCTCTAAACAGAGTCAACTATAACTACTAACTCCAGAGATTACCAGATGGCGAAAGGTAAACGGAGGAATCTTACTAACAGGAACCAAGACCACTCACCATCACCAGAACCCAGCACACCCACTTCGCCCAGTCCAGGGAACCCCAACACACCTGAGAACCTAGACCTAGATTTAAAAGCATATCTCATGATGATGGTAGAGGACATCAAGAAGGACTTTAATAAATCACTTAAAGAAATACAGGAGAACACTGCTAAAGAGTTACAAGTCCTTAAAGAAAAACAGGAAAACACAATCAAACAGGTAGAAGTCCTTACAGAAAAAGAGGAAAAAACATACAAACAGGTGATGGAAATGAACAAAACCATACTAGACCTAAAAAGGGAAGTAGACACAATAAAGAAAACTCAAAGCGAGGCAACACTAGAGATAGAAACCCTAGGAAAGAAATCTGGAACCATAGATTTGAGCATCAGCAACAGAATACAAGAGATGGAAGAGAGAATCTCAGGTGCAGAAGATTCCATAGAGAACATCGGCACAACAATCAAAGAAAATGGAAAATGCAAAAAGATCCTAACTCAAAATATCCAGGAAATCCAGGACACAATAAGAAGACCAAACGTACGGATAATAGGAGTGGATGAGAATGAAGATTTTCAACTCAAAGGTCCAGCAAACATCTTCAACAAAATTATTGAAGAAAACTTCCCAAATCTAAAGAATGAGATGCATATGAACATACAAGAAGCCTACAGAACTCCAAATAGACTGGACCAGAAAAGAAATTCCTCCCGACACATAATAATCAGAACATCAAATGCACTAAATAAAGATAGAATACTAAAAGCAGTAAGGGAAAAAGGTCAAGTAACATATAAAGGCAAGCCTATCAGAATTACACCAGATTTTTCACCAGAGACTATGAAAGCCAGAAGAGCCTGGACAGATGTTATACAGACACTAAGAGAACACAAACTGCAGCCCAGGCTACTATACCCAGCCAAACTCTCAATTATCATAGAGGGAGAAACCAAAGTATTCCACGACAAAACCAAATTCACGCATTATCTCTCCACGAATCCAGCCCTTCAAAGGATAATAACAGAAAAAAACCAATACAAGAACGGGAACAACGCCCTAGAAAAAACAAGAAGGTAATCCCTCAACAAACCTAAAAGAAGACAGCCACAAGAACAGAATGCCACCTTTAACAACTAAAATAACAGGAAGCAACAATTACTTTTCCTTAATATCTCTTAACATCAATGGTCTCAACTCGCCAATAAAAAGACATAGACTAACAAACTGGCTACACAAACAAGACCCAACATTTTGCTGCTTACAGGAAACTCATCTCAGAGAAAAAGATAGACACTACCTCAGAATGAAAGGCTGGAAAACAATTTTCCAAGCAAATGGTATGAAGAAACAAGCAGGAGTAGCCATCCTAATATCTGATAAGATTGACTTCCAACCCAAAGTCATCAAAAAAGACAAGGAGGGACACTTCATTCTCATCAAAGGTAAAATCCTCCAAGAGGAACTCTCAATTCTGAATATCTATGCTCCAAATACAAGAGCAGCCACATTCACTAAAGAAACTTTAGTAAAGCTCAAAGCACACATTGCGCCTCACACAATAATAGTGGGAGACTTCAACACACCACTTTCACCAATGGACAGATCATGGAAACAGAAACTAAACAGGGACACACTGAAACTAACAGAAGTGATGAAACAAATGGATCTGACAGATATCTACAGAACATTTTATCCTAAAACAAAAGGATATACCTTCTTCTCAGCACCTCATGGTACCTTCTCCAAAATTGACCACATAATAGGTCACAAATCAGGCCTCAACAGATTCAAAAATATTGAAATTGTCCCATGTATCCTATCAGATCACCATGCACTAAGGCTGATCTTCAATAACAAAATAAATAACAGAAAGCCAACATTCACATGGAAACTGAACAACACTCTTCTCAATGATACCTTGGTCAAGGAAGGAATAAAGAAAGAAATTAAAGACTTTTTAGAGTTTAATGAAAATGAAGCCACAACGTACCCAAACCTTTGGGACACAATGAAAGCATTTCTAAGAGGGAAACTCATAGCTATGAGTGCCTTCAAGAAAAAACGGGAGAGAGCACATACTAGCAGCTTGACAACACATCTAAAAGCTATAGAAAAAAAGGAAGCAAATTCACCCAAGAGGAGTAGACGGCAGGAAATAATCAAACTCAGGGGTGAAATCAACCAAGTGGAAACAAGAAGAACTATTCAAAGAATTAACCAAACGAGGAGTTGGTTCTTTGAGAAAATCAACAAGATAGATAAACCCTTAGCTACACTCACTAAAGGGCACAGGGACAAAATCCTAATTAACAAAATCAGAAATGAAAAGGGAGACATAACAACAGATCCTGAAGAAATCCAAAACACCATCAGATCCTTCTACAAAAGGCTATACTCAACAAAACTGGAAAACCTGGACGAAATGGACAAATTTCTGGACAGATACCAGGTACCAAAGTTGAATCAGGATCAAGTTGACCTTCTAAACAGTCCCATATCCCCTAAAGAAATAGAAGCAGTTATTAATAGTCTCCCAGCCAAAAAAAGCCCAGGACCAGACGGGTTTAGTGCAGAGTTCTATCAGACCTTCAAAGAAGATCTAACTCCAGTTCTGCACAAACTTTTTCACAAGATAGAAGTAGAAGGTATTCTACCCAACTCATTTTATGAAGCCACTATTACTCTGATACCTAAACCACAGAAAGATCCAACAAAGATAGAGAACTTCAGACCAATTTCTCTTATGAACATCGATGCAAAAATCCTTAATAAAATTCTCGCTAACCGAATCCAAGAACACATTAAAGCAATCATCCATCCTGACCAAGTAGGTTTTATTCCAGGGATGCAGGGATGGTTTAATATACGAAAATCCATCAATGTAATCCATTATATAAACAAACTCAAAGACAAAAACCACATGATCATCTCGTTAGATGCAGAAAAAGCATTTGACAAGATCCAACACCCATTCATGATAAAAGTTCTGGAAAGATCAGGAATTCAAGGCCAATACCTAAACATGATAAAAGCAATCTACAGCAAACCAGTAGCCAACATCAAAGTAAATGGAGAGAAGCTGGAAGCAATCCCACTAAAATCAGGGACTAGACAAGGCTGCCCACTTTCTCCCTACCTTTTCAACATAGTACTTGAAGTATTAGCCAGAGCAATTCGACAACAAAAGGAGATCAAGGGGATACAAATTGGAAAAGAGGAAGTCAAAATATCACTTTTTGCAGATGATATGATAGTATATATAAGTGACCCTAAAAATTCCAACAGAGAACTCCTAAACCTGATAAACAGCTTCGGTGAAGTAGCTGGATATAAAATTAACTCAAACAAGTCAATGGCCTTTCTCTACACAAAGAATAAACAGGCTGAGAAAGAAATTAGGGAAACAACACCCTTCTCAATAGCCACAAATAATATAAAATATCTCGGCGTGACTCTAACGAAGGAAGTGAAAGATCTGTATGATAAAAACTTCAAGTCCCTGAAGAAAGAAATTAAAGAAGATCTCAGAAGATGGAAAGATCTCCCATGCTCATGGATTGGCAGGACCAACATTGTAAAAATGGCTATCTTGCCAAAAGCAATCTACAGATTCAATGCAATCCCCATTAAAATTCCAACTCAATTTTTCAACGAATTAGAAGGAGCAATTTGCAAATTCATCTGGAATAACAAAAAACCGAGGATAGCAAAAACTCTTCTCAAGGATAAAAGAACCTCTGGTGGAATCACCATGCCTGACCTAAAGCTTTACTACAGAGCAATTGTGATAAAAACTGCATGGTACTGGTATAGAGACAGACAAGTGGACCAATGGAATAGAATTGAAGACCCAGAAATGAACCCACACACCTATGGTCACTTGATCTTCGACAAGGGAGCCAAAACCATCCAGTGGAAGAAAGACAGCATTTTCAACAATTGGTGCTGGCACAACTGGTTGTTATCATGTAGAAGAATGCGAATCGATCCATACTTATCTCCTTGTACTAAGGTCAAATCTAAGTGGATCAAGGAACTTCACATAAAACCAGAGACACTGAAACTTATAGAGGAGAAAGTGGGGAAAAGCCTTGAAGATATGGGCACAGGGGAAAAATTCCTGAACAGAACAGCAATGGCTTGTGCTGTAAGATCGAGAATTGACAAATGGGACCTAATGAAACTCCAAAGTTTCTGCAAGGCAAAAGACACTGTCTATAAGACAAAAAGACCACCAACAGACTGGGAAAGGATCTTTACCTATCCTAAATCAGATAGGGGACTAATATCCAACATATATAAAGAACTCAAGAAGGTGGACCTCAGAAAATCAAATAACCCCCTTAAAAAATGGGGCTCAGAACTGAACAAAGAATTCTCACCTGAGGAATACCGAATGGCAGAGAAGCACCTGAAAAAATGTTCAACATCCTTAATCATCAGGGAAATGCAAATCAAAACAACCCTGAGATTCCACCTCACACCAGTGAGAATGGCTAAGATCAAAAATTCAGGTGACAGCAGATGCTGGCGAGGATGTGGAGAAAGAGGAACACTCCTCCATTGTTGGTGGGATTGCAGGCTTGTACAACCACTCTGGAAATCAGTCTGGCGGTTCCTCAGAAAATTGGACATAGTACTACCGGAGGATCCAGCAATACCTCTCCTGGGCATATATCCAGAAGAAGCCCCAACTGGTAAGAAGGACACATGCTCCACTATGTTCATAGCAGCCTTATTTATAATAGCCAGAAACTGGAAAGAACCCAGATGCCCCTCAACAGAGGAATGGATACAGAAAATGTGGTACATCTACACAATGGAGTACTACTCAGCTATTAAAAAGAATGAATTTATGAAATTCCTAGCCAAATGGATGGACCTGGAGAGCATCATCCTGAGTGAGGTAACACAATCACAAAGGAACTCACACAATATGTACTCACTGATAAGTGGATACTAGCCCAAAACCTAGGATACCCACGATATAAGATACAATTTCCTAAACACATGAAACTCAAGAAAAATGAAGACTGAAGTGTGGACACTATGCCCCTCCTTAGAAGTGGGAACAAAACACCCATGGAAGGAGTTACAGAAACAAAGTTTGGAGCTGAGATGAAAGGATGGACCATGTAGAGACTGCCATATCCAGGGATCCACCCCATAATCAGCATCCAAACGCTGACACCATTGCATATACTAGCAAGATTTTATCGAAAGGACCCAGATGTAGCTGTCTCTTGTGAGACTATGCCGGGGCCTAGCAAACACAGAAGTGGATGCTCACAGTCAGCTAATGGATGGATCACAGGGCTCCCAATGGAGGAGCTAGAGAAAGTACCCAAGGAGCTAAAGGGATCTTCAACCCTATAGGTGGAACAACATTATGAACTAACCAGTACCCCTGAGCTCTTGACTCTAGCTGCATATATATCAAAAGATGGCCTAGTCGGCCATCACTGGAAAGAGAGGCCCATTGGACACGCAGACTTTGTGTGCCCCGGTACAGGGGAACGCCAGGGCCAAAGGGGGGGAGTGGGTGGGTAGGGGAGTGGGGGTGGGTGGGTAAGGGGGACTTTTGGTATAGCATTGGAAATGTAAATGAGCTAAATACCTAATAAAAAATGGAAAAAAAAAAAAAAAAAAAAAAAAGGCTAAAGGAAGTCACTTCCCTATTAAAAACTCCTAAGAGGTTTTTTGGAAATCTCATATCAGGTTTGACCTCAGTTTATTTCCAAAATCTTTTTCTTTAAAAAAACATACACCAATTATAACATTCTAAGTTTAGAAAACTGAGCATTACCGTTGTTAAAAATAGACTTTTATTTAGAGAGTGAAGCTATGAGCCCATCGTCTTCACATCTGGCATTGTTCTTATTGATATTAAGGGACACCCCACAGAGCTCGGTGCTTTAAATAACAGCACAGCCACACTTTTACATTTAAACGTTTATGCCAAAATGAGCTATTTTTAGAAAATAGAATGCAGTGTGTTTCATACTTCCAGTAGTGTCCTGAGGTTTACCTGCAGGCTTTGGTTTTATTTTGGTAAGTGGTGAGGACAGATCCATTTTATGCTTCTCCTAACTGATGGCGTAGAGATGCAGAACAATGGAGAGCTCACAGTAAGTCAGCACCATTTACTAAATTCAGCTTCAGTTTGTTTTCCAGCTACCTTCTGATTTAATGGATCCCGGTACCTAAGTTACCAATGAACTGTGGGTTCAGCCATACTGACTTGTAGTTCTGAAGTGTTTGGTTAGTTTACAGACTTCATGTGAGTATAGTGCCATATTTTTCTATAAAAATGAACTATATGATCTAACAACTCTATTACCCCGTTTCTACCACTCCTAAAAGAGTCCTCATGCTAAGAATCCTGCTTATTTCATGTGGACTTTTCTCTCCTTTTATGACTGTATAGTGCTCTATGCACAACTGCACTGGGCCTTATATTTCATTTAAAAGATACTACCCATTATATGTTATGCATCCCTCTAGGCATCAACATCAATGCGATGCCACCTAACAACTTTAGTGCTTGGTTTGATTTTGATATCTATTAAGCTGGCACTGAGGAACATATCCATGCATTTCTTTCATGGAGGAGAACATGGGTTTGGCTGCCTGCTAATCTGCTGTGTTCTACCTGTATTTATGATATAGGTGATGTCCCAGCTAGGGGACTCCCTTTCTGTGAATTTTGCCTTTGTTTTCTATGAAATGCCAATATCTAGCTCGTAGAACAATTGTGAGATGAAGCTGCTAAAATATGGTGATCTCAGCTGTGACTGGAGGTTCGGGGAGGGGTTTGGTATCCCATTCCCTCCTTTATTGATTGTGATAGAGGAGTATATATGCAGAGCAACGAGCTGAGTCTGTTGAGTTTTGCTCAAGCTTACCTGATCCAGGGGAAGAAAATGTGCACTTCCTTCCCAGGATGGACTCGCTGTCCAACCATAAAGTGTGAAAACTGAGAGCACATAAGAACCTGGCACTTTATAAGCACAGACTCACTAACAGTCTGAGATGAAATTCTGAAATTCTAGAAGACTCCCCAACTCATCTCACTACATTACTCTGGCTTATTTAATATTTTTACTTTTGTCCATAATGTATTTCTAGCTATAAGGAAAAAAACTAGAAAGCATACTAACCCCAGAAACACCATCTGCAGAGACAGAGGAAGCACCTGAATCAGAGTGGGGCATTACAAGGAAGCTGGATTGGTCAGTCAGAGCCAGAGCTTAAAACAACCCTGATTAAGATGCCGAGAAGGCCAATGGATAATGTCAAGAGCATGTGCAGGCAGATGGAGGATGTTAGCAAAGAGATGGCAGCTCTAAGAACAAAGCAGGGAAACTATATGTAAACAAGACTAACAGGCATGGCAGAGTGTCTGGGCCCATTCGTGGTGGGGGCCTGGGTGAGAAAAGACTGTAAATCTGAGGGGGTGAGGTTCAAGATTTAGAAACAGAAAAGAACCTGAGAACTCAACTCCAGAATATGTATGCAGAAGGTGTAACATAATGACAGACTGTAGAAAAGAAGCAAGAGAGAATGGAAAAGAGACAATGAACCAGTAATGACTGAGAATTTTCCACCAATGTCAAATGGCAAGCCACGGATCCAGGTAGCTCAGAAAACAGGAGGCCGAGTAGAGTTAGGGGATGAGGGAGAATCCTACAGTTTGGCATATCATTTCACGAAAACCCATACTGTCAGCTCAAAGGAACCCTCTTTAAATGTAAATCCAGATATAAGCTGAAGTAAGCAGATGAAGGCAAGCAGACTGCACACTCAGCAAAAGTATGGGACTCACTGGATTGGTTCAGCCAGAGATTTAAGAGCAGGAAAACATTCACGAATGAAGAAGGGCATTTGATGATAATCGAGGAATCTATTCTCCAAAATGCCACAGAGGCCCTTAACATGTGCATCTAACAGTAATGTCACCTTGCCAACAGAAAATCAAAAGCCGATAGATTCCAAGCCTTATACATGAAATTGGTAGATCCAGAATGCAGAAACTTAAGTCAAACACTGTTCAGTTCTATTGCACCATCAATAAATAGGATATAGTGGATATCTATGGATGACTTCATACAGTAACAACAGAATTTGATTATTCACCAAAGTTGGTCCCGCACTCAGCCACAATAAAGTCTGCCTTAACATATTTTTTTAATTAAAAAACTTATACTACTTGCCCTCAGACGAGAATGGAGTTAATTTAGAAATAAACAAATTATAAAATCCTCTCAGAACATAGAGATTGAGCAGCATGTTTTTAAATAGTCCCTGAATACAGTAACTCCAAAGAGAAATTTGAATGCTTTTAATCTAAAGGAAAATGAAAATAATAATTTATGTACTATGGTATAAGCAATGCTTAGTTACTTAGCAACTTATATGTAGATTAGAGGAGGAAGGGGATTTCATGTCAGCAACTTACATTTCTACATCAGGAATCCAGGAAAAAAAAGATTAACTAAAATCCAGAGAAAATAGAAAAGAAAAAGAGCAAAAAAGAAAAAGAAGTTAGGGCAGAAATTAATGAAATTAATGAAATTGAGAGAGTTAACAAAAAGGCATTTTCTAAAAAGAATGACAAAATAGATAAGGGCTAGCAAGTGTTATCTAAGACAAAAAAACTGAAGGCTTAAATTAAAATTGCTAATTTTAGAGATAAAAAGGAAATAAAATTTCAAACCTATTACTCTTAAAGGATTATAGTGAGATATTACAAACAGCTCTATGCCCAGATGCAGATTTAATAGGAACAAATTCCTTAAAGAAAATAACAGCCAAAATTAATTGGCCAATGTCAATCAAACAGTTGAATCGGCAGCTCATTGCCTTCTGAACCAGTATCACACCTAGATGGTGTTACTAGTAAATCCTGCCATTTATGGAACAAATTTTATGAGTTCTTTATAATCTCCCCAGGAATATAGAAACAAACAGAGCACCAGTATACATTCTCACATAGCGCAAATGTAATGACCAAACTAGATAAACAACATTAAAAGGCAGACCAATGTGTTATAAGCACAATGTCAGAACACTCATTATTCACAAGTGAAATTGAAAGTTGTCTAAAAAGAATTATAGATCACAGCCATGTTAGATTCGCTTTAAATATGCAGCAAAGTTTGCTCAACATCTCAAAATTTGTGTGCTACATCAAATGACTGATTGAAGAACACAAAGGTTGGGCTTGGCAGTTTATCCCCCAAACCCCAGCCTTTAGGTAGCAGAGTCAGGAGGAGTAGAAAGGAGGTTGAGGCTGTCCGTGACTACATAGCAAGTTCAGTGCTAGCACTACATCAGATTGTGCCTAAACCTACACTAACCCAGTCTTATCAGTAGATATTGACTAAGCAGGGCACAATTCAACATCTAAATATGATTTTTAAATAAACTCAGCAAACTGGAAATAGAACTTTTCTCAGCATGGTAAAGAGCATGTAGAGAAAGCTATAGTTCATATCATGATGAGAGACTTAAAGTTTACCTGTTTCAGTCCAGAAAAGAGAGGAAATCCATTTTATCAACACTGCCTGTCAGTATCACAGTGGAAGCCTCCCTAATGCAGTGTGACCCACGATGAGACAAAGGTGTTGGTATACAGGTCTAGAAGAACTGTTTATGACAGCATGATTGCCTAGGCAGAAAATCCAAAAGAATTGATGAGGACAATTTGACATCTCTTCAAAATGAATACACACAGCCCTGAAGTGCTACTTCGGAGTAATGCAAATACAGGCGGATGATTGCTTAATAAGTCGAGATGTGTGTGGTGGGTGAACGGACAAGCCTCCAGCAGAAAATTCAGAAAGTTCTCACAGTATTGCTACTAATATCACGTCTGACCTGCAGTCACAGCTGTCACACATCAAAGCATACCTACGGTGTGTGCTTAAGATCAGAAGAGCCACCACCAGATAGCCCCAGCCTGAATCTGGGAGCAGGTTGAGTTTTTACCCCCAGAGCCTGACAAGGCAATCCATTAACCTTCACATCACTAAAAGAGCCTGATTTTCAGGATATAATATTTTAGGACCTCCATTATTGGTATTTTGTTATAAAGTTTTCATAGTAGAGTATCTTTTAGTTTTTAATACTCAAATATCAGAATGGATACATACTCTGAGTTATGACATCATTAACATGTCAAATTGTAAATTATAAAAGAATAATAAAAATCTTGTTTTTCTAGGTTAGTGCTCTCATATGTAATCATTATAGATTAGTATTGTGATTTCTTTTGTATTGAGTTTTTAAAAATTATACCAAAATTTCAAGTTGGGCTTGTCATACTTCAGATCCTTCGTAGGACATAGCTGCTGGCTATGACATTGAATACAATAGCACTATAAACTTCTTTTGACTGATGTTAGAAAATTCATATTTGCATTCCCTAACATTCAATATTCCAAGGAAGATGGTGTGTGGTGAGAGCCTTACATGTGAATGAATGACTTACACATGCAATCATGACAAGACCCATCATGTGTGTAGTAAAGAACCTTGATAGGCTATGAGGTTTCTGGGGCTGTGAAGAGCTCTGTTACAGAGTACAATCATTTGTTAAAAATCATGCTCATTGTTTTGTGCTATAGAAGCAATATTTTATGTATCATATGGCAGCTATTTGTGTATTTATGTCTTTATTCTGCATAAGTAAATTATTTGAGGTTTGTATTTAATTTCCTGATTATCCTTTTTTGCTCTTTGGTCCAACAACCTAGACCCTCGCTAACATCATGTGGCCCAACATCTGATTTTTAGGAAAGGATATTTGTCTTAAATAGGACCTGTCTTTGGTACCACCTACTGCATGTTGCTTTTCACATTGTGTTCATGTTTATCAAATCCTAAGGAACTCTCATAGTGCCTCAGGGCTCTTAAAAATTATTGCTCAATATTCATTTTTAAAAAAGTCTTCAACTGCATTCCACTTCAAGATACAAACCATTTTTATAATATATCCTTAGATATTTATTCCTCAACATAAGCATTTCGAAGTCTTTCTTTATACTGCCATCTCATTATTCTAAGGATAACCTAGGTTTAATAATTGGGCAGTGTAAAACAAAACATTGTCATTTGCTTTTATCTTTTTGCATAAATTGGAATTCTCATAAAATTATACCCCAAATGTTGCGCGCGCTCAACTGGCCAGGAAGAACGACGCTGCAACAGGATCCTTCTGCACACGTTTATTCAGTCCTGTTTCTTCTTGTTTATATCTCCCTTGTTTATATCTCCCTCGAACCCTGGGCCTCTCACTCTTTTATATTCTCAGTTCCCATCCACGCACAGCAGGCCACGCCACCTTACCAGGCACGCAGCTTCAGCTAATCAGGGCAGCAGGGGCATATCTCCATCAAAATGGATTCACCGGTATCCTGGTACACCTGCACAGCTCTCAAGATGTTTGTGGCTTATATGAGGAAGTCAGGTGCAAATCATACGACTTAGCTGCAGTCCCTGGCGCCTTTGGGACTGCCGCCACACCCGCTCCTCACACCCAAATTACTAAAATCAAACAAAATTCTGAGGCCAGTTCCTACAAATATACATAAGAAATGATACCTAAAATATATGTTTATTATAGATTGTTCCATATTTATTTATTTATATATTCTGTAATAAATATAACTAGAGTTTAAAACTACATATAAAGAGAGTTTATTAGTTTATTGCTTTGAAGAAATATATTAGTCTTCTTTTAAAAACAGTTAGGGAGCAGTAGTTATAGTAATGTTTCCAGACCTTGGTGTTTGAAACAGTTCAGTGTAGAGCTTCTGAGCTAAGCATTGCTTTTGTTATTGTCTCAACTTGTTCCCTAGTGACACTTCTAGCCTCATAGCTCCCATACACATTCAAGAGCATCATTTATCCTCAACTACTGAGGGGAAATATGAAGTTATTTTTCTGCATGGTTTCATTATATAGTCCTGGCTACTTTGCAGCTATAGAGGCCAGACAAGTCCCAAACTTGGGGTGATCCTTCTACTTCTGCCTCCCAAGTGCTGAGATTATACGTGGGTAGCACCACACCTGGTATAAACATGTCTTAAATAGTGGCCCATTGATTGTTGTTTGGCCTGGTTCCTTTCACTGTGATCAGTGTGTAATGCCATTTTATAGGAAATTTTCTTCAAAGCATAAAATTTACTATATTTTTGCTCTCCAATTATTTATGAAGAGATCAAAATTTGTTTTTTGTGAAACAAACATGTTTCAGATGCCTTCTCTTTTAAATAAAGGTATCAAAAGTGCGTATTTTCTGTGGCTAACTATAATAACCTGGGGTAGAGAAGTGATGAATGTAATTACCTAATTTTCATAAACTGTAGAGAGGTCAAACTGATATGTTGACTTCCAGATGAATACATTTTATGTTGTTTAAGTCAGAGTTAGTTGCAGTATTATAAAATTATATCTACAACACAGAATACAATAATCTTCTGTATGCAAGATTAGAATGTAAACTTTGAACTTACTTTTTCAATGCAAAGGATTACCTTTGATTTTAAAGACTTTACTCTGAGTAAATTTAAAAGTACTGCAATATTTCTGAGTATTTTATGTGACAAATAACTGTGTTTGTTTACTTTTGTATTTCTATGTGGTTTTAACATGTACATTATAGACATGTTCATTCCAGCTAATATGGCTCTCAGTTTACCAACGCTTTAAGGTAACCTTAAAAGACTCTTACAGTTCTGAAATATGTAATGCATTAATGGCTCACTGAGGTCACCTGCTTGCTGTGCAGTAGATCACAAAGGTTTCCTGCCTGGCTGAATCTTTGTACCCGATGAGCCACATCTCTCCCTTCTCCCATTACCACTCTCTTAATTTCTGAGAACTCTCTCTATTCTAGCTTTCCTGTAGGATCATTTCTTTAGATTGCAGGAAGTCCTACATCTGCCCTTCTGTACTTAAGTTATTTCACTTACTGTAATATGTCAAAATTGTCATTAATAACAGAATTCCTTTATTAATAGTGTACATACAACAATCTATTATATAGAAAATATACCATTGGAAGCTGATTCCTAAAATTCTAATGTAACGTCCTTATGATTTATCTTTCATTCACACAAATATGACTAAGTTTATTTGTAGACAACAAAAAGCTAAGACTCACAATAATAAAATATTAAAATCGAAAATGTACTGTAATAAAACTTCTCTAGTGCAATTTATGCTTTTTTCCTCTCCAAGCATCTTAGGCTGACTTTTTTCTTATAATGATGTGATATATGGCTCACCCCACTGTCGGTCCCAGGTAACTGTTACCTCAGAGGAAGGACCACTTGGGTCTCTTGAAAAACACTCCTTCCCTCTTTCATTCAGCTATTGTTTCACATTTGAGACCCTGTGAACTTTGGACTGTCTCAGATGATTTGGAAATATTGTTGGAGTTTTCCAAGATCTCTTTCTTTACCCTGGTAATCCTTTGCCCCATGGTTTAACTGAATCCTGTTTGTCTGGTTTTGTTCCTGCTGCCTACACTTTTGAGGTCCCACCTCAGAAGTCACTGCTCAGGCTGCTGTCGTGAAGCTCACCTCATGTGCCACATTGTATTTATGCTTATATCTTCCATCCTTTAAGTTGACTGAGTTTGTTTTTTGACTTGTTTTGTTTCGTTTTGTTTTTTCTATTCTGATATAAGTTCTGGTTTATACTTTACAAAAGAATAGTCAAGTTTCCGAACACATTTTTTAAGTGATTATTTGTTAGGATAAGTTCTTGGAGATTTTATCAAAATCATCTGGCTATCCATAGATTATTTCTAGCTTTCCACACTATTCTATAGGTTGATATATCTCTCTGGTTTTATTACTGGTAACATCTGGTTTGATTATAATACCATTATTGTTGACCTATAGCCATATTCACAAATTTGACAAATCATATAGTGACCTTTTTAAAGAACTAAATATTAGGTATGTGCTTATCTTTTTTTCTTAACATTGTTCCCTATATATCACATTTTATGAACTGTTTTTACACAGCATGCACATTCTATGATTGGACCTGTAGGTTATGTGCAAATAAAACTTCATTTTATGTAAAGTCCTTAAGTACCCATGAGAAGTCTTGACCCCAGTTTTCTACAGATACTAAGGGAGCACTGTGTATTCTTTTTTTTTTCATCCCTTTTTTAAAAATTAGATATTTTCTTTATTTACATTTCAAATGTTATCCTCTTTCCTGGTTTCCCCTCCTAAAACCCCCTATCCCCTACCCCTACCCCTCCTCCCCAGCCCACCCACTCTCACTTCCTGGCCCAGGCATTTACTGGGGCATAGAATCTTCACAGGACCAAGGGCCTCTCCTCCCACTGATGACCGACTAGGCCATCCTCTGCTACATATGCAGCTAGAGCTACGAGTCCCTCCTTGTGTTTTCTTTGATTGGTGGTTTAGTTCCAGGGAGTTCTGGGGTTACTGGTTAGTTCATATTGTTGTTCCTCTTATGGGACTGCAAACCCCTTCAGCTCCTTGGGTTTTTTCTCTAGCTCCTTCATTGGGGACCACATGCTCTGTCCGATGGATGACTGTGAACATCCACTTTTGTGTTAGTCAGGCACTGGCAGAGTCCCTCAGAAGACAGCTATATCAGAGTCCTGTCAGCAAGCTCTTATTGGCATATGCAATAGTGTCTGGGTTTCGTGGCTGTTTATGGGCTGGATCCCTGGGTAGGGCAGTCTCTGGATGTTAGACCTTCCGTCGCAGCTCCAAACTTTGTCTCTGTAACTCCCTCCATGGGTATTTTGTTCTCCCATTCTAAGGAGGAAGGAAGTATCCACATTTTGGTCTTCCTTCTTGAGTTTCATGTGTTTTGCAAATTGTATCTTAGGTAGTCTAAGTTTCTGGGCTAATATCCACTTATCAGTGAGTGCATATCATGTGAGTTCTTTGTGATTGGGTTACCTCACTCAGGATGATATCCTCCAGATCCATCCATTTGCCTAAGAATTTCATAAATTTATTGTTTTTAATAGCTGAGTAGTACTCCATTGTGTAAATGTACCACATTTTCTGTATCCATTCCTCTGTTGAGGGACATCTGGGTTCTCTCCAGTCTGATTTCCAGAGTGGTTGTACCAGCTTGCAATCCTACCAGTAATGGAGGAGTGTTCCTTTTTCACCACATCCTCACCAGCATCTGCTGTCACCTGAATTCTTGATCTTAGCCATTCTGAGTGGTGTGAGGTGGAATCTCAGGGTTGTTTTGATTTGCATTTCCCTGATGATTAAGGATATTGAACATTTTTATCAGGTGCTTCTCAGCCATTCGGTATTCCTCACTTGAGAATTCTTTGTTTAGCTCTGTACTCCATTTTTAAATGGAGTTATTTGATTTTCTGGAGTCTAGTTTCTTTAGTCCTTTGTATATATTGGATATTAGCCCCCTATCAGATTTAGGGTTGGTAAAGATCCTTTCCCAATCTGTTGGTGGCCTTTTTGTCTTATTGACAGTGTCTTTTGCCTTACAGAAGCTTTGCAATCTTATGAGGACCCATTTGTCATTTCTTGATCTTACAGCACAAGCCATTGCTGTTCTGTTCAGGAATTTTTCCCCTCTGCCCATATCTTCGAGGCTTTCTCTCCACCTTTTTATGTGAATATATAAGCTGGGCATACCCATAAAATTTAACAGTGCCCCCATAATTATAGGGACAAAGCTAATAACTGACATCGAGAATGTTAAGTGTATTTTGCAAATAAAAATAAGTCATTTATATAGCTTTCTGGCAAAATTGTAGGCAAATAAGATATATCAGTTGCTAGGTATTGCATGCAATTTTAAAGAAGGCTGTAAACAACCATATGAACACTCTGAAAGAAGTAGTTTAAACAAAGAAAACATTAATTCACCACAATAATAATTGTCATTGGAACATCCATTTATCAATGTTGATATAAGTCAGAGACAAACAAAAAGCAAGATATTAGTTAAGAAACTATCCCTACTAAAATACTTACAAAAATATGATAATTTTATATCTAAATCGGTGAGAGACACTACTTTAAGTCACCATGTTAAGTACTTTCGTGACCAATAGACCCTCTACCCCTAGATTTGATGAACTGAAAAAGCGTACATGACCTAAATTGTATCCTTCCTACCCTGAACCCAACTTCAGTGCAATGGAAAAACAACAGACAAATCTAAACTAAAAATAATTTTCAGGCTAAGTGAGCAGCGTTCTTCAAAGTGTGAAGGTCATGAGGGAGCAGGGAAGGCTAAGGAACTGTTACATACTGGGAGAGAATAAGGAGACATGACAGTGATGGCAATGACTAAATCTATTTCAGGATCCAGGATACAATTCTGGAACAAAATGTAGATTAATGAAACCAGGTGGAGGCTGGTGGAAATGTCTTTTTAATCCATAGTATTTTACCAATGTTAATTTTTTAGTTTAGAAATGTCACTGTGGTTATATAAGATGCTAGCAGGAGAAGCTGGACATATGGAAACTCGATGTACTGTCTTTGCAAGTCTAAAATTATTCCAAAATAAATGTAAAGTATGGATGCTTAAGAGTTTCAATTTTAACTTCATTTATCTCTGTTATATACAAGATACCATTGGTGGATGGGCCATTTTTCTCCATCTTTCTCATTAACTACTTTTGAAAGTAATTTATTTATTTATTTAAAATATATTTTGGAGGTGGTTATTTTAGTTAAAATTTTAGTAAAAGAGCTAATGGTTACACTTAATATAGAAAAAGCGTTAAGATGATAGAAATGAAAATAGCAGTATACAGACCTTTCCTGTGCTGTTTAGTTTTCTGGCTATTTGTCAGGTCCTGTTAGTAGCTCTCGTCTGCCCTTCTTACTTGTTTAATATCTGAATACTGACTATCTGATCTGTTGGCTTCTTCATTCTTGCAGTGTGTCATAATCTCAGATTTAAAGTTGTGTTCAGTGGTAGGGTACAGAGATGTAAAAAGCACGGGAAAGCAAATAAGAATGTCACAGTGGCTAATATGCTGAACCATGCTTTCATGGTAGTTGGCAAAATATCACCTCTTAAGACTCAGAAGCACTGCAGAGACACTGCATTGGCTGGCAGCTGTCTGTGGGGTTTAGATGGTAGTAGGGAGCCTGTTTGCTAGGTAGATAAAGCTCATTACTATTCACTGGGATCCAACTATAGGTATCTGTTGTTCTATATTCACCTGTTGTTGTGCCAGACCTATATAAAAGTACACTTTATAATCCCTGCCAGCACCACCACTCTTTGAAAGAAGATGACCAAGAAGCCATCATAGCAGGAGAAAGGAGAGCTGTAAATATTCTCATAGCTTCATTATCTCTTAATTACTAAATGTGTGGGGTTGGGTTTTTATTTGGACTCACTGAGTCTGTTCCCTTATCTGCAATTTAAAATACTAATATTGGTCTTACATAATTGCTATGATTATTAATACTTGGCACATAGACTGTCACTAATTGCTGGATGTTATTGTAGTACTTTTATTTAATGAAAAATCAAATAAGTCTTTCATATTAATTTTCTTTTTTCTTTTATTGAAAATAGATTTTTTTCTCATATATCCTGAATATGGTTCCTCCTCCCTTGACTCCCCAAGTTCCTCCCTACTTTCCCTCCCATCTAAATTCAGCTCTTTCCTGTGTCTAATTAGAAAATTAACAGGCTTATCCTAAGGAATAATAATTTTAAAATATAATAAGATAAAATAAAAACTAACACATCATAATTGGACAAAATAAACAGAAGGAAAAGATCTCAAGAAATGGCAGAAGAAACGAAATCCCCACTTGTTTGCATATCTGAGAATCCCTTAAAAACACTAAACTGGAAGCTGTAATATCTATGCAAAGGAACTGAAGGGTAAAGAGAGAGAAGAAAATATGTAAATAAAATCAAAATTAAAAGTAAGATAAAAAATTTGAAATATTAATAAAAGAAAAGCCCTGAAACATCCTTATGAAGCAGGACCCTCCAGTGGTTTTGTTGAGCTCATTCCTTTGGCCATCCACTGCCTGACATGCGGCCTACACTGAAGAGTAGTTTGTTTCCTCAGGGAGGCTTTGTTGGATGACACTAAATTTTTGTTTCCAAGTACTTATCACTTTGAGACTGCTTCTGGACTAGGGATGGGGGCATGTATCCTCTTCTCCTTTCTGTTCTAGTACCCAGGCTGGTACAGACCCAAGCGGGCCCTGTGCGTGCTGCCCCAGTCTCTGTGAGTTCAGATGAGTGTCTATCATACTGATTTAGAGGTCCGTATTTAATTAGTGTCCCCATCCCATTTGTCTTATACATTTGTTCTGCTTCCTCTTCCACAGGGTTCCCTGAACCCTGAGAGGAGCGATTTGATGGAGGCATCCTTTTTAGGCCCAAGAGTTCCACTCTGCACAGTGTCTGGCTGTGGGTCTCTCCATCTGTTCCCATCTGCTGGAGGACAAATCTTCTGTGATGGTGGCTGAGCAAGGCACTGATCAATGAGTGTTGTAGAATGTCATTAGGAGTCGTTCATCGCCTCTTAGAAGAAGAGGAAGAGGAAGGAGGAGCGGAGAGGGGGTATTTGATTTTACCTTGGGTCCCTGGGCCGTGTAGTACCAGTTCTTGGTTACACAAACTAGGTCGGATATGAGTTTCATCTCATGGAGTGTGCCTTCAGTCAAATCAGATATTGGTTGTTTATTCCCAGAGGCTTTGTTAATACTGCACCAACATATCTTGCAGGCATTATAGAACAAAAGGGCTTCTGGCTAGGTGCGTGTGCATGGCTCTCCTTTGGTAGCCTCTAGAGTTTCTTTCTGTGCCAAAGATGCTGGCATTAAGGCTCTATGTCAGCAACAACTATACTCTTTGTTCAGAGAGTTGTGTATTCTCTGTTCCCAGTAATGGGGTCTTGCATTTAGTTTATAGGGAGCAAGCTATAGTCTTGGTGATATCCTGACTTGTTTGGGGATTTCTGTGGGACCCTAAAAACAACAAGTCAATTAAATATAACCGAGTCCTATTACTAAAAGCTTCTTTTGATGGCAGGAGATGGCCAGTCGAGGCTCTATCTCCCTCATTATTTGGTGAATTCATTTAGATTGCCTTAATATATATATATTCCTTCTAACTTGGGTTTTCATAATACCCCTCCAATGATTCTTAATTTACCTTCTCACCCCATATTCCCTCCCTCCTCTCCCTCACCTTTCCACCTCTCCATTTGGTCTTCCTATTCCAGCCCTTAACCCATACACCCATAACTATCTACTTATTCTATTACCTTTCCTAGGGAGATCTATCTGTACCCCATCTCTACTCCCACCTCCATGTGCCTTTTTTCTATACCTAACTTCTATGGGTCTATGGATTGTAGCTTAGTTATCATTAGACTTAACATCTAATATCAATATAAAAATGAACACATGCCATTTTTGTCCTTCCAGATCTCTCTTCCTCCTCCTTCTTCTCATCCTCTTCTTCTTCCTCTTCCTCCTCCTCCTCCTTCCCCTCCTCTTCTTTATTAGTTCTATCCATTTACCTACTAATCTCACCGTGTCAGTTTCTTTAAACACCTGAATAATAATCCATTGCATAAATGTACACATTTTCTTTATCCATTCTTCTGTTGTGGAACATTTAGGTTGTTTTCAGTTTCTTGCTGTTGTGAGTAGAGCAGTAATGAATGTGGTTGAACAAGTGTAGCTGAAGTAATATGAAGCATCCTTGAGGATATGCCCATGAGTGATCTTGAAGTAGATCGATTTCTATCTTTCTGAAGAACCACCATGCTCATTTTTACATTAGCTGTAAATGTGTGTACTGCCACCAGCAATGGAAAAGTATTTCTCTTAATCCATATCCTTGCCAGCATGTCACTTGTTTTGCAAATCTTAGACATTCAACAAATGAAACATGAAATCTTAGATTAGTTTTAATTTGCCTTTCCTTGTTGGATAGGCATTGAATATTTGTTAAGTTATTCACAGTCATTTGATTTTCTTCTTTTGAGAACTGTCTGTTCAGATATATACTCCATTTTTAAATTAGATTTTTGTATTCCTGGTGCCTAGTGTTTTTGTAATTCTTTATATATTTTGTAGTTCTTTATATATTTTGGATATTAGCCCTTTGATGAATGTGTTGTTGGTAAAAATATTTGCCAACTCTGAAGACTGCTAGTTTGTATGAAAATTTATGTCATTTGCCGTATAGAATCCTTGTCAGTTTCATGAGGTCCCAGTTATATTACATGTTGATCTTAGTGTCTGTGCTAATGTTGTTCTGTTCAGAAAGTCTTTCCTTGTTTCAATAGATGTTCCACTATTTTCTCTGTCAGATACATGATATCTGATTTTATCTTATGGTCTTTGATCCACTTAGAGTTGTTTTGTTCCAGCTGATAAGTATGAACATATTTGGAGTCTTCAAAATTTAGTCAACCCATTTGACGATCACCATTTAACGGAAGATGCTTTTTCCCAGTGTGTGTTTCTGTCTACTTTATCAAAACGCTGGTGTCTGTATGTATATGGATTTATGTTTGGCTCTATAATTCTATTCAGCTGAGGGCCATGTTTGTTTCTGGCCAATATCATGCCTGTTTTATTACTATAGCTCTATAGTAATGTTCTATAGCTCTCAATTTGAGGTTGGAGTTGGTGATGCCTCCAGCAGTTCCTTTATTATTTAGGGTTGTTTCAGATAACCAGAGTTTTTTGTATTTTCATATAAAGGTGAAAAATTTTGATGGGGACTCAATTGGCTGTGTAGGTTATTTTTGGTAGGATATGCCATTTTTACTATATTAATCCTACTGATCCATGAGCATGGGAGATCGTTCCATCTTCTGAGATCTTCTTCAGTTTCTTTCTTCATTAACTTGAAAGTTTTATCATACAAGTGTTTTACTTGCTTGGTTAGAGTCACCCCAAGGTGTTTTATATTATTTGAGGCTATTTTGAAAGGTGATATTCCCCTGATTGCTTTTCCAATCTGTTTGTCATTTATATACAGGGGGCTACTAATTTTTGTGAGTTCATTTTATATTGAGCTATAGTTTATCAACTGTAGAAGTTTCCCTGTGGTATTTCTAGTGACATGTGTGTGTGTGTGTGTGTGTGTGTGTGTGTGTGTGTGTATACACAACATCTGCAAATAAAGATATTTTGACTTTTTGATTTCTAATTTATATCCCCTTGATTTCCTTCAATTTTCTTATTGCTCTAAGACTTAATTAAGTACTATACTGAATAGGTAAGGAGAGAGTGAAAAGCCTTGTCTTCTTCATGGTAGTTGAATTGCTTTAAATTTCTCTCCATTTAAGTTGTTTTTGTCTGTGTAGCTTCTGTAGCCTCCTTTACTGTTCTTTAAATCCCTAATCTCTCCAGGATTTTATCATGAAGGTGTGTTGCATTATGTTAAAGGCCTTTTCTGCATCTAATGAAATGATCTGATCATGTTGTTTTTGCCTTTGTTTATATGGTGGGCTATATTTATTGAATTACATATGTTGAACCCTCCCTGTATCTCTGGGATATAGCCTACTCAATCATGGTGAATGATTTTTATTATGTATTCTTAGATTCTATATTTTGCTGATAATTTATATGCTTATGTTAGCCCTTTGTGTGGTTTGGGTATTACTATAACTGTGGCCTCATAAAACAAATTGGGAAATGCTTCTTCTGTTCCTATTTTGTGGTATAATTTGAGGAGTCTTGGCATTAATTCTTCCTTGAAAGTCTGGTAGAATTCTGTATTACAACCATGTAGCCCTGAGGGTTTGTTCCTGGGGGGTGGGGTGGTGGTGGTGGTTTTGTCTTGTTTTGGTTTTGGTTGGGAGATTTTTAATTACTGCTTCTATTTCACTAGGGGATATAGGTCTGTTTAAATTGCTTATCTGATCCCTGATTTAACTTAGTAATTGATATGCGTCAAGAAAATGATCAGTTTCTTTTATACTTTCCAATTTGATTGAGTACAGGTTAAATTATGTCCTTCAGATTATCTGGATTTCTGAGTCTGTTGTTTTGCATACCCCCCTTTCATTTCTAAGTTTCTTAATTAGGGTATTTTCTCAATACCTTTTAGTTAACTTGGATAAGGATTTGTCAGACTTACTGACTTTCTCAAGAAACCAACTCTTTGTTTCATTGGGTTTATATTTGTGTTGTTTGTTTCTATCTTAGTGATTTCAGCCCTGTGTTTATCGTTGCTGTCTTCTGCTTTGGGGTGTGATTTCTTCTTTTAGCTTTCAAATATGCTGGTAAATGACTGTTAAATGCTGTTAAGTTTTCTGTTGCTTCTGCAGTTATTGATATCCAGATTTAATCTGTTGTGGTCCGATAGAATGCAGAGTATTATTTCAGTTGTCTTATGTGTGTTAAGCCTTGCTTTGGGTCTAAGTATTTGGCCAACTTTGGAGAGAGTTCCATGCAATGCCGAGAAGGTATATATATATATATTTGGGGGGAATGATCTGTAAAGTCCTTTTGGCTTATGATATCCTTTAGCATTAGCATTTGTCTGTTGAGTTTTTGTGTAGCTGTCCTATCTTTTGGTAAGAGTGAGATATTCAAGTCTCCCACTGCTAGTATGTGAAGTTCAGAATGTGATTTAAGCAATATTTCTTTTACAAAGTTGTGTGTCCTATGCTTGGGAATAGATATTAAGAATTGCAATGTCCTCTTGGTTTTATTTTATTTTTATTTTTTGATGAGCGTGTAGTATCCTTCCCTATCTCTTTTGAAAAATTTGGTTTGAAACCTATTTTGTCAGATATTAAAATGACTACATCACCTTGCTTCCTAGGTCAATTTCTTTGGGTTATCTTTTTCCATCCTTTCATGTGTGTGTGTGTATACATGCACATGTGTATACATGTGTGTTTCCCCTCTTTTGATTTACTGGTCTGTGACAATGGAATCCTTGTGTTTTCTTCATTGTGGTTAATCTCTTTAGATTGGAGTTTTCCTTCCAACACTTTCTGAAGAGCTATATATGTAAATAGATTTGGTTTTATCATAGAAGTTGCATTTTCCCCATCTCTTCTTACTGAAAATTTTGCTGATTGGATATAATCGTCTGGGCTGACAGCTGAGGTCTCTGAGATTCTGCGGAACATCTGTTCAGACCCTTCTGGATTTGAAAATCTGTATTGGGTTGCCAAGTATTGTTCAAATGGGTCTCCCTTCATATGTTACTTGAGCTTCTTCCCTTACAGAATTTAATATTCTTTCTTTGTTCTGTACATTTACTATTTTAATTATTATATACTTGGGGGACTTTCTTTTCTAGTCCAGCCTGTTTCGTGTTCTGTATGTTTCTTGTACCTTTGGGCAACTTCTCCTTTTGGTTAGGAAATTTTTCTCTTGTGATTATTTTGTTGTTGTTGTTATTCAAAGTTTATTCAAAGTTATGGTAAGTCCTGCTTCAGTCTTTGTCTTTTTTCTCTTACAGAGATGATGAAGAGAAAAAAAAATCCCCCTCAGAAGGTACTGATGAGAAGGCTAATGGAACGCACCCAAAGACTATCAGTCGTATTGGGAGTACAACGAACCCATTTTTGGACATTCCTCATGACCCGAATGCTGCTGTATACAAAAGTGGATTTTTGGCTCGTAAAATCCACGCAGACATGGATGGAAAGAAGAGTAAGCATTGCCATTCTCTGTTTCACTTATTTCATCTTTAGGCTTAAAGTTTAAAGTGAGTTCTTCCACAATAAAGCCAATGAGAAAGGAAAATTTGTGTTTATGTAAAGAAGTATTTTCGAAATTAGAGAATGCATCCAGTCTTAAATCAGAGACTCACGTTTGTGTCTGATCTTTTCAGAGTCACTTCAGAATTCTAGAAATGTAAAACTACTGACATATCATTCATGTTTCAGTTCTAATTCATTTGTGTAGCCATGGACTCAAAACATAATATTGATTAACACTATGTAGCATGGAAAGGATGGGCACAGAACCTGTCTTCATGGATTTACATTTTGCCTGAATTTGTTACACATAGACTAATCAGTGGCATAAGGCCCTATGGACAAAGAGGAAATAAATTCATATCCAAAGACTATATGGAATAGTGGCCTTTGGTAAGGTGAAACTGAAGTGCTGGACAGGGTAGTGTAGTTTGAATTGGGAGGCTGAAGGAATGATGCTTGATGGCTTCCAATCTCTCTGTATATCATAAAGCGCTACTTTCACGTAGATAAGTGCTACTTGAAATTTGGAAAGAAGAAAATTTGTTCACATAGAATATTATTTGGAGGGAGTGTTTATTCACTCCCTCCAATAAACACTCCCTCCAAATATTATTCTATGTGAACAAATTTTAAAAGTGTATTTGAGTAGGGTAAAACTTATGCATGCTCAAAATTAGTAGACTTTACCTCTGGGATGCCCCTGCCTTCCTATAGACACAAACATGGAGTGAGGGAGTGGCAGTTTTGTGTCTCTGACTGGGCACTTTACCCAGGGTATTATTATGATCATTTACATCGTGGTCCGGAAACTCTCTGTGGTGTAGTGGCTTTGATACTGGCTTACATTGCTCAATGGATTTTTTTTTTTTTGATGTCTCAATGATCTAGGAGTCCCACATTTCCTGTGAACTTCATATACTAGCCTGACAGACTTAATTTTTTTTTTTTTTTACAATATTGTGTTTAGTCCCTTTAGGACAAGTGACACCAATTAAAACTAGTTTAGGAAAAAGAATCTACTGAGGAAGAAAGATTCCTACCAGTACAGGGGTTACAGTCCCCTTCAGCTCTTTCAGTCCTTCCCCTAACTCTTGCACTGGGGTCTCGAGGCTCGTTCCGAAGGTTGGCTGTGAGTATCTGCATCAGTAATGGTCAGGTTCTGGTAGAATGCAGCTAGGTACATGACTCTTAGATAGATACATACAAATGAATATTGACAGTAAGGAGCTTTCTAATCCTTTAGTATATTCTAGGGAAGGACTCTTTACCTACTGAGGAGATGAAATACTGTGGCTCACAGCATCGACTTGGTTGCAGTAATAAGAAGAAAGATTTCAAAGAGTATGTATAGCTCTCAGAAAAAGAGTTGTTGGCAGTAGAGACAGCCCACGTCTTCATTTCAGCATGTACATCCATCCTTTTCCATTCACCAAATGTGAATGACCTATTAGTTTATGCAAACCATGTTTAAATTCCACTTACAGCCACAGATACACTTCTTCCTCTAAACTTATCATATTCATCATCAGCTTTCATATCATAACCATTTCCTCCAGTCAGGTATTCATATGGTTTCAGCTCATGAGCTAAATATAAAATGGAGACATGTCTGATATAACCAGTGATAGAGGTAATGGAGGTTTAAAAACAGAGAGAAACAAAATAAATCCACTATAAAATGCCTGTTTGTAAAACTATTTTAAAACCTGAAGTATTAGCACATACTAGAATCCCAGCATCTAGGTAACAGAGGCAGGAAGATCAGGAGCTTAAAGGCCTGCCCAGCTACATAGCGAGTTCATGGCCAGACCACACCAGACTAAACAATTAGTTATGTTACATTTGTGAGTTTGTATGTATACCAGCATCACCTACTTCTCTGAAGACAACATTGTTATGCCTTTAATAAGAAAAGAGTTAAACTGAAGGACTACTGAGAGATTATTTTTCTCAAAATATTGATTTGTCTTGAAAGGACCACCTGTTCATTCAAAATTTGATATATTTTACTTTTTAAAATTGTTTTATGGGCTCAAGATTTTAGATTATATACATATTTATATACTTTTTAGATTATATACATAATTTTCACATGGACATATTTTAAACCTTGCAATAAATGAAACTTTACCTTATTTTGGCCTCTTAAAACTATGTTCAGAAATTATATGTCCAGGAGACAACTGATGATTCTGGTCACCTGCTTATCTCCCATGGTGGGCACATGTTTACCAGGACCATTAACTCTGTCATTAAGGGAAAGCTTTGAAAAGTCAACTTGAAAAACAAGATGTGTGTTTGGTATTTTACCAGACAGAATGAAAAGGATGATACAAATTTGTTTTATCAATGTGTTGTTACTTATGGAAACCAAGAAAATGATTACGTACTTAAAATATATTCCACATAATTAAAGTCAGTAATAATTTAACAATAATAATAATTGCTGAACATCTAAACTTTATCCTCAGAACTTCATGTATGAACTCTTTTAACTTTGACATATGAAGCACATGTTCTCATCCACTTACAGATAAATGAAATCTTAGTGCAGGCTTTATCCAATACAAAGTGATAGTGTATCAGGCAAAAAAAATCTGATTCTAGCTAACTATAGTTTATTACTAAAAGCGAATTGTATGAGAAAATGTGCCTGGAAAACAGTTGAGTTCTGTACTTCTTGTGGTGGGGACATTCTGCCACTTGGGTGGTATGCATTCAAGTGACCCTAGGTTGAAGTAGGAGCAGTTGACTCTTCACATGGCTAACACAATATGTTTTAAATGTTAGAGGACATTAATTTAGTTAGTAAGTTTCTATTGACAATGGCTTCTGCACATAATTAAAACCTGATGCTAGGACCTCTCACAACAACAGCTACTTTTATGTCGCCAGAGTCATTTGTGACCATAATGCCATCGGTTCATGATAGTATACAAGAAAAATAGACTCATATTTGTATCTTTTTGGTAAAATTGTGAACAAAATAAGTGCTTAAATATTTCTGTTTTAAAACCTATGTAAGTTGAAGTACAGGTAACTGAGTATTCCTCTAGAACCTAATACTATTGTAGATTACATATTATAGGTAACATATTATGTAAAGGTATGTTAGACACAACGTGTAACCCTTGATACACTTACATATGGTTTTACTGTTTAGATAGGAATCACAACTTGTAATTAGTGAGTAAAACTTGTAACCAATACACCTTAACTGAAGCACATCATAAAATATGAAAAGATGAGAGGAGGGAGTGAGCTCAGAGCAGGCTGACACTTTCCCAAGTAATTAGGCATTAACAGCACAATAGAGTGGAAAAGAGAAGACAAAAGAAGAGGTCTCCAGTACTTCTGAAAGGCTATGTGCTATAAGAAGTAATTTATACAATAAAGGACAGCAAAATACTTCTATAAATGGTGCTGAGGTGTGTGTGTGTGTGTGTGTGTGTGTGTGTGTGTGTGTGTGTGTGTACATGTACATACATGTGCCCTGTTTATGTATATATACATGTGTATGTATCCCATGTTATGTGTCAGTGTGTGCATGTCTGTGCGTGCGTGTGTGTGTGTGTGTGTGTGTGTGCGCGCGCGCGCGCGCGCAATGCATCTCTACCTCAGTTCTAACATAAAAATCAATTTCTTGTAGGTAAAGGAAAGAGTTCAGGATACATAGCTTTAAGATCTTCAGAAGAAAGAATGGAACAGCACTTTGTAACCCTTGGGTAGACAATATCTTAAGATGGAAAATCACAAATAGTAGGAAAAAAACACTGATATGTGTGTGTGTGTGTATCCATTCTTGCAATTGAAACAAGGTGTCTTGCATGCTAAGCATGTAATCTTTTACAGAAGTACCTACAAACAAAGAATTCTTTATATTATGATTTTCTTATAAAATTTAAAAAATTAAAGCATAGATTAAAAGAAGATATGCATAGCCTTATCAGTGATTCAGACCTACAACGTACATTTTTTAACACAGTCTTAAATTAATTAGGAAAAAAAGATGATCCTGTGTTTTTCAAAGGGCTAAAGTTATAGTAAACCAATGTCACAAGGAAAAAAACCCTCAGATTATTTATGTAAGGGATTTTATTTATTCTGTATTTCAGTTTAAAACACTCAGTCATGACAGTGAAAGCAAGGCAGCAGGAGCTTGAAGCAGCTTCTCATTTTACACTCACAGGAAACGGTGAGCAAGAAAAGCCATTCCTAGTGTCTGGCTTTTTTCCACTCTGCGCCGTCCAGGGTCTCCTGCAGGGGCTAGCCCTCTCTCCAGTCAAGAAGAGCTTCTCAAAGGAACTGACCCAACAGAGACACTGCTTCACCAGCAGGCGAGGAGGAGAGCATACCCTGTCAGAATGATAACAGTATCACATTCAGTAAAATCTATGTATTGTCCACATTTGACCCTATAGTCTCCAATAAGAGGAGTCATGAAATAAAAGCAGGGAGTTCAGGAAGTGGAAAAAGATCTTTATGTTCTTCTAAACAGGAAGATGAAAAATACTGCCTACACAGAAAATAAGTGTCATCAGTTATATATAAATTGAAGAATGAATAGGAAAAGCAGTAAGCATGTGAAGTAAAAGTCATGCTAATTAGCCTGATTGTGGCAATTCACAGTGTATATAGATATTAAATGTCAAATTGTACTCTCAAAGTACACTCTTTATTTGTTACTAATACATTAGGAAAGGTGTTGCTGTGGAGAAATCTCAATTGGTAGAGGCTAGCCGACCATCCACAGATCACTTCTTTCTATTCTCAACACCATGAAATCCATATGTTATGGTATATCGGGCTAAGAAGTTCAAGGATGTCCTTGGTAACATAGTGAGCACAAGGCCAGCCTCGGCTGTATGAGAACATTTAAAAAAAAAAAAAAAAAAAAAAAAGGCAAGCTTGAGACTCGAGACTGGGAGCAGTTAAAACAAGATCTCCCTTTATAGTTCTTGTTGGCATGTAGATCATGTTGGGCATTGGTCTGATACTCACTAAAATCTGCCTCCCTCTAAGTTCTGGAATGAAAGGTATGTGCCACCATACATGTCCAGCTAAGGAAAAATACATTTCACAAAAAAAAAAAAAAAAAAAAAAAACAGTTGTCAGGATGTTCCTTTAAACTATGGAGGATACTGGAAGTGCAAATTAAAATACATAAGATGAAGTGTGATTGTTTGCTAGATCCTTATCTATCACAGCCAGTAGCCGACAGGTCCTTTGGGGGAAAGAGACTAGAGGAACAAGTCACAGAAATTCATCAGTTTGGTAATTTTCAAGATTTTAATGATTGAATTTTTGTTGTTGATTCTGCACTGATAGTACTAATCTGGGATGTCTTATTTGAAGTGTTCTAATATTGCCACTTTAAGACGGAGAGGATTAAGAATTCTTTAAAGCGGTTATGATTTCAGTTTCCTTCATTGGGCATGCAGGTGGCTGGCTGGCATGCACAGACAGCTAGCAACCTCCACTCACTCTTGAGGGATTCCAACAATTGTCTGTCATCAGAAGTTCTGAAAATCCAATCCTACATGTCAAATGTGAGAGTCGATGTTATCCTGAGTCACACGTACTGAAAACAAGGTTGGAATGGCAATGCAGGCAGAATGCTTTGCAATTGGATAACACTAGGACAGCGACACTATAATTAAGAGATACTAAAAATGATTTTTTTCTCTCCATAAGAAGGTTGTCTCTTGTAATAGAGACTCATTTAAGAAAAGACAAAAAAAAATGCAATTATTTTAAAATAAGGCTGAGGTCTCTCCTCCCTTTGTTATTCTGTGGAAACTAGGTAGGTAAGAAGTGTCAGCTATCCACACAGGGCCAAGAGCTGTCCAGTGAAAGAAGCCAGGGATGTGTGGTCCTTTGTCCCGTGACAGCTGGTTTTTGGTGGAGTGTTATTTATTTACAATAAGAATGCCCTTTCACAGTCCTGTGTTCTAACCAAACAAGTATGCTTTAGGTTAATCTCCATTTGATGGCTGCCTCTTTAATTTAAATCTACCCTGTTAGGCAGTGAAGTTAGTGAAAAGAGGCCGCCCACCATTCTCCTCAGAAGCAGTCCTTCTGACAGGGAACAGTGGAACATAAACTGCCAGTCTTTCAGCACCAAAAAAGTCTGGGTACAGAGTCTCTGACGTACTTCTTGCTGGAAGAGAAACTCGATTTTTTGCTGCATCTAATTTTTAGAAGTTCTTCTATTTTTACTGTTTACCCTTTAGGTTTAGTTAACATTTAAGAGAAGGAGAAAATAAGTTCTGTATCTCTGCTATGGTAATTTAATGCAAGTATTGAATTAAGAACATTGAGTGGGGTCCATAGGTTCGGTGTGCATGAGGCCCAGGACCCAGTCCCGAGCACCACCAATAACAGCATGAACAACAACAGAGCTGCTCAGGTTTGCTCAGAGCATACTTTTCTAGATTCCTACTTTCTGCCTGAGATTGTGGGCAGTAATGAACACTGTAAACTAATGACATTTCCCTGTACGTTAAGCAATGATCGTGGTCTCTTAGAACTTCTGCATTGTCAAGTGCTGAAAGTAAATCAGCATGAATTTCTTTTTTTCTTCCTTATAACTTAATAAATAGATCTATTCTTAACATAGATCACAAAAAACACTATAAGATCCTTTTTTCCTTTCCTTCTGTCCTCTTAGAGGAAGCACTTTGTACCTTTTCCTTTGTATATTCAAGATGACAGCATCACTCCTCTTGTGCTCTGAGGCTTACTAGAACACAGACTTGAACTACAGACCATGCACATGTACTAGAGATGGTCACTATGGGTCTAACTTGGTAAACAGTGGCTGTGGTGTGGCTGTGCTGGACAAGTTGATGGTAAAGGCCCTTGGGCTGCTCCGTCTAGATGATTTGCACCATACCACTCAGAACAGCGTGCAGTTTAAAACTTACAGAGTTGCTAACTTCTAGAATTTTCTGCTTAATGTTTTCTGCTGGATAGTGGAGAACACAGAAGCAAAGCTACAGATATATAAGGGGTTGAACAAGTTCTCTTAAAGAATCATGGTAGTACTAAATTTTATGAACAAAATTTAGGACTCCACACACCACCAAATTAAGAATTTGACCTTTGAAATGAGATAGGTCATTGATATATTTTTAACATTTTCTGAGCACTAGTTTTGTGCCAGTACTACTTACACTTAGAGGAGAAGATAGGAAGAGTCAAGTATATCTGAGTAGGTTTCATTAAACTGAGCAGAACACTAACTTCCAAAAGGAAGGAGATGAAATCTTCTGTGATAGAGATTATGGGTTCAAATATTCCAACAGAGAATGAATATAGCACAGAACCCTTAAACTGGGAATAATTGGTGAGGCTTTTTGTACTTACCACTGTTTTTGGCTCATACAAGGAACCAAGCTGTTATTTCAGCCACAGAATATCATGGTCTTGCTAAAAGGGTTTGAGCCAATAATGATGCATTAAGTAAAATATGGCATAGCCATACAATATTATCCTTTGGAAATATTTGTTGAGTAATATAGTAATATATCAGTATACATTTTTAAAGCAAGAAGTTTATTATTACAATGTAAACACAATCATAAAAATTTTAGAAGGCTATATGTTATATTAGTGACTGTTGCTGCATGTGGGTGGTGGGGTGTATGTGTTTACATGTTTATTTTTGTCACTGATATACAAATATATGTAATGTATACAAATATATGTAATGTACATCCTGGAACATTTGTTAGTTAAATATACATTAATACTAGGAAGTATTTTAAAGTCATAGCCAAATGAAATTAAATAAATAAATAATGTTTAGAAAAAGTGACAGATACAGAAAAGCATAATACTTATTAGCGTGTGATTATCATTCAAAAGTGATGATGGCTAAGGTATGATTGGATGTATTTTCTCTCTGATTTAAGAGAATATTGCACAGTCATCCCTCATATGCAGATCATCCCTCCTTATATGCAGAGCTCTCATTCCAAAGCTGCTGTGTACTGATGGGATATTTGCAAATAACCTATGCACATCCCACATGTACTTAACTCATCACTGCATTACTGGTAATACCTAATACAAGCATGCGATATGGAAATTAATGTTGTACTGTATTGCTTAGGAATTTAAAAAAATAAATTCTACATGTTCAGTTCAAATGCAACCCTAACTGAATGCTCCCTTAACTACAAGCACATGAAGGAATTTCCAAGAAAAGAATATTCAAAGGGGAAAAGCCAGAGCCTGCGGAGCTGGGAAATAGCAGGAGATTACAGTAAGGGTCATTCTTGGTAATTCAGCGTACAGCCTGGCACACAACAAATTCCGATCTTGCTTTTGGGACTTTTATGGGAAAGGGGAGATCATCATCGGTATCTGTAATTGGTTGAAGCACAGGTAAGGACTCGAGTACAGAGAGCTGGCTGTGCCATTGACAGTAAACAGATGAGGAGTGTGGGGTGATTGATTGGTAGACAGTGTTTTAGCATCACTTAGTGACCTGCAGAAGGACAGCTGACTTGCTCTTGGAGGATCCACAATGGTCACCTTTTCTGAGAAGGTGGGAAGCACTTGGACAGTCAAGGAAGTCTGATGAATGCAAGCCATTTGGCCTGAGTTAGGAACAGCTAAGCCTAGGATGGCCTCACTTGACCATGTATCTGAGCTACCTTTCAGAAGTTGCTGAGGTCTCTTACAGATCTACTGAGATGGAGAGACCCAGAACCAGCCCTGATGTATCACTTTCCTTAAAGAACAAATATTGTCTGGGGCTGCTCATCCTTGCTGTCTGTCTGAGGCTGCTCATCCTTGCTGTCTGTCTGAAGGCTGCTCATCCTTGCTGTCTGTCTGAGGGCTGCTCATCCTTGCTGTCTGTCTGAGGGCTGCTCATCCTTGCTGTCTGTCTGAGGCTGCTCATCCTTGCTGTCTGTCTGGGGCTGCTCATCCTTGCTGTCTGTCTGAGGCTGCTCATCCTTGCTGTCTGTCTGAGGGCTGCTCATCCTTGCTGTCTGTCTGAGGCTGCTCATCCTTGCTGTCTGTCTGGGGCTGCTCATCCTTGCTGTCTGTCTGAGGGCTGCGCATCCTTGCCACTATGAATTATTTTTATTGACCAGAAGCTGCTTTTGCCTAGAGGCATTTTAAAGGTGCCAGTGAGGTGTGGGCTGTTTAACAATTACAATGACTGACTTGAATTGCTATTTGTAGAGATGCATGCTCAGCAATGGCTGTGGCTGCATCATTCCATAGGTCACAGGGTGCTCTGAATTTAATAGAACTTGATTGTTACCAGTAATCCTTCTCTATCAGTAACCTTCAACTGTAGAAACAGACTGTAAGGCATTAGCAATATTTCACTTAGCACGTAACTGCTTTTTGAGTTTTGTAAAGAGCACAAGGCATGATGAAAACTCATTAGTATGTTGCTCTTAGTTCAATGTTTACAGCTTTCACTTTAATGAAGTTACTGGACTTCAGTAAGATTTTGCTTCACTCCACTTTTTAAAGTCTACAAGGACAAGTTTTCTAGAATCTTCACTCAACAATATCTGCTTTATAAGATACCTGATTGCTCCAATTTTAAAGTCAGTTGTCCCTGCTGAATGTTCCTTAACTAACCCTGAAATATCCTTATAATTTGTCGATCTATATTAGTTCTTATAATATAGATTATACTATAATCTGTGTTATATTGTAATATAATATAGCCTGGTTATTTTCTGATATTTTATCCCATATCCAACAGTATCTTAATAGAACATTTTATATTTGACCTTAAATGACCTTTCTCTATCTTTTTTGTTTGTTTGTTTGCCTTTGTTTTTGTTTTAGATGTTCTGAAACTTGGTCTTATACTGCAGCTTGTGATAACCTGAACTCTGTAGCTCTATTCATGCTAGTTTCAGACTCATGACAATCTTCCTGCCTTACCTTCCTGAGTACATGCTGGGATTATGGTCATAAACTACCATGCCCTTTTGACCACTCCTCTTTTTGCATCCTATCTTCTAACGTGCCTACCCGAATGGTAGCATAAGTACTATACAGTCTTCACCATAATATTAATATCTGCTGGATCATATTTTGTGTATCTGTCTATTTAGAATATTTTGAACTTTTCAATTAGTAATGGAAGGTGTATCTGCTCTGTAGATACCAACAAACAAAGTAGTTTTGGAGGCTCCATTTTAATTTGAGGAGAGTGCTATGTTATATTTGTGATAAATTTATGCAAGTGTTAGGTAATCCATGGAAAATTAATTCTAGGACAGAGAATGGTACTCAGTGATAGAGCATTTGTCCCACATGCCCCAGGCCAGAGGTTGAATTCTAGGAGGTGGGAGAAAGGGAGAAAGAGTGAGGAGAGGATGAATGTTAATATTTGGAGAATGAAGGAAATATGCACTGTGCTGCAGAAGTGGATAGAAGACTCCTGGATTAAACAACACTTGACCTTATAGAAGTTGAAAGGTCAGGTCATGATGCTATCTTGGAAAGAAACATCCTAGCAGGAGATAGTATGAGGTTTGCTTTAATTAAATTCAAAACCACGTGTTTCCATGACCAGCAGAAAAGTTTTCCTGAATGAATAAATAAAAGGATATGTCATTATTCTCATAATTCCCACCCTGTTTCTTTGTAAGCCCTACCTAATGTGCATATGTAGTTACCTTCTATGATCTTTTACAAAGCCTGACAAATATTTACATTCATCTTGGACTTGTAGCAGAGGCCACCCATGGAAGCACCTCTTTAAAAGCAGAATGACGCATATATGAGTTCTGTTTTAATGATGCATATATGAGTTTGAGTTTGGTTTGAATGATGCATATTTGAGTTGGGTTTGAATGATGTATATATCAGTTCAGCTTGAATGGCACATATATGAGTTTGGGTTTAATATTCTTTTGTTTATTAATGCTTATATAGAAAGTTCAGGTTATCATTTCTAGTTCATTGATACCTCAATGTCAGCAGGACTCAGGACTAAATGGGCACAATGAATGTGTTAATAAATACATCACACTTCATGCCCTCTCCCAGGTAAAGTAAAAGTGCTATGCGTCCTCTTTCCGAAGTGGTCACACTCCCAAAAAAGAAATTATTCTCCCTCTCCCAGCAGATAGATATTAACTACCAATAGCTCCTTAATTGTGGATGGAGCCCAAGAACTCCTCCCTCATCCATGTTAGCTGAATTGATCTTGTGCTGGTAACCAGAGCTAGTAACTCAAGCTCATAAGAATTTGAGTGCAGTATCCATTTCACAGATGACAGGGTTTCACAGAATTCCTCTCATTCCCCTGTTCTTGCATTCTTTCTGCCTCCACTCTGAAGATGTTCCCTGACACTTGGCTGGAACTGGATGAAGGGAACAGAGTTGGGGTATTGATAAAGGATTTTGGCTTAGGGATGGGTACTTGAAATCATTATTCTTAGCTCTAACTAGTTATGTATCTTTCCACTGACTGCAGCAGGAAGCTCCCTCTGCCCAAAGTTGAGAGCAACGCACATCTATGAGTAGAAACAAACAAACAAACAAACAAACAAACAAAATCAGAAGGAAGTTTGCTGACATGACCATTTTGAAGAGTATGTTCTACATTAGGCCTATCGCGCCCCAACCATGGGTTTACAATTACCTGGTCAGACTTCAAATCAAATCAGTAGGTTGTCCTATAATAGTTATGCCCTATTAAGCCAGTAGGTATATCTTGCCTGGCACTTTGGTATTTTTGCATGTAGAGTCTAGCTTCTTCTCCAGGAGCATGTGTTGAAGTTAAGCCCAGTTCTTCCTCCCAGCCCCATGCTCCCAGAAATAAGGCTCATACTCAAAATATATTTACAAATACCTTGGCCTGATAGCTAGAATCTTCTCTAACTAGATCATAACTTAATGTAACCCATTTATTTTAATGTACATTCTGCTATATGGCTGGTTACCATGTATCTGTCTTGTTAGATCTTCCCAGCAAATCTCCTGCCTGGATCTATCCCAGAATTCTTCCTGCTTCTCAGATAATCCACCTCTATTCTACCCTTCCCTATAGGCCATAGGTTTTTGTTTGTTTGTTTGTTTGTTTGTTTTTTAATTGACAAGTGATGTATCCATACAAGACACAAGATATTCTCTCTACAAGCACGTGTAGGACTTTCTGGTACTGTGAAAGCAAACTAGCAGGAAATTTCCTGATCAGTTTGAGATTTATTTCTTTAAAATCTGAAAATAAAGTGTACACAAAAATAAGGGTAGAATGTATCCTGATCTTATTCACATGTTTGGAGCAACTAAACATTGTAAATATGAAACTTGTAACATTACCATATTACAGGTTTATGACCATAAATGTTAAGTGAATAGTATTTATAGTAAGAGAACTGGTAGGCATTAGAGTGCTACTTCACTTCAGTGCCTTTCCCTAGTTCAGAAGGCTTTGTGCAGGTATCAGGGGCTTTGCACTAGAATATTTTAGTTCTTTTCCTTCATGTTCTGCTCTCTGTCAATAATGTAAGCTTATTCCTATCATAAAAAAGAAGGAAATCTTTTTCTCTAAGTCAATGGGTATAGGTTAGGCTGCCCCAGTTTTTCCTTTTAAAAAAACACAAGTAACTGAACAGGCAAGACTATGCTTATCTTACAAAGAATATAAGAATCAAATGATTCTTTAATATATAAATTGCCTTGATTCAAAGGAAATCAATTTAGAAATATAGCATTACAGTAGCATACAACAGTATTGTGTTTTTACCACTCTGCTATAAACCTGGGAATAACTAATACTATCACTTGCTTAATACTGTGTGACTCATCTCCCCCTGGCAGCTTCTGTTATGCTCACCTTGGATCTAATTGCTTCAAACACTAGTCTGAAAGATTCAAAGCTATTCTCTGCTGATAAAGATTTAATACTGTCATAGTTCTCATGCTTGAGGATATTTTGTTAGGGATAAATATGCATTGATTACCCTTAACTTCTCTTATTGATTCCTGTATCATCTGTGGCTTATCTAAATCTTCGCAAAACAGTTGCATGAAGCAGATCCTGTACACCTGAGCTGTCATCTGCAGATAGATACCTGGGGGATTTGAGACACCATCACTAGGGAAATAAAGTACTGTTTTAAAATATCTTCTGAATTTTACAAATCTAATCTAGATGAGTCCTCATCGTATTAGTATAGAATGTTTACTGACTGCATCTTTGTTTCTGAGTTCAGAAAATATTGGGTTTATTTTGGAATGTCTTTGTTGAGATTGCAGTATATTTTAAATATATTTCTCCATGAATCTAATGACATTGGAAGAATATTGCTTCCTTGTAGAGTTCATGTTCTAGATTATACATGTGAGATATTTAAATTGTCCTTATACAGTATTTGCACAGTAATCATTAGCCGCTACTCTTGTTACAATGATCATATTTATTATACTATTTTTTGGGTTTTTTTATTTTTGTATTATACTTTTGATGTTTGCGTTATTACTCTCTAGAAGTGTTGGAGAGAGAAGATACAAGGCTGTACCTCTCATCTAAGATCTTAGCTGTGAGCAGGGATGTATTTGAAGGCCCCGGATTTCAGAGAAGCTAGAGAAAGTACCTAAATCCCCTCCCTCCAGTCTCACTACCACCTTTCCAGCTCCTCCTTCCTAGGGTGTCCTTAAGTTTTTCATCTGGATTGCCTCAGTAAAACAGCTTTGGGATATTCACATGGATAACCCCCTAGCAGCTTTCTTAACTGTTCAGGGCTGCACAGATAATTAGTTATAGCTATGTAAGCATGTGTTACAGGGCATTACCTACCTGCAATACTGGTATAGACCAATTAGAACAGATATATGTAAGGCTAGCCCCAGCCACCATAGCAAGACTCCGGTAAAGTCTCCTCTCCTCTCCTCCTCCAGTTCTTTATTTAATTTACTTCAAACCTCTGGGTTCTGACTCTCTTTCTCCTGCCTATACTATTCCCACAGATATCATTCTGAGGACAAGTGCCCTTCCTTCCAGGTGTTCACCCATGGTGTTTCACAAGTTGAGCCTCTCTTCATGCATTCTCAATAGCAACTCAGTGGAGTTGGTAGCAAGTGGAAACAGAGAGCCTCCCAGACTACTCCTGTGCACAGTGGTCCTCCTCTTTCCAAGTCATTTATTTATGCCCACAGTCCCTGAGTAAATAGAGGTGATGATAGTTCCTTTCCTTTAGCACTGTGGTGAGGAGCACTCAGAGCTCTGCTTTGTTGCAAACTGGCTGTAGACAATGAACCCTTGCTTGTGAATACTACAAATTACTTTATTTAAGTCTTAAGCAAGATTGTAGCTGACTAGACCAGATTCCGCCTCACACTTCTGTGGAAAATGGGAAAGTATTAAGTACAGCAAAGGGTGCCGTGACATTGGTCCTCGGGGATGGTGTTCAGGACAACTTGGCATTGATCTTCAGGGCTGGTGTTCAGGTTGCTGTCTCAAATGAATTGCTCTTCAGAATCTGTTTCTGACAGATGCACTATGGTGCTGCTAAAGAGCCTATAATTGGGTTCATAGATAGATTTCTTCTTTATGGCAGAATGATTGATTTGTAGGTATTTGCATTGAATTTTTCAAGATCTCATACACTAAACTCAGGGCTCGGGGAAAGCTTTTCAACACTAGGACCTATAAACACATCATAGGAAACGTATTTCTCTCTATTTCTGATCAGTGGGTAGCCAGTCCTTTGCTTAGACAATGTTATACAAGTTAGCCCCATATTTTAATGCATGGGCTGAAGTTCTGAGAGATTGTGTAAATTTCCAGGAAGGGGTCAATTATGAGATAATATGAATTCTAGCACCATGATACATCTCAGCCCCCTCTGCAGCAGATGACACAGATCATGGTCACTCTTATGTGCATGATTCTTTTGTGGGTAGCATCAAAATTTATCATCTCCTAAAGCACCATGGCTATCTGACAAATGCTCTTTCATGTTAACACACTATTTTTTTTTACAGTGGATTTTGTATTGTGCTTAAAAAAAAAAAAACCTCACAAATATTACACATACTTTTAAACTTCACCTAGTAGAAACAGAAGGAATGGTATTTTTCTGTTTCCCGTGGAAACCTGCAGGACGGATATTTGAGGTCTTCCTTGCCAGGTGGCTATCTCAGTATGTTGCTGGCAGAAGCACTTGGATTCTGTAGGTGGATGGTTACCTAGATCCCAAGCTGAGAGTCCTGAGAATTCAGTTGAAAGAAATCAGTATATGAATATTTCCAAAATTAATCAGGTGGCCAAATTAAAGAAAATCAGATGTGCTCTAGATGGATATGAGTAAATGCCCCTCCCTCTGGTTTTGTGTTTATAGAAGCTATAATCAGGTGATAACATTTCCTAGTTACATATTTCAGTTTTATTAGAATAAATTGTGAACTTTTGTCTGATCTGTATTTTTGCTTGAGTGTTTTGGTGAGTTGCTTAAGTGAATAGAGAAAATCTGCTTTATATCCTAGGAAGATGAAAGGAATATAAAGACTTGTGAATGAACTGATTTGGGGAATCTTTAAGATGGTACCTTTAGATGCTTACACTACACAAGAATCTGTGAATTCCAGAGATGGAGGATGTCTGTTCTCAGTCATTCGAAGTCTAGGGAAAGAGACATTTAGTTAGGGAGAACAAACTCAACTGCGTGTGGCAATCAGAGTTCTACGAAGACCAGCGTGGATGTGATCGCAGAGCTATGCTTGGGTTGAAGCACTGTAAGAAAAATGCCGGGGGAGCAGTCCTCTCCTAATGTAGCCCTTGATATCTTCTCTTGAATTCATATGGATGAATTCTATATTCTATTCTAATCTGCCCGTCTCTGTTTTCCTCGTCTGAGGTTCATCTGTCCTGTAGGACAGGGTAAAGCTGCGCTCCTACGGTTCATTTCCTAGCTTCTCCTTCGAGTTGTATGACTATTAGCAAGATGCTTTCCTGAGCTTACCTGTTATAAAACAAGGAAAATCATTCTGCCTGCTTGCCAGGGTCACTGTGAGGCTGAAATACAGCAACACACAGGAAGTATTTCAGAACAAATAGATTTAAAGAAACTTAGTTTTCATTCTATCAATAGCTAATAAACCAGGAATATTGAAAAGCAGTCACCAAGTTGAAGTTTTAAATTGTCCCTCTTAAGAGCTGATTTCCTCAACTAAACTTTTACATTTCCCTCTCGTAGCTCCAAGAGGAAAGCGAGGATGGAAAACCTTTTATGCTGTCCTGAAGGGAACCGTTCTTTACTTACAGAAGGTAAAGTACAGTGGGTAAAACCAAAATTCACTACCGTAGCGATACCGTGTCAGAAGTATGGCTGCCTGTGTTGTTCCTGCAGTGACAGATTCCTCAAGTCCATATGTTGTGTCCATTACCTAGGCTATAACTCACTAGATAAGCCTGACTTTACTTGATGATAGCTTTTGACAGTCAACAGTTCTTTTCTTATCTTAATTACAACTATCTCCCAGATCAAAAGGTGATCCATAGAAATGGCATTAAGAAGCGTAAAAGAGACTATTAAAGGCAAAGGCATGTGGTACAAAGTCCTGTAGAGAGGTGTTAATGGCCCAGAACCTGCTGAAATTGCTGGAGGTAGTTCAGAGCAGAGCTGACTCAACCACAGGTACAGGATCTTGCTGAGTTGAAGTCCCTGGAACAGAAGTTAGGACCTTGTCCCGTATAAGCCCTGTAATGCGTGCACTGGGTGGGATGATGGGTATGTTTCATGGTGATGAAGGCATTCCATCCTTCCTTGGTCTGATGTGTCTAACAGGTTTACAGGCCTAGATTTTCTGATATGATTTTAATAGGCACACGTGTTCCTGATATACTTCAGTAAGTTCATAGATAGTAATTTTTTTTTTGCATGAACAAGTTATTAGTCTGCACCTTGTGATTTATGCTGGGCAACTGGTGGTTTTTAATCACACAAGCAAGATGTAGAGTCATTCTTCATTGACAATTTTACTCAAAATACAGTCAACTAACTACTGCTATATAATATGAAGTCACTTTGGACTAGGCTCAGTCTTTGTTCAATTGAGTATGGGGTATTTCAAAGCTTGTCAGCAATTTAGAACAGGGCATAGCCTGATCGTGCCCAGCAGAGCTGTATGAAATATTGACTAAACATGGATTTTTTTAATACTAAGATATATAAAAAAGTCAAATCGAATACCAATAGTACTGTTTTATTGATGCTTAGAGTGAGTGTGTGTCTGTGTGTGTGTGTGTGTGTTAGTGTTAGTGTTAGAAAAACCAAAGTTATATAGATACAGATATACACATGATCAGGGAAATGGATAAGCTCTGTTCTAATTGTTCTAAAATCAATATAGTAAGCTAGACCTTGTGTATAGATAACAGGCCAGTGGCAAAGCCTAATTCCATAAATATTTATTGTATAGATTCATTGTCCATTTAGTATATTATTTGGCCACCTTACCTGTAGTCACATATGTACATGCACACACCTTTTATGTCCTGAAACTTCTGCACTTAACAGTTCAGATGTATTCCAAGTTCCCTAGGTACATTTTCTAGCAGGTTCTTTTCTTCCAGTTCCAGGTGTACAGGTCTGTTTGTGGTTCAGTTTATGACTCCTGTCTCAATGAAGAGTAGTCTCTAGAGCGTCAGCATGTAACTTTGTGTGGATGGAGACTAGAATGTTAAGTGACAACTGCATACCATTCAATGAAGAGGCAGGGATGAGTTAGGGCTGAGGAAAAGAAAGACACTAATATCAGTAATATCTGAAGATTTTAGGGAGAGGGACATGGAAAAATCATATAAGATGGTATGTACCCTCTGCCATTTTAAAAATATTTTAAATGTTTATGTTTTTATTGTGTGTGTGAATTTGTGTGCAGTTGTCCATGGAGTACAGAAGATGGTGGCAGATTCCCTGGGCCTAGAGTGCAGATAGCTGTGAATCATCTGTCATAGATGTTAGGAATTGAATTCTTGTCCTCTGGAAGAGCAGTCCTAGTCGTTATTGCTCAGCCATCTTCCAACACCTTTTTAAATGTTAATGCAAAACATATTTCTTGCAGCATAGCAAGTTCAAAGGTTTTAGGAATGAATACAGGAAATTAAAAGAAAAATTTTGTGTGTGTGTGTGCTTATGTGTATATATATTCTGTATATTTATAAGACATAATAATGCTATTGAGTACATTTAAATACTGTTGATCATTTATAGATCTTTAGAGAAATTGTATTCAAGAACTGTTTCTTTGTTTCTTCAAATAGTATTTTGTTTGTTCTTTCATTTCTGTTTTTGTTTGTTTTTCGAGTTGTAGCTGTGCCTTGTTGTTTGGAGCACTGAGGACCAGGCAGACTGCCATTTCCTCACATTCAGTGTTTAATTGTTCAGTGTAATCTAGTCCTACTTCTTTGTGTTTTTGGTGGCCTATCCAAAAATTACCAAGACTTTTCTGTTTTGATTTTTGTGTTTCTGAGTCTTTGGTGATTTAGAGTCTTAAATATTTAGGTATTTGATCCCCCGAGTTGATGTTTGCTCTAAGATGTATATGGATGGGCAGATTAACCACACCATTCTGTTCCCCATGGTGTGTCACTGGCCCCATTGGATGTATACTTCCGGGACTTCTCTGGGCTCCTTTCTTCTGCATGTTGTTCTGCCTTCAGACCGAGCTGTGCTGCAGCTCTGTAATTTGTTTTGATATCATCACTGTGATTCTTCCCACATTCCTATTTCTCCAGATAATCTTGGACTTTCAGGGTTTCTTGTGAATGCAGAATTTATTTTTTTAATGTCTGTTAAAAATGTTGATAAGATATTAGTTCCACTGAATTTGTAGGTTGCTTTGAATAATATGGATATTTTAGCAATATTAAACCTCCCAGCCCCAAACATGGCCTGTCCTTTTAATTTTTTCTGTGTCGTTTCTTTCAGCAGTTCTTTACAATTTCCAGTGTATTAATCTTCTGTTAATGTGGTTGCTTATTCCTAATTGTTTAATGTTTACTAACACTTTTCTAATGGGCTTATAAAATCCTCATCAAGTTGTTTGCACTTAGTGTATGCAAGTGCAACTGATTTGGGATGTTAGTTTATATTATGCAACATTGCTAATTTTTATTAGTTCTAATGCGTTTTGGTGGATTTTAGGGTTTCTGTATACATGATCATATGGAAATATACCTAGTTTTAAAATATTTTCACCATAATAATGATAAACTTTATTGAATTTTAATATTGTACTTTATAGATTTGTTAAGGACTATAAATATCAATGTGAACCTCTGTATAAGAATTTTTTGTTTTGGATGATTTCTCTATGTTAAATCATGTTCTATCCTTCCTGATAAATGCTTCTAGTTTGGGTCTTTGTTGTTTTTTTTTTTTTTTAAATGTTCTGAATTCAGCCTACTACTATAGTTATTGGTAGGATTTTACATCTACATTCATCATGAACATTGGCTGGTAATTTTCTTTTCTTATAATTTTTTTATGGTTTTGATATCAAGCCATACTGGTCCCTAAGATGAGTTTAGGTATGTCCCCTCTTCAGTACTTTGGAAGTGTCTAAAAAGTATTAGCATTAATTCTTGGTGGGATTAATTCACTGTTAAAACCATTTGAAAGGTTTTTGGTTAACTTCGGTTTTGTTTCTTTCCATTATTACTGAGTTTTTCTTCTTGTAACAGATGATAATATGCTCTATTTTTTTCATGATTTAACCTTGACAATTATGTTTCTTGTGATTTGTCTATTTCTTCTAGATTGTCCAATATGTTTCTACATAGTTAATCATAATAATTTCTTAGAAATGCCTTAATTTCAGTATCATCAAGTAAGCTATTTCATCTCTGATTTTATTATTTCTGTGCTTTCTTCCTGTATTATTCTAATTAAATGTTGACCAATTTTATTGGAGGAAAAATACTTCTTAGAGACCATAATTTCTTTCCACTTGTTTTTTATTCTCTCTCTCATATCTTCACAAGATTTAATTATTTCCTTTCTTTGGTAGTTCATTTAGGCATAAAATTCAGAAATTTAATGTTGCTTTTCTCTTCACTGCAGATGCTCATTGCCAGGAACTCTTACTGGTGCTGCTTTTCATGCACCCCCTAAGCTTTGATTTCATAAGTTTGTCTCTAGATAATTTCCATGTTTTCTTTTGATTTCCAGAACACATTGGCTCAAAGAGTAAGGCAGAGTATGTCTAATTTCTGCACATTTTCTTCCGCCCTTTTCACAACATTAGTTGTAAGATGTGACTGACGTCATTTCAGCTGTCTTTAATCTGAAGCTTGAAAGGTAACATGTGACCTGGGGTGGAGAGAATGGTACATGCATACCTCAGAAGAACATAGTGTCCACTGCTCTGGATATGTCTAAATATTTCCCCGGTAGCATTCTTTCAGTCATTTATTGCCTTTCAGCGTAATGCCTGCCAGTTTTTCTATCTGTCACTGAAGTGGAACGTGGAAATCCAGTATTTCCTCATGTCTGTCAGTGTTTGACAGGTCATTTTACAAGAGCTAATTGTTGAGGGGACGGAAAGGGACAGAGAGAGGGGGGGTTGATTTCTATTCCTCATGGATTGACTTTATTATCATCATTATTATCATGGATGCAGTCTCTCTTGGCCATTTTTATTTGAAGTTTATTTTGTCTGGTGCACTTAGACTATGTCTCTTCTTTGCTGGCTATTTTCTGTATGGATTTCCTTTTCTGTAACCTAAAGGATGGTTCTTTTAATGATAGCATCTTTCTTTTGTTTGTGAAGTCCATTTAGCCATTTCCCTTTCTTTTGATTGAGTAGCACAATCCGTTAATCCTTGCTGTAAGAGTAGCATGCTGTGGAAATACCCTTCACCTTTACAGGACACTTTTGCCAAACACTATTCTTGCATAGCAATGTTTCTTATACTCTCAGGATATAAACTCTCACAGCCCTTTCTGAAGTTTTACTGCTGAAAAGTCTGCTGAAAGCCTTGCAAGCATTTTGTGGTATGTGACAAGTCATTTTTCTCTCCTATACTCTGATTTCTCATAACATTGTGATCTGTTTACATCCATCCTATTGAGCTGTATTTGTCCACTTCCTTTCTGTATTTGAGAGGTGTTTCTGTCATATCTGTAAAGAATCTCCCTACCCCTTTTGTCTTTTTTTTCTTTTTTTACTTCCATAATGCGTATGTTGCTGTCTCCATTGTTGAATCTCTCAGTTAAAATTTCATCTCAGGTATTGTATTCTTCAGCTTAAAATTTCCTCTTCTATCTTTAGATATTTGTGTTTCTTTGGTCCTGTAATCATTTTATTATGTATCATTTTATTGAGCATATTGAACCTCTTTGTCATGATTATTTTATGTTTTATCCAATGCAGTTAATTACCTTCCTTTCCTTATAGCTTATTTCCTTATAGTAAATATATTTTTCTTCCTTAAACCAAATTCTTTATTTCTTTATATCTCTTCTGGGCTCCTTTAAAAATTTTTCCAACTGAAAAACAACTACCTTTGATAGCTTAGGAAGAGCTTGATACAGAAAAGACTCTCCACTCAAGGCCTGTTTAGAGATTCTCTTTAAGAACATGTTGTTTCTTTGTACCTGTGCATGGAATTTTCAATTATAGAGGATTGTTAGTTTCTTTTACAGAAACTCATTGTCTTTATACCCTCTAATATCTGTCTTCATTGCTCCGGGTTATATGGCTCCACAGTTGCAAGCCACCCAGCTTTTCCTTATTCTAAACAATTATTTCATAAATACCAAGTCACCAATCAGGTAGCATTTCCTCTCTAAGGTTCTAAAAGGAGTCAGGTCACTGGATGGATACTTGCTGCCTCCCTGTCTCTCCCAAGGGAGAGATCTTGAGCTCCCCCTGCACAAAGATGTTTTATGCACCAACCTCTTGCTTTTCTTCTTTGTTCTCTGCAACCCCCAGGCTCCCAAGCTAACAATTCTGCTAAAGTTGTTAGTGCTCTAAGGCAAAGGTTGAGTCTCCCATGTTGTCCTTGGTAAATCTAGAATGCTGGCCACATGCTCTGCTTTCTTTTCCCTCCCTAGAGAGAAACTTTAAAGTTGAGTGCCTATCTCCAGATTGTTTCAAGCTGTGCTGGCTACAGCAAACCACCCACCACTTTCTTTTGTTCTAAGCAATCCGCAGGCATCCAAAGCATGCCAGTTCCATCCTGCTTATAGGGAGCCAAGAGAAACACTTTAGAAGGGTGATATAAATATTCAAAAATTATTTGATTCATTGCTACACTTTACTTTCTACAATAATACCACCTATATGGTTAAAGGAATTATTCTATGAATCTAACAGCCCATTGTCTCTCACCAGATACATGGAGACAGTGGTTGATATTCAGATTAACCATGCTCTTAATTGGCCAACTATCTTGTATTGTCCTTTATTTTCCTATGGAGTTGTTACAGCTTTTGATTTATATGTTCTTTTTTGTGGCCTTCCCAAATTAGCATGTGTGCAGGCTGAGCTCATACTGGTCCTTTCAGATGGCTTTGTCTCTGTAGGGAGCAAGGTTTTGAAATTAAATTCCACATAGCACAGCTGTTTCTCTTGTATAAGTCCCATCTCTTGCCTCACTTTTTTGTTTTCTCTAACATCGCCATCTTTGACTAAAGCCCTACTTTGAATACCTAACCACAGGATATCCACCCCCTCCATCTCCTCGTAAATCTAGGCATGGGAGTTCTCCTGCACTCAGTATTTTGTAGAGTGATGCCAAAAAACAAAAGCTGTTTCCAAATCACCATTTTTTCCCACTCTGTCTTCTCCCTTAGAATTGTATTAGTGTCAGTCCAAGTCATCTAGAAAGAGAGGAGAAGAGGCTGGGTGTTATGGAGGGAACAGTTTTGTATTTGTTGCTGCTTCAGCACTAGTTTGCTCCAAAAGAGTTACTTCTCCTGACTTATGGAATGCAGCAGATTGCATTTGGAAAAAGTTGTATACAATCTCTTCCATAAAGAGAGAAGACTGGCAACAAATGTGTGTGTGTGTGTGTGTGTGTGTGTGTGTGTGTGTGTGTGTGAGTGCGCTTGTGCATGTACACATACACATTTCACATATTTGTATGGTTGGGTGTGCATGTGTGTGTGTTTATGTATCCATGGGTAAGTGTGTTGAGTGTAAGGTATGTGTAAATCAGTAAGAATGCTCGGATAACTAAAAAGTGTAGCATCTTTTTAAATAAGAAGAAGCACTTTAGAAAGAGGCAACCATTTTTTAAATGAAGTTTATTTTTTTATTTGAGATTATAATTTTATTGTTTTTTTCATAGAACACGTATAGATTGTCCGATGCCAAACAGTCAGCCCTGAAGAGTGCATATGTGTAACATTACACAGATCAAATGGGCTATATTTAGGCATGCATATGTATGTGCATATGCATGTAAAAGCAGTTAGTGAACCAGGAGGCCTTGGATTTGAAGGAAAGCAGAGAGACGCAGGGAAGGGCAGCCATCTTTTATAACCAAGTTCTGCTTTCCTTCAATTATTGTTAACATTCTTTTAAAAATTAAAAAGTCTAAAACATGAATGCTTGAAATCTGAACTGGAATGAACAATACCCATTCACAGTAACCTCATGTAAATCCTAGAGACTAGAGCATCAGTCATCAGGAACTCATTGGCAGATCTGGATTGTTTATGGACATACCCGCTTGCTTTTACTTTAGAAGGGTCTTTAGGTTACTGAGCTGCCCACATCAGCTGCAGTAAATAGACAGCCTTGGAATTGAGGTTCTTTACTGCTAATATGTTCTACAGAAGGCAAGGAATGTTCATTGCTGATAATCTCTAATCCTCCCTGATGCCTAGTCTACCAGAACACAGTAGCAGATGCTAGACAAAAGGTAAACTGTGTAGTGGCAATGTTATTTTGGATTGCGTACACTTTTTGTTTTACATCCTCTCAGAACTGTTGAAAGCTAACCACATGTCAGACATTATGAAAAATTCCAGACTTTTCAAAGGTGACTAAGACATACTGCCTTCTGTCTGCCTACGTAAAGATCAGAAAATAGGGGAAAGAAGCTAAATTGGGCATTCACCAAAACAGTAGAACAAAACAATAACGTTGAAAATATTTTTACTGAAGAGGGCCACCTAAAGCATGTTTTAAAAAATAGGTATCTATATATCTATAGACAAACAGACAGGAGTAAATCTCCAATGAACAAGCACATAGCAGACTATACAGCACAAAGCATTTTAGCCAAAAAGTAATAATTTCAGAGAATGTCTCATTTTCAATACTGGCCAATGATGCTTTCGTGTTCATACTATGGGATGAGTAGGCCATAGCAAGCCATAGACTGATAATGAAAATTGTGTTTCAAATAATGTGTGTTGTGAAGCCTAAAGAGATGGCGTCATCACACTGTCCTAGTCTGTCCATGTATACAAGAAGCTGCTTCCTTCCCAGAGACTGGCACTCCCACCAGCAGGCAGGACGCAGGTCCTCAAATGATTTAGGTGGGCAGCTCTTCCCATAGGACCTCATTGGGTACAACAAGTACTACATTGTTTCTCCCTCCTGTTCTTGGAATGGCATTATATCCTAGAAGTCACACATACACACACACACACACACACACACACACACACACACACACACACACCCTGTACCTCAGGTACAGCTGAGAAAAAGTATCACTGAATCCTGTTAGCTACGCACTGACTATGTTACAGGACTGTAACTTGAAAGGCTCTCTCTTCCCTACTTTAGTCATCAAAAAGAGGAAAAATTGGTGCTTGAGTACACTGTGTACTGAGTGCTAAACTGTAGGATTTGATATATGTTAAATGAATTTAAGTGTTCCTGTGACTCATAATTTCAGCATACAATGAATTTATTATGTTCAGTTTATTATCCATCAGAAGACAAAGAAATCCTCTGTTTGGGTGAAGTCATAAGAAAAAGGCCACCATTTCCCTAGACCAAATTCAGTTTAATTCATATCAGTACCAAATCAACTCACTGGTGTGGATGGGCCTATGGTGTGGTGATACAAAGACCTTAGGGTCTAGCATTTGTCCTGAAGGTCACTAGTCCGCTTAGATTCTGCATCTATTCTCTTGACTGACACTATTATTCTCCATACAAATTCCTTGGCATCAGTGACTTTTGTTTTCCCTTCTAAGAGGCCACCCCAGTATGGTCAGGAACCATTCCATCACTGTATCCTAGCCAAAGATGGCTGCCAGTATACTGGACAATGTTGCCAGACACAAAAGGAAACAAGGATTCTGCTTACTAGATTCTATGAGTGAAATGGGTCTCCTAAAGAGACATGTTAGCCAGCCACTAATGCTTCATTGACTGCAGCCCCAGAAGTGCCATGCACAGAACCCCTCTGCCCTTGGAAGAACAATGTTGCCAACTGCTCTGCAATTACTCCAAGCCTTTCATCAAGATTTTTCAACTATGAAATAGCCTCTAATGATTTTTATTCATGTAAGAAAATAAAATTTGAGCTTTCATTAAGATTGAATAGTAAAACTTTCCTCCTCCAAAAAAAACCCAAACAAACAAAAGCTGTAAATCATCAGAAAAACTAAGCCCTATTCTGTGTTAACATAATGGGGGAAAAACTCCCAGTTCTTGGTCTTCATTCAGCCAGCTTCCAGCCTTCCTTTGTTGCAATCAAGTACATTTACCAACGAGAACATCAAAAGTTGACTTAATATCTCACATCTGTCAGGTGTGTCAACTGTCCTGTGTGCTTATAACCCTCTATGCCACTGTCTCCTTCACATGCTCACATGATACAGCACTTTCTTAGACATTATTATGAGAAATTTGTTAGTCTACAGTAGGGCCCCTAGGAAAATCTCCCTCGGAACAGCAACCTAAGTTTGATCAATGGAACTTACATAAAGGTGGAAGAAGAGAAGTGACTTCACAAACTTGTCACTGGGGGCTGGAGAGATAGCTTAGCACTTAGGAGTTCACAACTGCAGCTCCAAGGACTGATGCCCTCAAGCAGACAGACATGCAGATAAGACACCAATGCATTTATAAATAAATAAAAAGATGTCAACCATACAATTAAAATAAATAAATAAACCTGTCCTCTGACAACACACAGTCACATGGCACACATGCCTCCTGACACACCAATGATAGCCTTTTTTAAAATGTTAAACCTAACCTATTGTATTTGCAGATTTACATTTAAGTATAAGTATTCGTTAACTTGAACTTTAGCTAACAAGCTACCAATCCAATACAGAAGACAATAACGTTAATTAGGAAGTAAGATGATAAGGTTTGCTCATCTTTAAGATTAAGACTCTGCTGGATTTTTTTAAATGTTATAAATGACAGATGCAGTTGTAACACAGTGTTGGAGAGTTCAGTATTTTGTCTGAAAAGTTTAAGAACAGTAAGAGTAATTGGATTCCATCAAGGCTCTGAAGAAGGAAGTGGGCTCTTAAATCATGCAGAAGTGTGTGTGAATAAACACTAAGAAAAGAAGGGAAGATCATGAAGAGATTTCAATGAAAGTGATATCTACGCCTATACTAAAATGACATATGAAAAAATAAAAGTCATATAGGGCTACAACGAGGACAGTCTTATGTGGGTGTGTAGGTGTAACGCCATAGCACATTTGGGTAGCTTCAAGATCAGTGAAATATAAAAAAGTATTCAGGGCAGCTTGAAAAGGCCTAAAAAGCTAGATTGAAGAGTTGAGACTGAGTGAATGTGGAGCCAGTGTTTGAAATGAACGGAGACAGTTTGTTTGAAATGAACGGAGACAGTTCTTATAGTTTAGAAGCATCAGCCTTTGTGCAGGGTGAAAAGTGACCTAGAAGCAGATTCACTGATGCATGCATGCAAACTAGATTGAACAAGACTATGTTAACAGGGAAGGATCTAGTGGGTGAATTCTAACTAAGGTATTGAATTCCAAATTCTATGGAATAGGAAGAGGCTATGTCTAGTATGCATATTCAGATCTGAAACCAAAGAAAATGCCTAGAAGTAGTTTACAGAGTCAACAACAAATTATTGTTAATTCAAAGCATAGGAATATAGATTGAGAAGATAAGGGATAGAACAAGGGTATACAGACACCATATTTACTGGAGGAAAAATGGCAAAACATCCTTACAGAGCTGAAATGAAGTTGCCAAAGAACTAAAAAAGCTAAGAGAAAGAGATATTGCAGACATGAGAGATGTCAGGAAGATTTCCACCTTGTAAAGCAGGAATTAGACCATGTCACATGTATTCAACAACCAGAAAGTTATGTATAGAAGCTTTGATGGAGTGATGGGTAGTGGAAACCAGGTTAGAAAAGAGTTGAGGACACAGATAGAGAGCTTATTGACAACTTCCTATGCTCTCTTCTGGTGTCTCCTGCCTATGACTTTTTTTGTTTTTAATTAATTTATTTATTTCATGGATGTGGGTACACTGTCACTGTCTTCAGACACACCAAAAGAGGGCATCGGATCCCCATTACAGATAGTTGTGAGCCACCATGTGGTTGCTGGGAATTGAACGCTGGACCCCTGGAAGTGTAGTCAGTGCTCTTAACCATTGAGCCATCTCTCCAGTTTTGCAAGTAGCAGTTCCCAGTCTTTATCTCATTTCTAGTTAATCTCTGAGTCTTTCCTGTCACTGATTTCTCTCTAGAGGGAAATGAATTCCATCTGTCATTTTCTCCTGACAGAGGTCTTGTTGAGTTTGTCTACCCTGTACACAGTCTTGTCTCCACCATTACCTCTCTTCTCTCTGCCCTCCTCCCAGTGACCTTGGGCTTTAATGCAAAATCTTAACCTACAGGCTACCCAAATAGTGATGTCAGAATCATTGACAGAATGCCATATTCAAGGCTAGGCAGGAAATGAACATACTGTCGACTTCTCACAGAACTTGGACTGACAGTGGAGATGACAAGACTGATCTTAGGCGATAAGTGGTTGGTGAAGTCTTAGCAAATCATCTTATGAAAAAAATCGCTGGGAAACCTGATAAATAATATAAGAACTATGGTTATATCTCACTGTGGTAGTATTTGCCCTGGCCTAATCTCCATCAATACAATAATGTATATATATATATACACATACATACATACATACATACATACATAGTGTATAGGTTAGAATCTGGGGAAGAAAAAAAACACAGATAAAGGATGTGTTTGGGTTGGTAAGAGATTACAATTTCTGGAATCCTCCAGGGTAGACCCTGATACAATACACCACCAGAATTGGGGCTGGTACAATATTTACACACTTAAAAACCATTTTGGAGTATGAGAACCAGTGTAGCAACATTGTCACACTGGGAATTCCGTGTGCTTCATGCTAAATCTTTTCATGTCTGTGTTACTGGAAGAGAGTTGTGTTGAGCTATGTCTAGAGTTTTATAAAAGTCCATTTGAGAAGGGAGGGTTTGTTTTGTTCTGTTTTGCTTTTGTTTGGGTTGGTTTGTGTTTAAAGTATAGTTAAAAATCAGGAGTGATCCTGGCTAAGGCAGGAAGAAGACAAAGATGGTTCCCAGAGCTCATGTACTAAACTCCACAGTGCCCAGGCAGTCTGTGCCTGGCCAGACCTCCTCTGGTTCTTTTACTAATCCTGTGCACTCAAGACATTTGATTTCCTTTTGTGAAAGCACTGTCTTTATGACTTTTCATGCTTCAAAAAGGTTACATACCCACACTGACTCACTTTCGGTCTACAGTGTTTGATACTTTTAAAGGAAGCAGGGAAGTGGGCTTTGAAGCCTGGTATTCAATCCCAGAGGAGAACTGTGTGTGATCTCACCCAAGATTTCATGCATCCTAATTTAGATTAATGACCCAGTCCAGTAGATAAATGTGTCCACTTTGTGAGTGATACACAACATAATCGCTGTTTTTAACCCTATAAATTCTTAAGAAACTACAGTTGGAAGCATACCTGGTCCTTGGGCTTTTAAACATTTAGACTGTGCTCTAGAAGAGTCTTCTGAAAACCCAGTGTCTGTCTGATACTCAGCTAACAGAAAGCGAGTTTGTTTTCTGCAATGGCTTGTGATCTCTCCCTGCCCCCAGGCAAGTAGTTGGTGGGTCCAGGCCATCCGGGCTCCTTGTTCCTTCTGTGTGCTGGTTTTACTTCTTTCTGCTTCCTCTCCACCTAGTCTTCCACCCCCTACTTCCTTTCTCTTCTTTTCCTTCCTTTGTCTCCACTTTCTTTCTCTTACCTCATTTCCTCTATCCCATCCTAACTTTCAGTAGACTACACCTTTTCTGATCATGTAAAAGATACTGAGGGAAATGCATGAGTTTCCTATAGGCTTGCCTTCACATGACTTGGACTCAATGGAAGTACTGTGTGTGATGGTCAATCCTAACAACAGTGTAGTAACAAGTGTGCCTTGGAAACACATGCACACTTTAATTTATTACACTATGGTACACATGTGCAGGTCAGAAGCAGGAGTCTAGTTCAGTCATCTCCTTCTGTTATGTGTGAGTCAAGGGGATCAAATACAAACTGTCAAGCTTGACAGAAGCAGGCTTTTCTACCCTGAAGTGCTCCAGTGTGATTGCTGGCTCTAGAGCTCTCAGTCTCTATCTGATTACCTCCCCTCCCCACCCCCTGCCTTCCCTTCCCTCCCCTCCCCCTCCTCCTCCCCCTCCTCCTCTCCCTCTTCCTCTTCTTCCTCCTCCTCTTCCTCCTCCTTCTTCCCCCCTCTCTCTCTTTCTCTCTCTCTCTCTTTCTCTCCCTCTCTCTCTCCCCTTTTCCCTCTTCCTCTTTATTCATTCCCCCTCTCCTCCTTCTCCCCCTCCATCTCCTTCTCTCTCCCTCTCCACCCCCTCTCTGCCCAAAACATGCCTTTAGCAGCTTTTTAGTTAAGTCAAGTACTGAGTAGAAAGGGGAAATGTTCCTCCACCATCCTGATGCTGTACTTATTGAAAAATAAAATTATGAGGAATTTTAGTTTCCCTTAAATTATTCTTAAGACTTCTTAGTTTGTTTTTATTTTTATTTTTGTTTTAGTTTTTTAGATAATGGTCAATGAATCCATAATCTTTTCTCAAAGACAGTTGGTCTCACTCTCTTTTCAAGTAACTTCATACTCATTAAACCTGACTCGCTTGTCAAATTGATCCTGGAAAAATTCCTGGGCCTCACTGAAACCCAAGGCCTTACTCTTAGAGAGTACTCCAAGTCCCACTGTGAGGGTTGGGGCTCCTGGCAGTGGACTAAGGGGTTGTCAGTGGCAACAAAGATGAAATCTGTCTGAGGCCAGGATCACCACAGTCTTGTCATATAGAAGATAGACACTGTATGCACCCAATTAAACAAATGCACAGGAAACTGCATCTTTTTGCTTTGCTCGGCTGTTCTCTCGTCTCCTTTCTACAGAAATCTAGGGCTTTTTCTACTGTAACATTGTCATGTATGATAAAATTAGGTCAAATGAGACCCAAGCCTCCCTTCAGCTGTAAACTTGTGACTTTCACATATATGCTTAGTTTAGTGATAAAGACGGGCTTCATTGGCCTTGCTGCTGTTCCTTCTGCAGATTTGTTTATAGTCATATTTTTCTGTGCTGTGTTAGAAGTAAAAACAGATGAAACTGGGTGACTTTAGAAAAATAACTGGAAATACTAGAGTTTTTAAATGATAGCTATCAGATTGTAGGAAATATTTATTGCCATTCATGAAGCAAGCATTATTGGACAACTTAGGGCATTTTGTGCATTGGTATTTTTGTGATTTTTAAAATAAAGCCTTTCTCTCTAACTGTGACATAAAGGTGACAGAGATGGTTATGTGTCAAGTGGTCTGAGCAAGTGAGAGCAGTTAACAGTCATGTTGTAGTCTTATCTGTCTTAGTTACTAATATTTCTATTTACAACCTCATGACATTAAGCAGGGGAGTGTTTGCAGTCTTTTCTCATTGTTCTCAGTGGTCATCAAGAGTATTCCACTTGCTAGACATTTTAAATTACATATATCAATTGTAACTATTTAATAAGGCATTAAGTAAATAACGCTTTGACAAAAAGAGAATCTGAGCATGTTTTTCGTTGATGTTGATGAGTTTTGCCCCTTTCTATATTGTACTTTATAGTACCTGAGAATAAAATATCTTCAAATCTGGAGTTAGAGACAGGACCCAAGGAGCTGAAGGGGTCTGAAGCCCCATAGGAGGAACATCAATATGAACCAACCAGTACCCCCAGAGCTCCTTGGAACTAAACCACCAATCAAAGAAAACACATGGTGGAACTTGTGGCCCTAGCTGCATATGTAGCAGAGGAAGGCCTAGTTCGTCATCAATGGGAGGAGAGGCCCTTGGTCCTGTGAAGGTTCTATGCCCCAGTATATGGGAATGCCAGTGGGTGGGTTGGGGAGTAGGTGGGATGGTGAAGGGGATAGGGGATTTTCAGAGGGGAAACTAGGAAAGGGGATAACATTTGAAATGTAAATAAAGAAAATATCTAATAAAAAGTATCTTCAAACCTGATGCAATAATTTGCAGATCTATGCGTATTACGATGTGAATTCATAAAAGCTTTAATTAACAAACATTATAAGAGAAAGAACTCTGTATTTCCTGCCTTAAGTGAATGTAAATAAGAGCCTTGTGAAATGGCAGGATCACTGATTGCTAGTATGGCGGAGTGCTCTAATGAGTCATGCTACAGAGAGCAGTGCAGATTGCAGGGAACACTGGAAGAGTAGCGTGTTTTCAGGCATCGTTTTCACCTTCATTCGTTGGAGAAAATGGATCGTAATTGCATGTCATGGAGCACTTTCTTTCCTTATAGAAAGTGTCTTGATTGGATTTATCATTCTCTCTGTTTTACATCTAGTTTCCACAGCAAACAGTCTTGGGTTTGAATTGGTTTGATTACAATAATTTGTGCCTTATTCCTTCCTTCCCAACCCTATCATTTAAATACTGTCCTATAGTTTAAGCAGTAAACACTGAAGCTATCAGGATGGATTGAAGTCATGTCTTCTCACTCTCATTGCCAAACTGAGCATCACCACACTTCCCAGCGCTACTATCATGGGGTGGGGGGGGGGGGGGTTGAAGCTGCTGCTGCTTCTCCTCTTCCTCCTCCTCCTCCTCCTCCTCCTCCTCCTCCTCCTCCTCCTCCTCCTCCTCCTCCTTCTTTTGAGTAATTTGAGTTACCCAAACATATCTTATTGCTACTATTTTGCATTTAAGATGAAGATAACGTTGTTTTACTATTAACTGGAAAAGTAGATGTTGATAGACTGAAAACTCCTAATGTCAGTTTAGTCCTAATAAACAGACCCCATCTTCCATTTCTGCACTGTGTGAAGCATTCTTCCCAGTATGAACTGGAATGTGTCTTAGCGTGCCTCCGTCTGCCTTGGGATAAATAGTGTTGTCTAAATGCTGATGAGTCAGCTTTTGAGAATTATATTAATCATTTACTGTGAGCTTATTTGCAAAGGAATGAGGTTAGTTTTGGCTCATATTTCTAGAGGCATGGGCTCTGACCAGGGTTCTCTAAACTACAATAATACCATGGAGGGACATGCATGTTTCTATTATCCTCTCCCTCTCCTAGGACTCCACCCTACTCTCCTGATTCAGTCACTACCAAAAGCCCAACATCTAAATGCTGTAGTTAGAATAAGTTTCCAGCTTTTTGAAGAGATGAGTGTAAGACTCTGGAAATTAAATACCTGCAATAGATTGGGAATAAACTAAAATTAAACAAAAGATTGAAAGAGAATGAAATGGGCAAGTGCTGTTAGCCTTTACTTACAGCATCCATGATAAATGCTGCCATTTATACTCACTGCAGTTTTACGGCAGTCTAGGAATAGTGTGCTTTCCACTTAGTTCTAAATGAAAATATTAACAGAGAGAATATACACCAAGAGTAAATAGAGCGGTTTCAAGTACTGAGGTCATTGAATGCTAATAGCAAACAACTGGCCTTGCTTATTATTATAGCAAGCAGTTTTGTTAGATACTATAATATAGATGAGTTAAAACTATAAGACTAGCTATGACTACTTCAAGGGGGACTTAAAGAATGAGAGAGGGAAGGGGCCAGTGGCAAGATGGTCATTTAAAGAACAAACTAATATATCATCTCCATTAATAGAGATATTTTCACTAATTTGTAAGAGGAGAAACGAGTATTAGTGAGTTTAACTTACCGAAAGTCACAAAGACATTATCAGGGAGCCAGGTATTTGAACATATAAGCCCTAATTCCAGATATCCATGCTCTGAACCACAATTCCTTAAGGCTCTTTTGTCCATTTGGCAGGATGCAATGAAGAGATTACCATGGAGTGTGCAAGAGTTGTCAGTTAGTGCTGAGTACATCGAAATTGCAAACCTTATATCTCTGGAACAACCATTACCATTGTGTGCAGTTGTGTCATTTACCTGCAGTGATAGTTAGCCAGACATTTTACTGACCACATAAAGGAGCATCCATGAGGTTTTCTATTTTTTAGACAAGTACAACCAAGCAAAACTTACTGAATGCCATGAATAAACACAAATGTCTATGAGATTTCTAGTAGAAAATATAAGAGAAAAAGAAATTTACATGGGGAGATGGCTCAGAGTATTAAGTGCTCAGTAGGAAAGCAGAGACCTAAATTCAGATCCCCAGAAAACACACACACAGCAGAAGCAGCAGCAACAACAACAACAGACAAAGCCAAGTATGTTACATGTACCTGTAACCTCAGTACATTGGCTTAGGGAATGGTAGACAGAAGGACCTTGGGGGCTTACTGGCTAGCTAGCCAAGATGAACTGGTGAACCTCAAATTCAGTGAATCTCTCTACCTTCAAAAGACAAGTTAGAGGGTGATTGAAAAAGACACCAACCTTGACCCCTAGCCTCCACACCTGTGCCTATTATATTTATACACATGCACATATACTATACACAGCACACAGAATCAGAATGCCATTGGACCTATTATATTGGAAAGTAAATGAAGAAAGAATAACACCTGCAGACTGTAACAAACATGAGCAGAAAGGATTGCAACTGAGGAATTCTATATTCATCTATGCCTGTCACAAATACCCTGAAAGATATTTGAGTAGAGTATATGACCCCCATGAAGAAAAGGCTTGAAAGATCAAAGGGACAAGAAGAGAGTTAGCAACACAAAACAAAGAACTAAAGCAAGTGAGCAGAGAGCCGTGGAGCACAACCAAATCCAAAAGTACGAGGAGAGGAAACAGTAACATGTAAGACAAAAGACGGTTTCTTGAAACAGAAAATTCACAATAAATATATTTTAGTAACATTTCAAAATAAATTGTACTAAAGTATTCCAGCCAATTTTGGAATTAGTGAGAACAAGAAAGGTGAGATAAAATGATTTAAAAGTCTTGTAGATGTGTGTGAGGAGTTAAAAAAAAATCACAAAACTTATGTGGAAGATAGCTTTTGAAATTTCTACCTACATGAGTAAACACAGAAGTTGATAGAAAAATACAAAAAAATTAATAATATGTAATCTTTGGGGGTATTAATACTTAAAACCTAAATTCGCTAAGCTGTGTAGAGACTAACTTGTAAATTGAAAGTTATTAAGCATAGGGGGAAACTCGCATTGCCTCTGCAGTAAGTGGGAAAGGTCAGGGTGTTTTCTAAAGGAAATGGCCAATGGGAAAACGTGTAAGGACAGGAAGAGGCTAATCAATATGTTTAATTATAAAAACTCGCTTCTCTAATAATAATGTACCTTTTCAAGGAGCCTAAGCAAAAGACAACATGCACTAGGCTACGCGAATCCCTTTAATAACTGAACGGAAAATAGACACTATAGACAACTTTCTCTGATCATAAGCCAACAAGTAAAAATATGTAGTGACACATAACTAAAGCTTTAGGCACATCTATAACTAAGGTCAAAGAACATATACAAAAGTAAAACTATAGATTACCTCGAGGTTAATGTGAGAAAGACACAATTTATTTCTAAGCAGTGTTATACTGTGTAACTCATACTCAAACAAAATGTATAGCCTTAATAAATCCTAAATTAAAGGAGAAAATGGGCAGGGCATGATAGGACACATCTCTGATCTCAGTGCTGGGAGGCAGAAGCAGGAAGATTATTGTAGATTAAGGCTGGACTCTCTTTAGTGAGTTATAAACAAGACAGAGCACGCAGTAGATCTCACCACAAAAGACCAAGAAAGGAGAAAGATGAAAAATAAGATCAATAATTATCTCTTAAAAATACATATAGAAAAGGAAGAAACTCGGGATAATTGAGGGGAAAGCCTGAGTTACAGAGCCCAGAACCAAAAGAGGCTCATGTGCATTCTAGACTAACATCTGAGCAGGCAGGTACAGGGTTGGTGGGAAGTCGTGCTTGAGAAAGGAGGAATGCATAACTCCCAGGGATCAGGTCAGGGCTGATCATGTCTCTCGCTGCTGGGATTTCTCTCTTTTCTTTCTCAGCTTCCTATCTAGAAACAGACTACACTAGCTCCAGGGCCATGCATGCAGGAGTGTGTTCAGCATAGGCCTAAGGCTAGAGGGGATTTTATACTCAGGCTACCTCTGCTTTAAACTCCTACTCAGCAATATGTCATGTCAAGAGAGTCATAGGTTTTAGAATGCTGAGTCACTGCAAAAAAGCCTTTTCAAAAGTGCAGGGATCCGTCCCAGCACAGATAGATTGCAGTTACAGCACTGACAGCAGCACTCTGTCCACCATGTGTCAGCGTACATTAAATGTTCTTTTTGCGTTGTCTATTGTTCATCTTACCTTGCCACAAGACTTGTCAGCAGCAAATCGTAATCCCCGAGCCTTTATACACCAAGGTTCCTTGTGAGTGCCTTCTGGAAGCTGTCCTTTACTACTGTAAGTGTGGGGAGTCCTTCCATCGCTACCGCTATCTCTGTCATGATTAGAGGAAACCCTTTCCCTCTCAGCTTGATGCCGATAGGGACCATGAGTGATCAACATGCAGCAGGCCTAGATCTCATTCACTTTGAGTACATTCTGGTCATTAATATATTTCAACTGTTTGCATTTTGATTGGTATTGGTGAAAAACAAGACAATGTGAGGGAAAATTCCTTTTGTAAAAACCTGAAATGAGCTTGTAATGGGAGCACTAATATCCAGTCTTTCATACATTCACTATGAGTTAGAAAGTGATAAAAGGTGTGTGTGTGTGTGTGTGTGTGTCTGTGTGCTGTTTATAGTAGAATTTTAATCATCTTGTTTTTGGTGATCTATGAGAAATGGAGCCGAAGTTCCAGATACTGTCATAGCTTGTATCACACACACCAGATAGCTATGGTGTTTAATATTGGATTTACCCTTTATTTATTCCAGTGAAGCCAGCAACTACTAGAAAAAAAAAATAATTGAAAAACCTATTTTAAATTCTGATTATTATTCTACTAGCGAAGTTTTTGCTTTGGCTGTCATGTTTGGATGGTAGCAATACAAAAGAACCTTTGAAAACTCTGAACTATGTAGTCATTGTCAAAAAATAAAATTATATATGCATAGCACCATCCTTCTTATGTATTTTATACCTGTTTAGAAAAATAGAATCAAGCTTTATCTTAAAATGGTATTTTTGTCCTCATCAGAAAAGCTAAAGAAATTGCTTTATTTCATTTGTTCCTTTTGGTTTTGATAGTATTTACCACCTCAAAAGATAGCCTTGGGAACATGGAGTGTGTTCAGATAAAGTATTTCTACCATAAGTACAATTCCATTGAAGGTAACTGCCAGGCTCTGCATGGCCCGTTAGTTTCTGAAACCCACTCATACTGCCTGTCGGCCCTGGCCCTGTTGCAGGCTCCAAGGATGTGTATGTCTCTGCAGCCTCCTCAGCACTCTACCGTCATTAGTGTAGATCGGCCTCACTACACATAGTTCAGAAATGGGATCATCTGTTAAATGTAAAAAGTCATCAAGAGTTGGTGCTCCCGTTGCCTTTGCCCAGTATTGCCATGGATTGTCTGAAAGGTTTTCCTTCCCTTTCCCATTCAGATCTTGACCAGGGGTCACGCTCTTGTGCTTGTGTTCTTTGTGTCCATGTGCAGGATGAGTATAAGCCAGAGAAGTCTCTGTCCGATGAAGACTTGAAGAATGCGGTGAGTGTGCACCACGCTCTGGCGTCCAAGGCCACTGACTATGAGAAGAAGCCGAACGTGTTTAAACTCAAGACTGCGGACTGGAGGGTCTTGCTTTTCCAAACCCAGTATGTTTGTTGCTTTCATTCTTATTTGGTCTTCGTTTCCTCTCCCTACACATACCTCTTTCTCCTTCTCCTCTACCTTCTCCTCCTCCTCTTCCTCCCTCTCTCCATGTAAAGGCAGAGGAAAAAAACCACCACACTGATCTCCATTCTCTCTCTCTCTCTCTCTCTCTCTCTCTAACACACACATGCAATAATGATAGTTTATAAAAAATGCTGTCATAAACACTGATATATAAGTCTTTGTGATCAGTATCTCCTGTGTCTTGTATACCTACCTGACAATAGGGTTACTGGGTTATATTGTAAACCTGTAGTTAATGTGTGAGTGAACAATTCAGTTCTTTCCCGCAGTGCTCCCCAGCATGCTCTTTTATATTTCGTTTTTCACTGTGTATGCCTGAGTTTAATTTTAAAATAAAATTTGTGACTTAAAGAAGTTAATTTTAATATTAATTTTGGCCTAGACTACCTTCTAAGAAAAAGTGGATACTTGGCAAAGAGTATATCCTGTTTTACTATGTATCTCCCAGAGAGCACCACAGCGTACTGTGATGATAATGTCTGTGGCCTTTCATTCCCACAGTGATTGCTGATCACTGGTGAGAATGGTAATCTTCAGTGAACCAGTGAAGTTTTGCACTAAGAATACATTATTTTAACGTGCCATTTGGAATTAGTAATGAGCAAAAGGCAAAGTGTAGTCTACCTAGACACAGCAGTAAATGAACGTACATATCTCTTCTTCTCGAAGGAGTCCAGAGGAAATGCAAGGCTGGATAAACAAAATTAACTGTGTGGCAGCTGTGTTTTCTGCACCGCCTTTCCCAGCAGCCATTGGCTCTCAGAAGAAGTTTAGCCGCCCACTTCTGCCAGCCACTACAACAAAATTATCCCAGGTAAGTCAGTGTGATTGTGTCCTGGGCTGGAAAGCATCCTTTGTGGTGACATTAATATTCACTAATTTTATTAGTTTTAATATAATTTTAATTTTAATGTTGAAAGATTGTGTATATTTGGTCTGTCTTATAAGATAAACCTTGCAGTAGTGAATTGCAGGAATGGGATAGATGCAACGGGGTTGTGCCTCAGCTTCAGCACTTGAGACCTGTGCATGCTCTTTTACTTTTTAGTCCTAGTTTTATGTTACATGACTTAGGGTTGGGCCATATCCTGGCTTGGTAATGAGCTTTTCGCCCTTTATCCATTACTTTCCTTTTCCTGAGTGTTTTTCTGAGGAATAAATATAAAAGTGTTCCCATGATTTCCTTCTCACTGTATAGTGAGAGCAGGGTAGTTCCAGTTTAATTCCTCACCCTCCAGGAAGACGTAGTAAGATTTGGTTCCACTAAACTCATCCAAGTCAAGAGCCGGAGTTCTTTTTCACATTCATTTTCCATCAACTTCTCTGCTGTTGTCAGATTAATCAAAAGATTAGCATACCCTAACACTGTCAGATTAATCTTCCTAAAGATTATCATACCTTCTCCTCAAAGCTGTGTTCTGAGGCCCTGCCAACATTAAACATGTCTGAAATAGCCCCACTGCCATTGACTAGTAAAGGATTCTGGAAGTTACTTTGATGTCCTTATGAAATTCTTGTTTCTGAATGCAGAATTAATTTCATCTAGGATGGGCCAGACACTGGCATTGAGAAGCAAGTTCAGATGGATGGACAGAAGAGAATCATAAGCCCAGAACCCTGTATGGCACAGAGGACATGACGGTTGAGCAAAAGAGATCTGATAGGAAGCTTAAAGGAAGCCAGGCTGTTATCTGATGTGTAATATGAGGGATACAGTTGATCAGAGGAAAAAGCAGTGGGGTACAGGAGCTCTGTACGTGTTCTCATGGCTTACGAGGCCTTGAGACAAGCAGGAATATTCCTCTGAGGTAAGCAGGGCTATGCCATGAAAGGACTTGGTCCTGATCTGTGCTGCTGTATCAGAATACCACAGAGCCGGTAATCTATTTAAAATCAAAACGTGGAAATCCACTTCCTGTGCTGTGAGGTCAGGGCCCTCTTGCTGTATGGCAATCTTGGAAAGGACCACTTGGTGACGAGAACAAGGGACTAAGCAGGAGAAAGTTGAGGGTGTCACACTGATTCTTAGCAGCCACACCTCTAATCAACACAATAGGCTCAATAACACACGAGTGTGAGACTCACTAGACCTAGTCACGTCTTCACGGCCTGAGCCCAATAATGCCACAGTAGAAATTAAACTTCCATGTACATTTTGGAGGGGGACACTAAACCATTGCATGTTTGCTATGTGTAAGATTTTGGATGTTTTGGTAGCTCCCTTGTATCCTTGAGTCAATAGCCCCAAGCAGGATAAGAATGTGATCCCATTGGTAATGTAGACATTTATATGTTGCTATATGATGGGAGAGTTGAAAGACGATAGTACTAGAAGCACAAGGCCCTTCAAGGAGTGTTAGTAATCCAGAAGGGAATATCTATGCTAGCTGTGAATGGAAATTGAAACATCCATTCATGTACCCAGGCAGCTCTAACGGCTGGGAAAGATGAGAAGAGCCATCACCTAGGTTTAAACGGCTGGGGACTGCCTGGTTCCTGACTTAGCTTGTGGAACACTGCCTCACTTTATCCAGACTTCCCCACCACTCTGCTTCTCTACAGAGTTCTTTCCTAGGACCTTGTCTTCCTTCTGATTCTAAATCCTGTAGTTCCAGAGCTCAGAGACAGACTAAAGTACTCAAGAACCAGTTTCTATAGTTATTTAGGTGAGAATAACTAAATACAGAGTGTCTGTGTTAAGAAAAAAAGAAAAGGCAGAAAAATCAAGACAAATGACCTCTGCTATGTGGCAGAGAAGTCATTGGTAAACTTGGTACGAATATGTTGGCTGGAATGATGGGAGATAAATTTCTACTGGTCTTCTTTGATGATGGGATGTAAGGTAATAAGGATGGAGAGGAAGGGACGGGGCACAAATATGTTCATATTTATAAAAACATCAGTAAGAGAAGAGGCATGGCTTGAGGAAAGATCATATGGTATGAGATTTTAAACTTGTATTAGATATTTACTCTATAAGCATTACCTGTGCCATATAATTCATCAGCTACTTAAAAGGTATTCAGGATATTGGAGACAAGCATTAGGGAAGAGTGACATTTAATTTTAATGTATATTATGTTTGGTGAGACATTGCCATATCTTCTTGGAGGTCAAACTTCATCATCTCCTGTTGAGAACTACTGCTCTTCCCAGTGACTGTACATCTGAGAGCTTCAAATTGACAGACCCACAGTCTGATCATAGCCTCCTGAATGCCAGAGGGTTTGGGGTAATTTGAATTTTTAAAGTGTATAACAAGAAGATGAGCACTCTTATGGAAGGATAAAGTGTTAGGAAAATCAAAGGTCCACGTAAGAGTGGTTAGTGCTTTGAGCACATTTGTTCATTATCCTGTCACTGGTGAGCTTTTCTTGAATTTGTTCTTGTCTTGCCTCCAAAACATATTAGCCTGGATTATTAAGACTGATTGCTGCCAGTGTGGCACAGCTCTTCCTGAACAGCTCTGCTGTGTAGGAGTCACCTTCTCTGTTGTTTTCTTCACAGTGCTGCCAGAGTACATTTTTCTTCTGTTGGGTGGAGAGACTACTTCAAACATTTAAAGTTTTCCCCCCTCCTTCTGGTGTAGCTGTCTAAACAGAATACCATGCCCCCAGTGCACACACACCGCACACTGGATAGTTTATTGAGGACTTTTTATACCCACCAAAGCAATCATTTTCAAGCTTGGATGCATACAGAATGATCTGAGAGTTGTATCACAGGCCCAGTTTGCATACCTATGTGATAATTAAAGTTCATGATGAGTCAGAAAGGATGCATGTGCCTCAGATATGCAGATAGCTGGCTAGGTAGATAGGTAGCATGTAGACTGTGTGTCACTCTCTTCCTTCCTTAGGCCTTTCACCACTTCCAATGCTTGTATCACATAAAGTGACTGTTTCTTGTATCTAGTCCTGTGGTCTTCCATTCATATTCTTGTAAAAGTTTAGAATGGTCAATCATTAGATACTAATCACTGTACATTAATGGAGGGCAAGCCACTGGTAAGAAACGAGAGTCCTGTGCTCACTGTTCACACTGGAATATCCACCTCTTACAGGTCTTTGGTATTGAACCTAGAGCCTCTTGCATGCTAGGCAAGCACTCTGCTGCCGAGCTACACCCAAAGTCCTTCCTTATTTTACCCTGTGGTTTAGCTGACAGCAGGAGTGCAGTGAGCCCACTGAGAAGACACAGAGAATGTGTGTGGTATGCCAGATGAGGAGTCATTCCTGTGGTTGCCTTCCTCATGGTGAGAACTATACATTCACCCACCCACATTTATTCGGTGTATCATGACATTGTGTACGGTATCATATATCAAGACACCACACTGAGCCTCACTGATGTGTACTGTTAACCCTACTCCCAAAAGTTAAACAAATCCAGGTGCACTGAACACATCTATAACTCAGCCAGGTGGGAGACTTGAGTCGGGAGAACGATCTCAAAGCCAGCCTAGGCAGTATTTCCATTCATTAAATATAAAAAGCAAAATATGAAATGCCCTTCAAAATAAAAAATCCTCTTGGGTAAGAGAAAATGAAATCTCATTTTACATTTTAATCGTCAAATAAGAATTGTCTTTATTTATAGTTACACAGTGTTTTTATAGTATGTATACATTGTGCAGTGATTAATAAAGCTAATTGATATTTGTGCCACTTTTGTGGTGAGAACATTTGACATACTTTTAGCAATTTCAAAATATGTATCTTGCTGTTATTAATTATAGTTTGCTTGAGTCACAACAGAATTCTTGAATTTATTCTTTTTCACTGACATTTTTGATCTTTGACCAATATCTCCCAAGTTCCCAGAATCTTAGGGTTATATAGCCACTAGTCTATCATCTAGTATCCTGTGGTGTGACATTTTTTAGATTTCACATAGAAGTGAACACATGTAGTGTTTTCCATGAGTCCATGTTATACTATATGTATAGAATTTTTTAAGGCTGAATATATTTGTTACATTTTGATCACTAATGGTCTCTATTGTTGGACACATAGTTTATGTTCATATCTTAGACACTGTGAGTCATGCTGCAGTGACCATGACAGTGTATGCATCTCTTTGACATTATTTCTTTCCTTCAATTATATAGTTGGAATCCTCACAGTTCTGAATCCTCAAGAAGCAAGGTCGGGGTGCCAGCAGGGTCACAGTCTGGAATAGCTCCCTAAGGGCTTCATATCATTGCTGCCCTTACTTGTTGCTGGATTTCTAGCCTTTCCCTGGTGTTTAGCATGCATACAGAGGGATCAAGCTTTCTAGTGTCTCCATAGGACACTGGGCCTTATGACCTCATTTGCCTTGATGAGACTCCATCTTCCAGTATGTGTGCAAGGGCTTAGAGCTTTAGCATACCCTTTTTAGAAAGACATCCATCTGTGACATGGTCTGTATGTTCCTTTATAGAGCATAACAGATAGATGAAAAAGTGTAAACCAAGCTCCTTAAGGCATTTTCATTGGCTTTTGGCATCATCTGTGAGGAGATGATGAGGTTGCCATAATCGTCACTATGTCTCTCTGTATCCATTCCTTGCCAGGATCTTGTTTTCATCCTCTACTTTACTTTTCTTTCATTATTTATTTTCTATTTGAGGACCTTAAATGTGCAAGTTATTTTCTTTAGGCTCTAGAGATGTCACTATTTTAGAGGACCCTAAGATACTGTATATGACTCTTTTTACTAAATAATAATTCTTTGTAAATATTAATTTTCTGGTAACTTTAAAAATTCATCTCTATCCAGCTGTATAAATTATATAATATAAAATTATGTTTTTGTTATATATTTATTGGTTATTTTGATTCTTTTTCATCTACCATCCATTTATTTTATACTGCACATGTAAAATTGCTCAAGATTGTGAACAAATTTTCATGGAAAAACAGAATGCTAAGCAGCTACACAACTGTACGGATGCCAAAGAATTAAAATAGCTTTTGTTTCAAGCATGGTTAAAGCTGCTGGATATGTCTTATCCCAATCATGAGGTGGAGGCAGGAGGGCAATGAGTGAGTTTCAAAGCCAGTCTATTCTACTCAGTGAGATCTTGTCTCAATAAGAAAGACAGACAGGAAGGAGGGAGGGAGGAAGGGGAAGAGGGAAGAAGGGAGGAGAAAAGGAGAGAAGAAAAGAGAAGAATCAAGTTTTCACTATGTTATGAGAGAGTTGAGAGGCATATCTTTTTAAGTAGTATATTACTAGGTTGATACAACTCGTGTCCAGGAATGGAAATCTTTCTCCACAGGATTGATCATTTTCTGTTAGTTCCTGGTGTGTGGACTAATGGTGTTCAGGCTGTAATTACTCTGTGTTTAACTGAATGGCTGCTTTGAGTCAATGAAGTTGAAGCAAGTGAGAACCTCTGCCACTCTAGGGAAGAATTTTATCTGCACATAGGTTTCATAAGAGCATTTCTTCATAGCACAATTTCTCCCCAAAAGAGAAACATTATGCAAATAAGTGTTCATTATGCTAGGCAGGGGGAAGCTAACAGCATTGCTGAGTGTGCATGAAGGGAGACACCAGGCCACGTGGCTCTCAGGAAAAGCACTTAATTGTTCAGCTTGTAACTAACTTGTTTGTCAGGGTTTCTCCTGAGAGGTCTGGTACCCATTTGGTGACAAGTTCAAATGATAAAGAGCTCAGAAATCATGTGGCTTTGTGACAAGAGATGGGCTAGTAATGTTAGACCCTGTTGCCATCCTAAAAAAGAATATTCTAACACTGGCCTTAAAAGGTTGGAAGGACTTAGGACCAATGATAAATGTTGATAAATTGAAGTCATTAAGCAGAAAGGATTTTATAGGCTTCCTGTGCTTTTCTTTGATTATTTTCTGCACACTGAATGACTTCATAATTTCCTGTAGGAGGAGCAGCTGAAGTCCCATGAAAGCAAGCTGAAGCAGATCACCACTGAGCTGGCTGAGCATCGCTCATATCCCCCAGACAAGAAGGTCAAAGCCAAGGATGTTGATGAGTACAAGCTGAAAGACCACTATCTGGAGTTCGAGGTATGGCTAACCTAGATGTTACCAAGTGGTGTTTTATGATCTGTGAAGTCCACACCTCATAGCACTCATGGTAGTGAGCTTGACTTGTCCTGGCTCCAATTTAGGACATCCTAATATGACAGGAGCCCTTCTAGCCTCACGTTTGTGAATTTATTTAGGCACCAAATAAATATCAATGTGATGGCCAGTTCATTCATGTCAAACAAACAGCCTCCAAGTTGGAATAGGGTGCACCTGTGACAAGGGTAACAAAAAGAACAACAGTAGGGGAAACATGCCAGGGAGGACAGCTGCTTGCTGTGACCCTGTGTTTCCTCCAACAGAGTTTAGGTCAAAATCAACACAGTGGAGGAAATGAGCTGCCAAGCGAGAGGAAGCACCTGCTCTTCTGCACACGCTTGCTGCTCGGTGACATCAGTGCACTCCTCTCTATCGCCCACCGCCATGCATTGCAGGAGGGGACAGCGGAACGAAGACTTGGCTCATTCATCTTGAATGACATGAATGCCAGTGTGGTGAGGAGAGAGGCAGATATTCAAACCCAAGCTGAAAGCCTTATCCCTGGGGCGCCCTTCATCTAAGGTTGCTCGCAAGTCAGTGCCAGCATTCTCCAGCCTTCGCTCTTGACAGTCACACTCAGATCCTCAAAGCATCTTTTTCTACAAGATGAAAAGAGGAAAAACTATATGTTCCATTTGTCTTTCACACACTCTTCTTTCATAGCTCATGCTGTCACTCATTGCACCTCCAGACTCTTCCATATCCTTCATTTTCCCTCATTCCCCGATTATATGGCATTTCTTCCTCAGGACTGAACCTGGGAGCATCTGAGCACTCACGTCTTAACCTTGTCTGCAGGGCTCCACCCTGAGCCCTCTTTGCCACAGCCATTGCCTGGGTGCCTCCTCTGTGCCAGCCTGGCTTCCATACCTCTCACAGGAGACTAGAAGTTGCCTCCTGTCCCATAGCTGTCCGGGCTCTTACAATCAAGTTCCAGACATGAATCTGAGAGGGTTTGCCTTTCTGTCCTATCTTGACCACATGTCTTTCCACATGCAGTGGTAACTAACATTTCTCCCTGCATCTGCATTACTTTGTTCAGCTACTCCTGCCCCTAGTATCCTTCCTATGGTTGTTATTTTGTGAGACCATCTGGGTAAGGCCCAGATCTTTCCTATAAAAAGCCTGTCTAGACACCCCATCCAAAATCAATCTACTGTGGAACTCACTGTGAGTTGGCTGTATTTTGAAGTTATATTAGTCTGTCCTTGGGTCTTTAGTGGATCCCATGGTCCCCAATGCAGTAAGTCCAAGGTCCTGCACTTGCTTGTTGATTTTCACAGAATGTCCTAGAAGTTGCTATCTGAGTCTTCACTGTAGCATTGCATCTAAGACAGAAGGCAGAGCCATAGCCACACACTACTCTCCTCTGTGGCAAAGGAGTCCTTGCTCCAGTCAGATGACATACAAGGAAAATCTTCTAGTAAAGTCTGAAAGTTTGTTATCTAAAGCTACCAAAGCCTTACCAGCAAAAGACTTGGAAAATTAATAAAAGGAAAAAGTGAATAGCAGCTCTTCTTTGACAAGGCTTGTTCACTCCTGGGAATCCTTAGTTCTCAAAAAGCAATCATTATTCTTCACACTTCTGTAGTAACGGGAAGCCATGGGCTTGGTTTTTGTTTCACACTTTCTAATTAAATTTCCCAACACCTCACTCCCTGGCTTCTAGGACTCATCACCTTGCTTTGAGCCCTTGACCCTTTAAGGGGAGAACCTACCCCAGGAGGTAGGGCCCTTTGAAAACCACAGGAAAGTATCCACTGCTAGGCAGAGACCAGTGTGTGGATCTTCTGTGGAGCCCTTTTCTTGAAAATGGAGTCCAGGGAGAAACGGCAATTCCATATCCTGAACCTTGAAAGTAGAGTATCTTTGGGGAAATCAGGTCTTGCTTGCTGTCGTTACCTCCTCAAGGAATTTGAAGATTGTATTCCAGGACTTCACTCATTAAAGTCAAACTCAGGATAAGGTGTCAAGTATGTTGAATTGTCTGTCAAGCTGCATTAACCTGTGTCAGAAAGGAAGGTCTAAAGGGCACTTACTGTTTGAATTTCATCAAAAATGTTGTGTGTGACATGAATAAATACTCTTGGAAATGTGATTCATTGTTTTTCACTAACTCAGATGAAAATTGAAGTAATGGATCATGTAGAATCTACTGTGCTGCGAGTTTAGCCACAGAATTGGTCTCCTGCGGGGTGCTTGGAGAGGCTGTTGTACAGTATCTTTTTCCTTATTAGCGACGCCCCTTTAATCACTCACTACTTTCCTGAATAGAATGTAGGCAACTATTGGCCAGTTTGTATATTTTTCTAACAGATCTACCCAGATCCTAGAATATTTTCCAGATTCTTGATACACAGCTGAAGGACTCAGAGAGACTTTATCATAGCATTGGATGCAATGATAGCATCCAAGAAGTCCGTGCACTCAGAAAGCTTAGTACCAATCCTTGATAGATGGACAGGTCCATGTGTGACAGAAAATCCCATTAACAAGTGAGAAGAGAAGGCCTGCAAGTCCACAGAAGCCCTGAATGGTCAGTGACAAGAGGAAGGTGCTAATCCAGGCCGTGTTCTCACTGGGGATGAACCATGTGGTCGCCTCTCTCAGCTCCAGAGTACTAATCTCACCTGCTCCAGGGCAGGTCATCATCTGAAAGCTTCCTTTGGTTTCAGAGCAGCTCTTGTCATTTTCACACGCCTCGGAAAGAACACTTTTGTTTTGGCAGAATATGAACTTGCTGCTGACAACACCAGGGCCGGTCCTATGTTTCTGCATTCCAGTTATGTCCCAGGTTGCTTTAAGGACAAGCAATTCTTCATAGCAAGCCAAGTTCATAGCTCTCTGTATGGCTAAGAATTCCTGCAAGCCCTCCCCACAGTAACTAATTAGAAATTCCAGTAAATGTGTAGGTTTAGGACTTAAAGAAATCTACACAATACAGAGAGATTTACATCTTAGCCTTGTAGGAAAGGGGTTTTTGTTGTTGTTTTTGTTTGTTTGTTTGTTTGTTTTTTACCTAAAACAGCAAATTTTACTGAGAACAGGCTATAATTAACTAACCCTGTACTCTTTCTCTGACTAACATTTGGTGGAGAATGGACAGTTTCGTTCTTGACTCAATTAGTATGTAGAGCTAGGGACTTCTTCCCTCTTCTTTCTTTTTTAAAAAATATTTTATTTATTGATATTATGTATGAGTACTCTATCTGCATTCATACCTGGATGCCAGAAAAGGGAAGGCATTGGATCCCCATTACTGATGGTTGTGAGCCACCATGTTCTTGCTGGAAATTGAACTCAGGACCTCTGAAAGAGCAGCCAGTGCTCTTAACCCACTGAGCCATCTCTCCAGCCCGGCCTTTTTTCTTAGAAGAATTTTGTTGGAAAGTTTGCTTTTGGAAGGCATATTTTCGGAAATAGTTAATAACATAATAAGTACACAGGCACGCACGCACACACACACACACACACACACACACACACACACACATATAAAGGAAACTTAAGTTCTCTCCCAGTTTGGGGAAGTAAGTATCATCCGTAGCCACATGTCTTTACACATTAGTTTATTTCTGTTTTATTCAATTCTAAAGTGTTTTCACTGATTTCCAAGCTTCCAAGGTACTTTAGAAAATATATGAAGATTTAGAAGGAAGACAGATGGTTTGCAGACAGAATAAACACAAAGCTCCCATCAGTGGAGCACAGAGGGCTGAGCTATGCTGGGAGACAGCTATGTGCTTGAAGCAGCAGCATCTTCAAAGTCGTTTGATGGCCTTGTCCTCAGCCTCAGTGTTTGGCTTTGCTTCCTTAAAAACAACAGCAATTAGAAGATGAAGACGTTGCTTATTTCAAGATGTGTCTCATGCAGTACTTAAGATAGTTACAATAGGTAACTGATCCTTACATTGAGCTAGACCTGAGGAGAGAGAGGGAGGAGAAGGGATATCAGTATAACCCCCCAAATCATTGCTGCACTGGGAAACAGTCACACTGAGGAAGGTGGGCTTGCTCTCAGCCTCACAAAGGTGACTGTAGAGCCACCTGTAAAACTGAGTGCCACACAGGGTGCGTGGACGGTGCGTGACAGTACACGTGCTTTGATTGCAGTGTCAATTCACTTAAGCAAAAGAAGCTCTTTCCTTCCTGCGGGCTCCATCACGTTGCATCCGATGGCTCCACGTCTGTCTTAATGCTTAAAGGTGTCCAAGCCTCAAACCCAGTTACTGAGACTGCAGCCAGTCATTTAGGACTGAAACTCTAGTTGAGTTGTTGAATACTGGCTTCAGAATTCACCATCCCAATATAGTTTGAGTGCCACATGAAATTAGTGTGTCATAAATTTAACCAATTCTGTTGGGTGATAGGTCCTAATAAGTGAATTCAGCTCAATGTTGCTCACTCACTCCTGGCTGCCCTTGCCTTCTGCCCTGCACTCTAGTATAGTACTACATGAAGACTCATAATTCCTTGTTCATCATAAACTTCCCTCCTCAGCCACTCTCTATAACCACATAGATTGATAGACAGCAAGTACAGAGAAGTAAAACTTTTTTTTTTAACAAATGGCTGGAATGTGGGTGTGACTTTGGAATTGGGCAATGGGTAGCCAATGACAGTTCTGAGATAAATGCAGGGAAGGCCCAATTGTCAGGAGTGAAGCATAAAAATAATTCTGTTAAGGGCTCTGAGAAAGGAAGCTAACTAAGGTGTGCCTCGTGTTTCCCAGAGAGTACTTCAGTAGTACTTGGCATAACAGAGACAGTCAAGAAGCACAAAGTCTCAGAAATGATAATTAGTACTAGACAAGGAGTCAAAGCCATGCTTGGTAAATAGGTGCAAAGCAGAGTTGTCTGTAGCCTAGGCCATTCGAAAAGGCTGATTCAAAATTGATAAATTCTAATAATAGAAGAAGTTAGTAAGCAAAATATTGAGGAAGTGGCTTGGCAACCTTTAATCACATATAGTAAGATGAAAGAGGACCAAAATTAAAGACAGAATTTAATCATCAAATGAAAGCAGAGAAAAAAAGATTTGGAAATGTTACAGCATGATCCTATAAAGTGTGAAGAGTCCTATTTAGGAACACAACCACAGGGATAGCCAAGCAGCTAGTTGCTGGAGAGGCTAGCCTACATAGAAGAGGTCATTGGAACAATGGTAAAGAGACACCAAGGCTATGTCAGATGTCTGAAGATCACAGCTCCAGTAGTCTTGACTACTAACTTCTAAAGAGGGTACCACAGGATCTTAGCATGTCGGGGGGGGGGATCACAAATTCCTGTGTAGCATCTCTCAGCCACAACTATGGCTTCATCCTCTACTTGGACAATGTAAGTCATAAGCTTTGGTAATTTCCTTACAGTACCAACTCTATGGGTATGTGAAATGAAAGAGCTTCCATCATCTCCTCCACTGAGATTTCAAAGGAATCTGGAGGACACTCAGTGGAGATTTGTCATAGAAAAGCAACCACTTCAGAGCCCCAACAAAGATAATGTCTAGTATAGGTGTGAAATCAGG